>NC_091136.1:45290497-45617283 GCF_041381155.1 Argopecten irradians
GATGTGCAAAACAAAACCAGCAAGGTTAGAATCCATTTGACATGTTAAGAGGAGCTACTTGTTAGGAGAAGTTGAATTTCCCTCACTAATGGTATAAATACCTAGGATTGAAGGCCTATGGTGCGATATATCATATGACACACACAGAAATATATAGGGCCTGGTGTATTTATATAGATATAGGAAACCTAGCACAGGAAAAATCCCATTGAACCCTTCTACTTATAGCTGCCTGGGGGCTAATGTTACGACTCCTTGTTTTTGTCATGCTATCCAGATACTAGTAGGTACTAGTTTGTATAACCTTTATTTTGTGAAGGTATGAGTATATAGTTGTAGTGACCATATTTAGGGTTAATTTTCATTGGACCTTTCATATCTGTGGGTTCCACACAATGTTGAATTTAATTTTTCTTAGAAAATCTTTAAATCCTAGCTAAACAGTTCAAAAAGTAAACTAAAAATGAATACAAATAAATACAATATAATACATAGTGGTTTTATTTAGACCTTTTTAACTAGTAAGATTAATGTCTTTACATCCAAACAAAAAAGCCTTACTTTCTAATGTCATTTAAAAAAAACGTAGTTCTTGCATTTATCAGAATTCCATTACCATCATATCAACTGGCCACATCTAGCCAACTAGATTTGAAGAAGCAGCTAATTGGTAACTCAATAAACCAGATCTGACTTATTTAATATTCCAGTGTGCATGTCAGTTTGCATGTGAGTTACATGCAAAGCGGTCATCTCTGCATAAAACCTTCCAGAGATGGGATCAATATAGCTATCTCCAAGGACATAAATAGAATTCATTCACTGACCATCACCCCGTTGACCATCAAGCCAGACTGACCAGAGGTCTGATAATGTCCAGTACCTGTGGATCAATCGAGCAGCTATAATTAACAAGGCTCTAACTCAAGTGTTTTAGAAATGCATCCACCATTTAGATGACTCGGAGGGGGTCTGGGATATGTTTGTATGGGTCTTAACTACTTTATAAGTGACAAGCATGTTTGGGACCAAGAGTTAACATCAAACGCTCCTATCACTTGATAGCACAGCCCTGTATTTTATCAATACTTTAGCAATGCTTTTCTAATTAGTGTGAAATCCCACCAGCAACATGTGTTTTGTAGTAATATTAGATTTAAAAGCAAATCAATATCAATAAAAAATAAAAATAGTCCAAGCCTTGATCAACTGTTGAGAAGTTGTGCTAAAACCGTCATCAATGGGAATTTTAAAAATGATTTTGATCCAAAACCTTATAAAACAATTTGCATAAAGCAATGTATATTTTACTGATAAGTTTGTTTATGTTTTAGTTCATAAGATATCACATGCAAAAGTACATAATATATATTATCATTATTACATTAAATGGAGACTCAAACTGTAGAATTTGATCCATTTGTTCAATGTTGGTACCAGACTGTCAATCATAGATGGGTGGGGGAGGAGGTGTTGGGGGAGGAGACATTGGGGAGGAGGAGGACAGAAATAAACAGCTGTACACTAGTAAGTCAACACCCTCAATAAATCTGTAACTAACTAATCAAATCTTATTTAGCTGATAAGGATAAGACTCATTAGGTGTTTGTAGTAAGGAGAGAGTGTCCTTCTGTAGACCAGACTGTATACTTTGATTTACTATAGCTATTTACATTACCAGGGTAATTCATCTACTAATGGTTATTATACCACAAATCAACCACTGGTGCAATCAAAATCAGATCTGGCAGAAAAATATCAAGGTCTAGCTCGCAGGTTTTGCCTGAATTTCATTTCTGATGTGCTATCTGTACTGGGGCATCAATGGTGGCGAAGGGGCATGCCACAGTGTGATACTGTTAATTACCACTAGATGGCGCTGATACCAGAGGAGGGGCTGATTAGCTCAGGGAGGGGGCACCACCTGGCATCCAACTATATGACATATTTGATTAGCTTGTTCCTATGCTAAGTAACATCTTATAGGTTTTTCTAATCAATCCTTGGTTTCTGCTTCTATAACAGTTACCACATACTTAAGTCACATGAGGGAGGTCGTTGTTTTTGAATTAATATTAATTCTGTTTTTTATCCTGGAATGTTAGCTCAAACTAAGTAACTCTGTATAAATGGTACTGCACACACAAATTAATGCTAATTTTCCAGGGTGGTGAAATGCCATTCTGTGGCAGTGGGGGACATTATGTTAATTTTGTGGTTCGTTGGGGTGTTGATAACTTTAGAATCTTATCAGAGTTTGGAATACCAGACACATTGGACCACACTGGGAGGGTCAGCTGGATCAGAAAAAAACATACGGACCATCCCATAATCATTGTGGGTTATAGAACACTCAGCTTCCAAATGTACGGACCATTCCATAATCCTTGTGGGTTATAGTACACTCAGCTTCCAAACGTACGGACCATCCCATAATCCTTGTGGGTTATAGTACACTCAGCTTCCAAATGTACGGACCATCCCATAATCCTTGTGGGTTATAGTACACTCAGCTTCCAAATGTACAAACCATCCCATAATCTTTGTGGGTTATAGTACACTCAGATTCCAAATGTATGTACGGACCATCCCATAATCCTTGTGGGTTATAGTACACTCAGCTTCCAAATGTACGGACCATCCCATAATCCTTGTGGGTTATAATACACTCAGCTTCCAAATGTACGGACCATCCCATAATCCTTGTGGGTTTTAGTACACTCAGCTTCCAAATGTACGGACCATCCCATAATCCTTGTGGGTTATAGTACACTCAGCTTCCAAATGTACGGACCATCCCATAATCCTTGTGGGTTATAGTACACTCAGCTTCCAAATGTACGGACCATCCCATAATCCTTGTGGGTTATAGTACACTCAGCTTCCAAATGTACGGACCATCCCATAATCCTTGTGGGTAATAGTACACTCAGCTTCCAAATGTACGGACCATCCCATAATCCTTGTGGGTTATAGTACACTCAGCTTCCAAATGTACGGACCATCCCATAATCCTTGTGGGTTATAGTACACTCAGCTTCCAAACGTACGGACCATCCCATAATCCTTGTGGGTTATAGTACACTCAGCTTCCAAATGTACGGACCATCCCATAATCCTTGTGGGTTATAGTACACTCAGCTTCCAAATGTACGGACCATCCCATAATCCTTGTGGGTTTTAGTACACTCAGCTTCCAAATGTACAGACCATCCCATAATCCTTGTGGGTTATAGTACACTCAGCTTCCAAATGTACGGACCATCCCATAATCCTTGTGGGTTATAGTACACTCAGCTTCCAAATGTACGGACCATCCCATAATCCTTGTGGGTTATAGTACACTAAGCTTCCAAATGTACGGACCATCCCATAATCCTTGTGGGTTATAGTACACTCAGCTTCCAAATGTACGGACCATCCCATAATCCTTGTGGGTTATAGTACACTCATCTTCCAAATGTACGGACCATCCCATAATCCTTGTGGGTTATAGTACATCAGCTTCCAAATGCATGGACCATCCCATAATCCTTGTGGGTTATAGTACACTCAGCTTCCAAATGTACGGACCATCCCATAATCCTTGTGGGTTATAGTACATCAGCTTCCAAATGCATGGACCATCCCATAATCCTTATGGGTTATAGTACACTCAGCTTCCAAACGTACGGACCATCCCATAATCCTTGTGGGTTATAGTACACTCAGCTTCCAAATGTACGGACCATCCCATAATCCTTGTGGGTTATAGAACACTCAGCTTCCAAATGTACAAACAAAACTATAATCCATGTAGATATCTCAAATATACAATGATATTTATACAGTGTCAACCTTATTGGAAATCAGGAGAGTTAATCAAGTCGGGTGTCAATGAAAAGATAAAACTTAAGTCAGCAAGGTTTGTGAATTAAGCAAACCATGCACATGGAAGTTTGATGAAAGTTGGGAACACCTTCATTATCTAACAATAATTATGATGTTGATATGTGAAGGGGGGTGGCATTTAATACTTATCATTGTATACCTGGTAATATTTACTGTCCTAGTGGGGATGGGACATGTGTATAGAAGTTCATGACACTCAAACGAATAGTTTGAATTATTTGATTAAAGATTTGTGCAATAAATGATTTGATGAAAGATTTGTACAATAAATGATTTGATCAAAGATTTGTACAATAAATGATTTGATCAAAGATTTGTACAATAAATGATTTGATCAAAGATTTGTACAATAAATGATTTGATCAAAGATTTGTACAATAAATGATTTGATCAAAGATTTGTACAATAAATGATTTGATCAAAGATTTGTACAATAAATGATTTGATCAAAGATTTGTACAATAAATGATTTGATCAAAGATTTGTACAATAAATGATTTTAATTGCTGTAATGTTGTTATCTCTTATTATATTGCATTATTGTATCTGGTCCCGTCAGGAATAGGTCAACATATGAAATACACTTAAACCTGTCTATAGCGACCACCCAGGGGACAAAGTTCTTTATACGCAGGTCCAATTGTGTTGAAATCAGCCATGAGGACACTGAGAAAGTGATCTTTATTAAACAGGTGGCCTTAATACAGAGGTGGCTGCTGAGGCAGGTTTTACTGTCATACAGGAAAATACCTGTCTAATCTGACATTCTAGAACGAAGAATATTCGAGTGGCAGCAACAGATTGCGGTAATTAAATTTTGAATATTTGAGATGGATTTTAGGTGTTATACAAGTTTTTTGCATTGATATATCATATAGGTTTTCAGAATCAACTATCAATATACTTCGATGATATATTAAAACAGTTTGATTGACATTTGTGTTAGTCAGGACTCCGATACAGAACAATTTCCCATCACAGGCTCTCCTTTTCTGGAGGTACAAATTGTCCAGTAATATCATGTCATGTAAAATTCAAATCTAAGCTAACACCATAACAGGATTAGATAAAACATGTATCGCCCCCTGGCTTGGATCGAATCAATATAGTACGTCACATTAGTCATGCTGCTCAGAGGTGGAGCTCTTTTGTGTTTAAGTAGACATCTGTGTAAGATAACTGTACATGAAAATAAAGGGATATTCTGTGGTATAGTACAGGATTTTCTGCTACAACTGACCGTCATGAAAATTCCAGTACATTAGACATGAGCTAAAAAACATCCTAGATTATAGGGTTGGTGTTGGGACACCAGATGGTCAATCGCCACCACGATCGGCCAATGTGCAGTGGAATGCAAGTTATGGTGGGAGCCACTTTGACCAGAAGTTAAGAAACAGGCCATCAGATTAGAGAGCTGTTCTCACTGCTTGATCACACAAAAACAAAGGATTTGTACGGACACAACTATTCAACACTCCAGTTCAGAAATCTCATTATTTTCTTATGCACCATTGATAGTAGACTATCAGTATCCTGGGTCCATTAGGCCATTAAAAAAAGGACGAACTCTCAACTCCTCGTCCCTCAAGCCAAATCAGACCTTATTCCATTTCTATTGTTATAGGTCCTGATTTTCTGATCTCTAATTTTCCTTTTGGATCAGTGAACTGATGGCTCCCTTTTGCATTATGAGTTGCTGGCGATCCTCAGGGTCCCTAGGGGTCTGTTGTCAGGGGCTTTGATTGGCAGGTCAGCCACAGAAGTATTGTGTAATCTATTGGTATCAGGTCAGTGAAGTCACAAAAGCCTAATCTAACCCCACAATGCTTTCACAGGATTTCTCTAAATTCATTTTTCTTGCAATTTTCTCCAATTCTGTCGCCAATGTAAATAAATTTTACAAATGCTGCAATAGATGTAGACAAACATCCTGCAATAATAGAGCAGACGACAGTCCAGTCGGCCTACCACATAATCACTAAACAAACATTCCAGCAATTTGTACACCAACTCAAAGGCAAAGTTTGCTGATTATTGCCGAGGACGAGCAGATTTCTAACAAAACAGATATGAATGCACACCGAAAAGGATTATCACTGGCACTGAAAATGACTTGTAAGGATTCTATGTTTGAGAATGAGTTATTCTGAAAGGGCTTCCTAAACAATAATTAATTTTGAAAGCTTTCAGGGTGATTAAGACGGCAGAGTTCACAAACAAAATCCCGGCAACAATGCATGTTTTTGATGACTTGACATAAAGCCAAACTTTCAAATTATTTCAATAACTTTACGCCAATTATGAGGGTAGTCTAGGTGGGAAATTGATTTTTTTATTGACTATATTTTGGTGAAAAAAAATAAACTTCGTATAAAATAAAAGCTTTCGGAAATTGATTCATCACCGTTGTCTTGCTCAAGTTAATGGAGTTTGAGCAATGAGACATTATCATTTGACGTGAGCAGGCATTAGGTAATGAGCATGTGACATGGTCTAAAATATTCGTTCTGCATCATATAGGGGAGTATTCCACAAGGTCACACACATAGAAGCAGGTTGGGCGGTGTTATTTGATAGGTCATCACATAATGACGTTATCTAGGAAATTACGAGGAAACATGGAAGAAATGACTATAATATTAATTATTCGATGTCATTTCTCCCCCATTTAACAAAATGGAAGCATTTATCCTTTGACTTGGGAAGTCCAATTATACTTTATGGGGGTGAAATATATTATTTTTTTTTTATTTCTATGATGGAAGAATGGGACTGAAAACAACAAAGGGACATAATTCCTAGGGTCAATGAATCTCAGACGGGGAAAATCAATTTGTCGCATTTTCAACAAAATACTCTTGTCTAGAAGGGTATTGGTAGAAATTAGGAAATGGTATGAGATAAAAATTCATTGGTTACAATACATATCCTGTTACAATAGCCAAGGTCTTTTACGACTTAATGGGTTCCTCCCTGGGCCATTGGATACCTCCATTACGTCCCATTGTCGTGGCGATAGCCTCCTTTTAATTCTCTGTTCACTCACTCTTTCCTCCTGATTAGTCTCTATCAACATTTACATCAAAACCATTTTACACATTTTAACAGTTATAAAAGATATTGAAAAAAAATTAAGACATCTATAAAAATATTTTACCATTTTACTTTATCACTCTAATATATTTTATAATGGAGTTTAATGCGTATAAACAAAGTTCAAGATAATTGCATTATCTGTATAGAACATCCATTTAGACGAGAAAAAAAAAATCAGACCACATAAAAGCAATGGTTTTGCTCACAAAGACTTTAGAAATTACCAAACATGCATAGAAGCTGGCAAAGGACATGGTACCATAGTCCTACACTCAGGTAATGGAAAGCTATAATATTTACACCTCACTCCTCCTTGGCGACAAACTCACAGTCGACCTTGATGGATGGTTGGGTGCAGAAATCTTATTACCATACATGGCCGATTGTCATTGAATTTAAAAGAAGCAAGCTTTAAATGAAGGAAAAGAATAGGGTTATATTTCATTTGTTTGATGAGTAACAGGCCCAAAAGAAACGTAATTATTCTGCAATGCAATTCCAACATTGATGGAGGAAAGGAATGCAACCATCTCACCCAAATTTCGGGTCAAATTGGTCCAAGGTCACCAACATCAATCAGTACCTTTGGTCTTTAGGAGGACTCCTGATGATGGGGCTGGGGAGAAGTCAGAAGTCAAGGAGAGATCTGTTATTTATGAGGGAGCAGCCCTTTGTTGGTTGTATATAGGGGCCCTGGTGACCATGACCATCGGAATTTCTAGACAAACCCATTTACAGCTACAGTTGCCTGTTCCCACATCAACAAGGCCTACCAGATGATGGTCTGGCTAACATAATTAACAAATTGTTTAAGAACGGAAAAAAATGCCATGAGCAATTGTCCTCCTGATAAGCAAGGACATGCTATGGCCTTCTGCAGGTCAATGTAACTTTTCATTGAGTAATGTCTCTGTAATAATTCTGTACGTTCCCACATTGGCCAACTTTTCATATCTATAAACCTCTTGGTTTAGTATGTAAACAGGAGTTACTGTTATAATGTTCCATGATTCTGCTGATACCTTTCTCTTTAGTTCCATGTATTGTGGATTTCCAAAATTTCCTTATCAGGAAAAATATTTAACAAATTTTGAAATGCATATGTCCATCGTAACAATTCTCCAAACCAACCCATGACTTACTGCCTGATTTTAGTATTTCCAGAGAGCCATATCTTAGTAACACTAAAGAGAAATGGTTGCTAAGATATAGTGCTGTGTTTAACAGGGTAAACAGGGCACTAGAGAAAACTGTTACTAGGAATCTAAGTCACCACGGTGATTTGGACAGATAAAAGGAAACATGGAGTTATAATCAATGGTTACAATTCTAAAGCAATGATTTGATTCTCATAATGTTTCAATGACCACATCATAAATTATACAACTGCTCTTCAAAAGTCACATGTGACATGCATGCCAAAGTATCGCTGAATAAGCCAGAGAGCTGTCACAGCCTCTGAAGCAGGACCACAACTTGTAGAGCTAAGTGTCGATTCCTTGTGGAAGATCGACTGCGGAAATAAAATTTCCTATGAAAGTTTCCGTGTTCTTAGCATGCAACAGGCCTGCGTTAATAGCTAGACAAACACAGTGAGTCACCGGAATGCGCCGTTATAATCATATTTCTGTCCTGCGAAGAAACTTGATGTGTTGTAGTTCAAAGGACAGCAACAGTTGTCAGTAGTATATAACCAATCAGATGGCGCGATACCAATGGACTTTTCTTGACAATTGATATCATGCGATATTGAACACAAACTAAAAAGGCTTTTGATTAATGTTGTTACTATGGTCATGAGTGCCACTGAATACAAACTCGATACCAAGGACACTGAGGCCTGCCACATTCTATGCGGCAATATTTTGTGAGTTTGAACATAACTTTTGCCAAGTTACTTTATTGATTTGCGTATGATTAGTTAGAGAATCCAAACAGCGACAAATCTAATTAGTTATGATATGAAGGATTTGAATTCCATATTTATGGAAAACTGAGTGATCTTGAAGTGCTTTTAAATCACAGCTCTTGGAACGTGTTACCAATCCAAACTACCGCCTCTGCACGCTGAACATTTGAATCATGGTTACACATCAGGTGGTGTACATATCACAGATTACAAGTCTCAGATTGAATCATGTGACTGAGGTTAAGATATGAGAAACAATTGATATCAAATTCATATTCGGTGGTTCGATTGATTACAAGATTTGGAAGAAACAACATCTTAAGTCTGTGATACTGTATTTAACAGCCCAGCAAACCTGTGCAGCACCATGACAAGCAGGTGTGCACCTGCATTTAGATATATATCTGTTATACAAGTATAATATTATTTTTCCAAAAAAGTCTACTTAAAAGGATTATTGAATGAAATGAAATCAGCACAATCCATATTATTACATAATTAGGGAGAAACTTTGACCTTTTTACCACACAATTAGAGGTAACATGATGCTTTAATGATAGTGCCCTTTTCTAGGTTTTTATCAATTTTGTAACAAAGGTATTTCATTGTTTAAATTGACTAATCAGATAAAAAATAGCCCTGGCTTTTAACATTTTGGACATATCATATTACAAATCTGAAAAGTGTCTGATACCATTTTCAAAACAACACCTGGGGATTTTTTCTTAAAGAATCCAAATTTCAATAATGTATCACTTAAACTGTAGTACGGTATATCATTAAAACTCACGTTAAAAACTAAATGAATAAATAAATTAAGAACTTTTGTACTGATAGAAAATATACTACTAATTTGAACTTTACCTTGTTCATGCCTGAAATTAAAGAAATGATAAGGGAGATAACTCTGACATAAATTGCAGTTTGAATTGCAGGATACCTCCTTAAATCATCTGCACATTAGTAATAAACAGGTAGAACAGACAAATGTTCTGTCAAATTCAATTTTACAAGTAACTGCATGATTAGAAATGTGTTTGTTTTATTCATTAGCTTCTATACAAACTTGAAAACCAGAAAATAACATTGTTAAGTACTGCCAAACTTAATTGTACTTTTTATTGGTGATACTGTTGAAGGCAGAGATTGTTTTTACCATTTCACTGCATTTTAGGATGCATATCAGTGTTACAAACTGTTTGTGGGTAATTGCTATGCGTTGCATGAGAAGATCTGAGTGCGAGGAGAGAGCACGGGCGAGGTAATCCAGTCTCTCTCTGGCACACATTGGTATGTGGTTTACATGCGTAACGTAGAAAGTGAATTGCAATATCACATGTCAATAATTGCCGCAATTGACAAAAATTAAGCATGAAAGCAGAAATATGCCCCAGCGTGCACCTAGTGTTTGTTGTGAATTATATCCTGCCAGGCAGACATCAGTAGTCCGTTTATTCTTTTATTTGTTTATCCCCACAAAACCTAGAGTGTTGCTGCAGATGCACACAGAGTCGATACAGCGATCAACTGCAGCTTTTATACATGTCAATGCAGTAGCAGCCAGAAGCTTGGTATGACTGCTTTGTATGACAAAAGAATGCTGGGTTTCACTACTATAACGTCTAGAGGTGCCTGATGTGTGGGCAGGTAAATTACTCCACATAACAACGAGAAGGGAAATATGTGACCCCACATATTGTTTATGTCAGATATGCTCTACAACATACATCACAACCCTAACAATATCATTTCTGTGAATGGAACTCAGTTTTCATAGTGTGCTGCCAGGTTCTGCAAAGTTAGTAAAATGATCCTAATCGAATAAACATTTTTTTTTTGTATATATTAATTATGTTTTTCAAGTTTCAAGATTTGCAGTAAAGGATATATAGCTATACACACGTGATAGAAAAGAATTTATGAAAAATGTTGACAAGACGGACGACCTGAGCCCTTCGGGTTTTATTCCAATGGTATAGCCATCAACTACATTTTATTAAATCATCATTCATCACATGCATGTTGAAATATCTTAATATTCAAAATAAAATCTACAGTAATTTACAATTCTAAATGTACCCCAATACAAATTATCATAAATAAACAATCTGCATCTAATGGTAAATTTTATCATAATTTGGTAAAATTACTGAAAATTCACAAGCATCTCTTTCATGCAAAAACACGATCAATACCCTTTCATCACTTCTATTTATAAGTCTTATATTCAAGAACTAATTTGACCATTGCGAAAGCTTGAACATGTCAGCAAAAAAAATCACCTGCTGTAGTTGTAAATGGCTTTGTTGGCAATAGTACAACTCTGTGGTATTAATGATGATAATTAGCGGTTGCACAATTAGAAAATTTGTCACCTTATATAACTGCCGGTAATTGTATCTACCGCGACTGATTGCATGGTAATGGACACAAAAACCTATAGCGTATAACTTACCATGTATCTATGGATGAAACGACATTCTAATGGCAGATAACCCATCTACTTCACCACTTGTAGCGTACTTGACATCAAAATAACGGGTTACGTAAGTACTTTGTCTGCACGGTTCTGATTAATTCTTTCATATTTCATGAGGATGATTACCACTAATTAAATTGGAACATTTCTATTTTTGAAATTTCAACATCTCCTTTAATCAAATATGCAAATTTCATTTGAATTTTAGCTTAAAAGGAAACATTTTCTTCTTAATGGGCTGTTAATATTTTCTTCCAGCTTTTTTCTTGTTACTTGCTTTTAACACAAAGAAATATCTGTTAGTAGTTCAGTTCATTAACCTCTGACCTCTATCCTCCCCTAATTTAACCACATTAATAAATTCATGCAAATCTGAACAACCAAAAACTCACAAAAACAGATAAACAAGGACTAAAATTTGATATAAAAAAAATAGGCTTTACATATAAAACTGATGTCAAATTGGCCATTTTGTTATAGTGCTTTCCAGGTCTTGTCTACAAAAACAAGCGAGACACAACCAAACAGAACGTGTAATCTGAGGATTAACTAGGCTAAACTTGTCCTGTCAGCAACTTATCATTATACGAGTAGATTTGCTATTCTTACGTCTCCCCAGGGAATATTCTTCTTCTATATGTCCAACTAATAAAATTAGGCAACTCGTACAATTGTGTTTGTATTTGTACTGCGAAAATCCTCAGGCTTACTGGGGTACTTCATGTAAACTAAAGGTGTTTATGCCATTACCAATTGGCAAGATGGCCAGAAGATCAATATTCTTTGATTCCTTTTTTTCTTCTGGGAATTAAAAAACTGTGATTTTGCAAACAAAACATTTAAGAAAAACATTTTATCTCCTGCCTATCTATATAAGACACAACATATATTCTCTGTGTACTACACAAATGTCCAGAGAGATGAAATCAGGCTCGCAATCTGGTAATTGATTTCTCTACGTTTGTCCTATAACACCACTGGTAAAAGGCTGTGGTGATTTTCTGACCATAAATGGACTAAGTATATCGCCCAGGCAGTTTGTCTCCCTCTGGGGAGGGGCCCATGTGTCACCTAGCACAAAGCCCTCTGATTTAATGACTCCACTTTCCTTGTTCCTAACTGTGGTCAAAACTTGCATCTTTGAACAGCTTGACCATACTTGCAGCCTCCCCAACAATGCAAGCTGTCCACCTACAAGATTTATACTGGTCAGTTTATGGTCCAGTAAACAATAGCCACTATCAACATGTGGTGACCAGAGATATAAAAATGAATTTCTAATTTTCGACAGGTGCTCGATTTCAAGATGATCCCTATGATAGGCTGGCTGGAAAGGTCAAAGGTTATGTTTGGACAATACTTTCACCTGGTTTGGAATTTGACTAGATAAACATATCCTCATGAATAATTCCATAAGGATTTTATGATAGATCCAATTAAAATGTAATTTGGAGACAGAATAGCTATAAGTCAGACCTTCCTCACTATCCACTACTCTGATGGGGGTGTATCTGATCTCACGGGACTTTCACTAGAAACTATAACTTTTTTATTAGACTCCAACTTGAAATGTATCCTCTTCATTTCAGAAACATCAGCCACTGATTCACTATATCCTGTGCTTATGTCTCTGAAAACAACATTTTTTTATCAAACAGCAAACAAATGACAACAAACTATTACAAATCAGAATAATTTTCAATATCATGGTACAATATCACCACAAAAGGCACTATTAAGAAATGTCTAGATTCTTAGTTGGACCTTAATGCATGTTTGGACACAGAAAGAGATTTGACCTTATGGTCACCTGCTAGACACATTACGGACACCCTCTATTGTTTGGGCGTATGTTTTGGGGCAAGGATTACCACCTAGTCACATACACGGACAGTTTGTACGCCCAGCACAGGTGCCCAGGCTATAATCGCCATGCCAAAACATGCCTAAATGTGATTATCAATGAAGCCACAGGACAAACCTTTGTCAATTTCAACAGGAATAGCGACCAGAAATTAAGTGATAGCTAGGTCGCCAGCCTTTACCTGAGGGCTCTGTCTTATTAAAATCTAATTTTAAGGATGATAATGCACTAAGATCTGAGTCTTGGTGGATGATAGGCCTGAAATTTTATCTAAAAGAAATCTTTACATATGAGACAAAATAACAAAACATGACATTTTTGAATGAACTAGTATATCCCGTAATTGTTTAGAAACATTTTCCAGTAAATTAATTTTTGAATAATATGGAAGTGTTACAGATTGGTAAGAAGAGAATACTAGCCAGGTAGATGGTGAATATTACGCCTGCAGTGGTGGTCTCTACCAGGCACGAGGTCACAGTATAACGTCACACCTGTCCTATACAATAGGATGACAGTCGTTAGACACAGGTATTAACAGGTAGGGTCTCGCAACACCTTCATTGTAAGCACTATCTTTGACACAGGATTTATCAGCCCCACATGGGACCTATTTCTCCTATAAGGAACTTTAATGCCCTACAAGGGACTTGTATTAGTCCTATAAGGAACTCATCAGCCTACAAGGGACATATTAGTCCTACGAGCAATAGCCCTTCCAGGGTTCAGTTAGGTAATGAACTTAACAGCTTCCACAAGGGATCCAGTAGTCCTACAAAGACATTAACAGTAAAACAAACAACTGCAATACTGAAGGCTGATGAGAATTTACTTCATTTTAATACAAAGACCTTCCTACATTGAATATGTGAAGACAAATTGTACTGAACTACCACAAAACTATTTCATACATAGTGTTTATAACTTCCTTTCTAACCACAATGTTTCAAGTGTTATAATTAGCCAAACGGCTTCTGTCAATGTGAAGTTTATTGCCATTTAAACTCTTCCTGTTGTAAATGTATTTATACGAAGCAGTTGAAGGAAAAATATAAAAGGAAACGGGATAGCTTTTAATTTCTAACCACAGAAATTCTCTCTGCTTTTTATTGTTTACTTTTTTAAGTACAACCTGTCAACACAATGACTTCTGCATCTCGTCAAAAAACCGCAAAACGAAGCTGATGATATGTAGGTATACAGATGACAAGCACTCATTCAACACTGATCACAACCATCAGTCATTTCCTCGCCATCGCAAGTACCGAACTCTCCCTTGACACATTCATGAATGATTGCTCGTTCAATGCAATTCAGAATTTTGCGTAACTATGAATGACAGTTGCCAAACAACTGTTTTGCATTCATCAATTTGAAATGTTGAACATAATTGACTTCAAAACCAATTACTCACACACATCTTGATAGATGAAGTAATTTATTAATATATATGTAAAATGTACATGTTCGGCTTTGATATTTCCGACAACCATGGCCACGTCATCAAAGTATTTCTTGCCAACACTCCTTCTTTTTCATAAGAATTTTATAAGTGTTAAAGTCATGAACCATGAACAACCATGGTTATCTTGTGAATTTCTATTCACATTTTGTACATAAAAGTTCTTTTTCGCTATTCATTGTAAATTGACTAATATATGATAACGTCCCTATTTGATGTCCGATGGCCAATAGAAAAGATCAGGTCGGACAAATGAAAAATCATGAGCCTTTTGAAACCGCAATTTGAAATACAAAAGACACTATTTCATGAATGAAAATTGTGGAGAAAATGCTCGTAAAATGTGCGTAAAGTTATTTTTTACCCACTGATTAAAAAGAAGCCAACGCTATGACAACGCTATCTATAAATTAGCAGTTAAAAGTCTAACACTACTCACATAACCATATAAGGTAGTGTAGTCGATTTCATCGCCATCAAACACTTCTCTCACAAATTGGTGTCTATTTTATAAGCCAGTCAATGTTGCCGGAGGGTTGGTAATCTATTACAGAGAACCTTGATCTTGGTGTATCTTTTATTACTCCAGGGTTTTGGGAGTTAGCTCAGGCAGAAAATGAACTTTAGCAGTAAAGATTGATCAAGTAAACAAAGATTATATAGATTATCAACACAGAATCAAGGCTTCATCTAGTGGTCACTCACATCTACTGGTAAAGTACAACTAGACCCCTAACTCTGGGTATGGATCGAGTCCCCCAACTCTGGATATGGAGTCTCCCAACTCTGGGTATAAGAGTCCCCCAACTCTGGGTATAGTGTCCCCCAACTCTGGGCATGGAGTCCCCCAACTCTGGGTATGGAGTCCCCCAACTCTGGGTATGGAGTTCCCCAACTCTGGGTATGGAGTTCCCCAACTCTGGGTAAAGTGTCCCCCAACTCTGGGTATAGAGTCCCCCAACTCTGGGTATAGAGTCCCCCAACTCTGGGTATGGAGTCCCCCAACTCTGGGTATGGAGTCCCCCAACTCTGGGTATAGAGTCCCTCAACTCTGGGTATGGAGTCCCCCAACTCTGGGTATAGTGTCCCCCAACTCTGGGTATGGAGTCCCCCAACTCTGGGTATAGTGTCCCCCAACTCTGGGTATGGAGTCCCCCAACTCTGGGTATAGTGTCCCCTAACTTTGGGTATATAGTCCCCCAACTCTGGGTATGGAGTCCCCCAACTCTGGGTATAGTGTCCCCCAACTCTGGGTATGGAGTCCCCCAACTCTGGGTATAGTGTCCCCCAACTTTGGGTATGGAGTTCCCCAACTCTGGGTATAGAGTCCCCCAACTCTGGGTATGGAGTCCCCCAACTCTGGGTATGGAATCCCCAAAATCTGGGTATAGTGTCTCCCAACTCTGGGTATAGAGTCCCCCAACTCTGGGTATGGAGTCCCCCAACTCTGGGTATGTAGTCCCCCAACTCTGGGTATGGAGTCCCCCAACTCTGGGTATGAAGTCCCCCAACTCTGGGTATAGTGTCCCCCAACTCTGGGTATAGAGTCCCCCAACCTGGGTATGGAGTCCCCCAACTCTGGGTATAGTGTCCCCCAACTCTGGGTATGGAGTCCCCCAACTCTGGGTATAGAGTCCCCCCAACTCTGGGTATGGAGTCCCCCAACTCTGGGTATAGTGTCCCCCAACTCTGGGTATGGAGTCCCCCAACTCTGGGTATAGTGTCCCCCAACTCTGGGTATGGAGTCCCCCAACTCGGGTATAGTGTCCCCCAACTCTGGGTATAAGTCCCCCAACTCTGGGTATGGAGTCCCCCAACTCTGGTTGGTCCCCCAACTGGTATGGAGTCCCCCAACTCTGGGTATGGAGTCCCCCAACTCTGGGTTGGTGTCCCCCAACTCTGGGTATAGTGTCCCCCAACTCTGGTATGGGTATGGGAGTGTCCCCCAACTCTGGGTAAGAGTCCCCCAACTCTGGGTATGGAGTCCCAACTCTGGTATGAGTCCCCCAACTCTGGGTATGGAAGTCCCCCAACTCTGGGTATGGATCCCCAATCTGGGTATAGTGTCTCCCAACTCTGGGTATAGAGTCCCCCAATCTGGGTATGGAGTCCCCCAACTCTGGGTATGGAGTCCCCCAACTCTGGGTATAGTGTCCCCCAACTCTGGGTATGGAGTCCCCCAACTCTGGGTATGGAGTCCCCCAACTCTGGGTATGGAGTCCCCCAACTCTGGGTATAGTGTCCCCCAACTCTGGGTATGGAGTCCCCCAACTCTGGGTATGGAGTCCCCCAACTCTGGGTATGGAGTTCCCCAACTCTGGGTATGGAGTTCCCCAACTCTGGGTATGTAGTCCCCCAACTCTGGGTATAGTGTCCCCCAACTTTGGGAATGGAGTTCCCCAACTCTGGGTATGGAGTCCCCCAACTCTGGGTATAGAGTTCACCAACTCTGGGTATAGAGTTCACCAACTCTGGGTATGAAGTTACTGAAGTCACTTATGTGAAATTGATGGGTAAAAAAATAAATCTCAGCACAAATATTAAAGCCATAAAAAGTTTCATTGTCCAAATCTAAGATGTTACCTCTAGGCTTTGAATTTTGCATCAGTAGAAAAAAATAGAGTATGCAATGTTTAAGACTGATTGAAGCATTTCTCTCTCTGCTTTTGAGAAATTGTGCTGATGTCCATTAATTGTAAAAATTCCAAGACGTCTGCTAGTCATTCATAGGGACCAATAGGAATCTCTATCATAAATTTGAGAATTATAGTTTGTACTTAGAAGTACATGAAGTGATGTCCAAAATCAAAAATGTTTGCCTATATTCTGATAAAGCAGAAACTCAAACTAAATGTAGGACAAATCTCTGAAAACTGTTCAAACATGTCAGTGAGCAGAATCTCATATAGACCTGTCCGAAACCTTACACGAAAAGGAATCTCGATCACCAATCATAACACTTCAAACTAACAGGACAGAAAATCTATAGAAGTACAAAGTAAGTTTATTTTTTATCTTCTAGGGTTCAAGCGAAAGGTACATGGCATCTTGTGGGAGACTTCAGAGTTATCTAAAAGCTTGACAAGAGAGACAAACTGTACATACAGTTCAAACACCTCACTGCTTTGATCTATTATGTATCCCTGGAGACAGAGAATGGCCAGACAAGTTTAGCCACAGGGTCACTTCATTCTCCATCATCTGTCTGGCTTCAGATGGAAGGTCCAAGTTCAAATTCTTGTTGTGGTTCCTTCTTTTTATCAAATTACTTCTTCAAGTATTGAAACAATGAACAATGTGGTTATTTCCAAGTACAGTCCATTTTACTATACCAAGATTGCCTGACCTCTAGCATAATAGATAAAAGAGAATCTGAAATATTCAAACCCCAAGCACAACCTTGGATACCGTTTCTGGAAATACAACCCGGACCATTGCATGAAAAATAAATGTATTTGACAAGTTTCTAAATATAGACAAGAGAGTGCAATTACAAGTTCATGTAGTCTCCCTTGAAATGATGCTACATATATATTTATAAGAATGGTCACACCTGTATGAGCTGTCCTGTACTGATGCTAGTAATGGCTACACCTGTCAGGTGATAAGTACTAAGGAAAGTGATATTACGGTAAAATACCACCTATAGTAGACTATAAACACACAAACACAAAACGTGTATTCCTAATTTGTCAACATCAGTCAGAACAATGGTAATATTAGAAGGTACAAGTGTCCTTTGACTGTAGGCTCGAATAAATTGGCACTTAGACGAAGAAAATGCCAAAAATTATGATGGATGTCCTTGAGTGACCCGAAGGGACAACACAAACAGCTGGATACTAATACCTGATACACACAGTTCGTTAATTATCCTGCTTTTACCTGTGTACTCAGGTAAGCCAAGACAACTCACTGTTTATATCACAACTTCTGCATCAGAAAAAAAACTTCCATGTGCTACTTAATCAAACAAATGTTTACAATCATTTTTTTTCTGATTTTTTTTATCTTTGAAATAATAGATCAATTTGTTCATTGATACTGCTGATATATAAAATCTATATCCAGGCTGTATTTCTGGTTAATTGTAGTGTTAGAAGTATTTTAATGGCTTACCTTGATATTCGGGCCAGCACGGTTCCCTTCTGGAAAAAGCAGGCGGAAGGCTTGACGCTTAAAGTGGATCAGACAGTTATTACAGTGCTGGCAATACCCCCCTCCACGAGGACTTGGCCTGTCACCCCGACCCGTTGGGGGGAGGTGTACAACCACACGGTCATATATCCCTGGGGTGTACTTAGAGCCGCCTCCTTTACCCGTCGTCGGAGGGTTAGAATACATAAACGAATTCTCATAGACTCCGCTGGGACGTTTGGCTGGAGTAACATCGGACGATGGGGACAAGGCACGTCTGTCCAACGATGGTGGCGATCGACATCGAGATGGGCCCCGGTCACTAAGGGGAGACATACCCCTGTGTGGGCCCCTGTCTCGGTCACTAAGGGGAGACATACCCCTGTGTGGGCCCCCGTCTCGTGGGGGAGATTTACATCTCTGTGGGTCACGGTCACTTTCTGGTGATAAACACCTCTGTGGATTCTTACCACTAGGAGGAGAGAAACACCTTTGTAGACCCCTATCACTAGGAGGAGACAAACCCCTTTGTAGACCCCTATCGCTCGGAGGGGATTTACAACTTTGGGGGTTTCGTTCACTCTCAGGTGACAGACACCTTTGTTGATTTCTCCCACTGGGTGGTGACATATGATTCTGCACGCCTCGATCATTGGCAGGGGAAGCAGGTCGCCCAAAAACAAAAGACAACTCTGTCGCAGATTCATCTGTGAACTTAACCTGGCCCCCATCGGTAAGCGGCGAGAATGTCCCACGAATCGGGTAATCCATAATATCTTGATCCTGTGGGGTAGGAAAATCCATTCGTATATCCTCACCGTTGTGGGGAGATGGCCCCCCTTGCCTGACCCAATCTGACCCCTCCTTAATGGCTCGAAGCTCTTTCACTGTGGCAGACTTTTGGGATTTATCCGGAGACGGTGTAGGCAGTTTTCGGATTTTCGCCTCGCCACCAAACATGTGTACAGCTGTTTTCACAGTGACAGTCTCCGTACAGCCATCTGAGTCATTCTGAAAACACAGGAAATATTGAAACTTTATTTAGCGATTTTATTTCAATTTTACAACCTTTGAGCATAATATTTCAGAGGGAAAACATTCTATTCTAATCTAAAAATCATTTAGAGGAGGGAGCCTGACTTAGCTGTTGGCTACTACACTGAGTACAGCCACAACTATGTCAGCACAGACCTGTCCATTTCTTAGGCTCCTCTAGCTTTGGAGGAGATGTATCGTTGAGGGATGGGAATCATTCTCAACAGAGGCTCAAATTAGGTTAGCTGATTTGCTAATTTGACGATAGGAATAAAATATATACAACCTCCACTATACATAGGACGTCCCCCAGTAATTTTTCTGACACCCTGATTTAACATCCAATCTGTCAGAGAAGGTGTCATTGTTTCACCTGAGAAATGTCACCTGTATTCATTAAGGGAAAATATTTAACTGGTTCTGATATATATCAGTCTAACAGAATAGTCTGACATCTCGGTTTTGACAATGTTTGCTTCCGAGGGAAAAAACACTGTTTATATCTCAAGCACCGAGGTGTCAACCCTGTAGGTTTGATGTTTTTACATAGTTCGTCTGTTAGTTTTAATCTTTTACCTTGACAAGCATGAGGAATAAATGCCAAACCTCAGTATCTAAACAATCGGATTCCATTTTTTTTCAATTCCCTAAGATTGAATAGACAAAGAATGTTGTTGGATTGCATTCATTTTAAAATTATTTGAAATCTAATTCTGAATTCCTTTAGTTCATCTCCATGTATAACACAAAGACATGTTGTACATACTGTCTGTACACATACTCAATGTTCTCAAATATAAATAAATATTTGAAAAAATTACAAGAATCATAGCACATCCGATCCATTATCATGAAAACTGACTTTTCAAAAGCGATGATTTTTTTCTAAATATAATTCCCGATATGAAAAACAACACATCGTTAGCGTGTTTGAACTAATTATCTGATGAACAGTATGAACTGATTTGTCACATGATCCGTGAAATAATGAATTAAATCCTGCAACTAACTTACGTAATTATGTTATTGTTTTCCAATCTCAATCATTGATCTATCAGATACAATGCTTTTTTTGTCGTAATGTTAATCTGGTTTTTCCGACCACACATACATTAAGACGAGATTTATAAAATATTCGGCTGTATATATATATATATATGCTATGGAGCAAATGGAATGAGCTGGAAAATTCTTACATGGTACCATTTTTGGGGGTTATTAAGGAACTTGACAGAATCAATTTGAATAGGACTTTTTTAAGGGGCACCTGCACTATGGTCTCAGTTAATGATAATAGGAGGTATTTAAAACTAATTAAAGGTAAATGATATGGTATGACAGTGTTAAAAAAGGTGTTTAGATCATTTGTTTTGTAAGTTTGTAACAGACATCACCCACAGGGGTCAAAGACAGTATTGACAATCGTTCAAACCGAGGGCGTAGTCTCGGCACTGATAAGTAGTTATTTAGGTATACAAGGTACTTAAGGGTCACGAGGGTCTTAAAGCACATCACTCAAAATCACACCAAAAATATAGTCAACCCCTTAAAATATGGTGTATATTGTAACAGACTAATCCATGCATCAGATTACAACAAAAAATTAACAATGAAATATGAGACATACATTGGAATTTTGGCCAATGTGCTTAGTTAATGCCAAATTGTCAATTTGCTGAGCTTGGCAAAACTTAATTAGCTGACACAGAATTATTATATTATTTCAATTTTTTAGGGAAATCTGATGTGGCAAAAAAATTTAATGAATTTTCGTAATCATATGAATTTCAAATAAAGTGCATTGAAACCCATTAAAGTACAATTACTTTTTATACAATGTTATCATCCAATGCAGTCATTTCACAAGTTCGATGGAATTGATCAAATTACCAATCTCCGATTTGGCTGCAGACTTAGTATTAGGCACATTTTCAGATTTGTTATCCAGACCGGGAGTACAATCAACGATTTACTCCAACAAAGGAAAATCCTACGGCTTAAATTCACATCAGTGAACATTTATCATAGTAGACCGTTAAGCAGCGTAGCGTTTCCCATCAACAACCGACCAAAAAGTCACCGCACTGATGGTCCAGTTTTGGTGTACGTCCATTTTCTCTCGTTAATCTCCAAGCTGGGACCCATTAATGAATATCTTCATCAGTAATTTCATTTTCTTCAGTGTACTTTAATTTGTCGCAATGATTACTGGACGGTTTCACACCTCAGTTCTGATAATTAAAAGAAATCTACAATCTGCCATCTCATTTTAATTGGTTAGGTCATATTCGTTCCATCACGTTTTTCTGGTCAAAACCATGTGGTGCCATCTATTCGATCAGTGTAGCCTAAAGGCTTGGTTTAACCCATCAGTGTAGCCTAGAGGCTTGGTTTACCACCTTTAACGTCAAAACCCATCTGTATCGACAATTCAAAACAATATTTTCCATTGAAGCAATTCTGTGATTTGTCTCATAAATCTGTTTGCATTGTACTGTGTTTGCTATTTATGTGTGAGTTTTCTGCTCTGGTGACTGGTTCTGTGTACTACATCATGTGGTTATATCCACCCCCAGCAGATGTAGGATGTACTTCAATG
Source organism: Argopecten irradians (assembly GCF_041381155.1). Lineage (NCBI taxonomy): Eukaryota > Metazoa > Mollusca > Bivalvia > Pectinida > Pectinidae > Argopecten > Argopecten irradians. The sequence goes on from NC_091136.1 coordinate 45,312,973, forward strand.
CTTTTATCTCTTTAATTTATTAATCAACTTGAAAATGCAAAGGTGCTAATTGTTCAATATCAAAATGAAACTCAACTAATTATAACTTAATACATTAATTTATTAAGTTTGTTCAATTTTGATTTTTAATTTTTTTTTTTTTTTTCAAAATTAGATTTAGAGTATGAAGAGTTTTGATTAGATATCAATAATATTAAACAATACATTATATTACAATATTAGCCTTAATAAACTCTCCTTCTTGTATGAAATATAATACAGACAGAAGCAGATGTGAGGGTAGGAGAGCGGATGTTGGTTTTAATGGAATGTTGTCCTAATGTTGCCTTACAGCAATTTCATGGCTTCATGTATGAAAGATTCATATGTCGAAATTTTAAGAGAAATATTTTATACACTTTTGAGAGAACTATTGTTGTGAATCCACAATCTTCATACCTATAATATATTTGTGATTTTCATAACATCCATTAATATTTCTAATAAACCCAAATGATTTGGCCTATATTGGCTCATATAAAAATTAAGTACATGTACTGATATTAATTATCTTAATGTTCAGGTCAACTTTAAGAGATAAAAGCCAACCGACCCTAATTGTTTAATCTTGAATGTTAAATGTTCAGAGTACTAAGACATTACACATCCCCGTTACATCACAGGTCGTATTTAAACATTCCAAGCATCTGCTTAGCCTCCTTCTGATGTCCTCATCAAACCACTTGGCAAACTTCATTTGAAATCTAATCTGCTCTTCTGCCTGCCATAGAACAAAGAGCATGGGAATTGTCAGTCAACAAAATATGTTTTATAATGTGAGAGAACAAATAGATGTATATCAGGTACCTACCTAAGGCTCCCACTGTTATCATACTTATATAGACAAGCACGCCCTTACTACACATACAACCATTCTTTACAAGTCTTTCATCTTCCCTGAGCTGATAACTGTGATCTGGGTCAAAGAGATGCTTCTTTCTAGAAGAACTATGGTTACTATGGATCACAAGTTGATGTGATACTGAAATATGTTTTAGTTATAAATAAAACACAATATAAAAGAGAACAATAGACTTATCTGACTGTATAATTCTGATATCATATCATCAATACAAAATCTATACATTAAATAGCTTTGTGTTCTTCAACCCATCAGACAATATAAAGACCTATACTTATAGAAATGTTGAACAATTTCCATTTAAAAAGCCTTACTTTTATCATCTATAATACAGTCTTAGAGCAAAATTTCATAAAAAAGGAGCTTTTTAACTCCAAATGATATTACTAAGGGTATTGAATCATAATTTGATATCTATATATCTATTGAAGATTTTGTTTGATTTTCAGCTAAGGGACATCAGAAGCAGACATTTCCCATAGGTTTCAGTTGATTTTCCAAATAATACACAACCTTTTTGAAACTAAATATCTGAAAAATGTTCCATCAATTTGTCTTATACAGACTTTGTAGAAGAACATGTAATTATACCAATGGGTTAATTTGTTATGTCTCTAACGGACCTGAAATGGTCTTATTTCTACTTAAGATTTTAACAAAATTTCAGTTTGAAAGGAATATGTCATTTATTAAATGTGTCAGCTAATGCCTAATGTATCAGGATATCCCTCGTTAGAATTCAAATAGTCTCAACTATTTCTATTCATCACTGTCCAACATTGTAATGACAGTCAGTAAATTCCCTCTCTGATTTTTAGGGTTTGTTTTCTCATCCTTCATCCCTAAATACATAGGGCACTAAAACCCTGGATCCCTTTAAGGGAGCTCCTACTGTGTGTCACTAATGCCCTAAACATGTTCTGGGGTTAAATCCCCACCCATTGGTACCATCACAATAAACCGACATTACTTGTCATTCGCCCTCACCATTACCACATGAGTAATTACACAGCCATGTGATGGTTAGATTTTTTGTACTCTTCCCAGAAAATAAGGAAGTCATTCCTGCTGATGGAATACATTTATCAATGAGATCCCAACATAACTAATGCTATCTCAGGTATTAATGAAAAAATCTAGTTTTATTTTATTGGAGACCAAACTGAACGGCGGTTAGGTTTTGTGGGTAGTTATTTTCACTATATTTATGTTTTCACTGAAACCCTTGAATTCTAGCCGCCAGCAAAATATTCAAAAATTCATTGACATACCTAAGAACAAAAGATATCTGAATTTGTCTTTATTTCTGGACTGTACTTCGAGAATTTTTTTGAAATCTATTCATTAGCCTAGTGTCTCTAACATTTATAAGGAAAAATCATAAAAATCATTTAACCCTTCATAAAAAATTCCCTTTTCTTGACATTTTGTGAACTTGTGACACCTTTAGCTATGGTACCTTACTGGCACGAGTTAATGTTCGACAATCTTACTGACAAATTTATTAAAAAATTCTGATGAAAAATAAACCTTTTATTTAAATATGATAGCACTATCGTCTTGTTTCTGGCATGTGAATGATTTACAAAGCCTTACCACTCCACACCAGGTAGGTAGTCACATGACCAAGTTTGGAGTCAAATTGAGGTCACATGACTATATGATGAACATATTTGACAAGGTCAAGGTCATTTTTGTTTATGGTCCACATTTGGATACAAACCTGGTAAGGTTTCCATTGTTTATTGTATATTGGAAATCAAATTCATATTAAAGTTTAGACACTCTTTAAATCATAGCCTGAAATTATCTGTTTTAACTATAAACATCATGGCTTTAAAATGGATTTGAAATCTCAAAATCTGTCCATTAAAATTTTACACAACTAAATTTGGCATTCAAATCAGAGATGAAATGAATTCCCCCTTGGTCCTAGAAGTTGGAAGAGCCTTTAAGGGGACCATGCAGACATCAGACCTTGATGTAAAATAGTAAGCCCTATCAGGACAGAGCTTTGTGAGAAAGTATGCCAGGCAGAGCCTAATTATCAAAACTATCCAATAAAAGGAATACTATTGAATTAGGTTTGCTATATTCAGAATATGAAACTTACAGTTATTAGACCCATGGACAGCCAATCTTTGCTTTGTTCTCAGCCTATAACCCTGCCCCATTATTACCATTGGAAATCTTTTGTTCCTGAACAGGGTCCACCATTATCCCAAAACTTTTTATAGGGATTAACCATTACAAAAAATCCATCCAAATCTGTCTAGCAACTAGAGCTTTTAACCTGGTCAGCTAGTACAAAGACCATTTAAGACTGACCAGCTGTCAGAAATCTGTTGTCTTGTGTTGCCAAATATAATTGCAGTGGTGGTTTTTGTAAATATATACAAGGTATTTTCTTTTGTAGAGTCTGTTAACAGTTACATTCGATTGACAAATAGTATATCATAACATATGCATGCTACTACCTTAAATACCACAGGAACAAATACTGGCAAGACCAATTGGCAATTGATTATTGTCTTCTACTGGAAAGTTTTAGATGCAGCCATCATGTAATGGAAATGATTGCCATTCCGGATGGACAGTATATGTAGCTTCTACAACATCCTAAATATATACAGAAATCTTTTTACCATGATCCCTAATGACCCCTAATCCCCATTAAATCTCAACTCTGCATCAGTCTATAATAGGCATAAGAAAGCAAGAAAAAGATATCTTAAAAAAAGTACGAAGCCCATATCAAAAGTTGTTGACCCCTAGTAATAACTCAACGAAAATTTAATACTTAAAACATATCTTTTGGTAGAAAATCAAAGTATACAATGACCTTAGCAACCTAAACCTTTACAATGATGCCAAGCTGGACACTGACCTCAACAACATATATTCCAGCTTCATCTTTTTGTGATATTGGAATATAAATAACATGTTTATCGTGATCTTCCTAGCCCAGACTCCACATAGCTCACGTTTCACATCAGATAAAGTAAAAAACCTCACATTCTATTTCCTCTCCGGGTCGGTGGTGGGACTCCGGACACAAAACCTGACCTCATCCTTCTGTTAACTGATCTAATCTCTACGAAATTTTATCGAAAAAGTTTCACGTTTTTGTCACCTGATAATTGAAATCATTGACTGATAAATTGTTTCATGCTGGGAAAGTTTTGGCGACTACATGGCCAACTGTCCACTGCTGAAAAGGTAACAATATTGTGATATTGTCTGGAGAAAAAAACTATTATAACCAAGTGAACAAAAAATATGTTTACATTTTTACCATATACAAAGGCAATTCAGAAAAGTAAACATCTTTATATGCGTCAAATAACTAGAAATTTGAATTTTAATGAAAAAAATAATGAAACCAAACTTCGAAATTTAGAAAATCACAAAAACAAATTCAGAACAAAACTGTCACTCGGTTCGCTCTTTGCATCCAGATTTGGACCTGACAGATGAGAATTAAAATGTCATTACGTCCAAACATTTCTATAGCTAATTTATTAGTTGTTTGAAAAAGCTTAATATTGTTCCATATAATATGTATCTTACATAATGTTTTTATCTGATAATTTGGTTAAGTTTTCTGAATATAAACAACATACCTCGTATTATTAATTAGCTTGAGGGGTAGGTTAGATATGGCTAGATTTAGCAATTATTACAATCCAACAATATAAACAATATTTTTCTTAACTACTAGATACAATAATAATCATTCTTCGTTATGTCTCACCTGGTCAGGTAAAAAAATAATCGTTAACATCAACTGCTTACCTGGAATTTGCCCTATCACCTCCCCAACAGCCAGACGGCCAATGGAAGCCTCCCATCGGCTTTCTTACCTTATAACAAATCACCTAAAACCTGTACAGTCACAATGTCACATGAAACAGTTATTATCCCCAATTTATGGTTCGGCCTCGTCTTAGAAACATACGGTACTAGTCGACTCCTTTTGATGATTTTTAATATGAATAGGTATGTAGGTAAACTTGTTATGTTTATATCTACCTAGGGAGGGTAAACGACATTAATAAAACCTCACAAAGTAAATTAGACTGGTGTATGATGTTATCATTTTTCACCTTTGTCTGGTTTCCATGGACCATTTCTTACATTTCTGATACTTCATCACTTTCCAACATTTACCTGTATATGGCAAATTTTATTTTTAACACCATTTTTGTATCTATTGATCCCTATCTCCCTGTCCCCCTCCCCCCACCTGGTGTAGATTTGTGAATACTGTACGTTATATAGCCCTCTGATATTAAATCCCAGCTGTAGACATAGTTATTACAGTGAAACTATAAACTCAATTTTATGCCTTAAGATATAAAATAGACAATTTAATCCTGCCAGTCTTAAAGAAAACTGGAAATGACACATGTTAGACCTATGGGAAACTTGTTACGGTATATCATCATACATTTATCATAGCATACAAAAATTGTTCACTTCCCACAAAACTAAAACAGATTTACATAAAATAAATAAAAGACTTAAATCATCTTTAATGTCTGTCTCCTTAAAATTGAAACTTTGGTAAAGTGATGACAATAAAATATCATCTCTTTTTGAAAAGATTTTATATGTAAAACTGGGAAAGGCCAAACAATGAAAAAGTCCCCAAAATGAATCACATCCTCCTAACAAGTTAATACTTTGGTTTCCATGCTTTATAAATTGTATTATAAAACTTCTATTTAAATGACATTTTTTACATTAATATTCTAACAGAGTCGAAATTCAAATTTAAACAAGATAATTAACGACAAGCTGTGATAACAAACCCACACAAACCTTGACCACATTCGCTGGCGGCATATTGTCAAAGTTAACGCCATGTGGAAATGGCGGAATACATTACCCAGCATCCCTCACCATCAGAAACCCCACCCCTCGTCTATTAGCAGAGGTTTTACTCTGATCGAGGACAGGAATATCATATGAAAACAGCTGTGATTTTCTAGCCCTTTGTCCACATAATCCAATATTGGCTACCTGCTTATAAATGGACACTTGCGGCCATCTTAGTCACTTATAATGGGCGCTCCTTAGCATCTCATTGTTCAAGCTTTTGTTGTTAGGGGTCACTGTAAACAGGGAATACATGTGATGCTTTGTATGAAAGAAAGGAAAATCCCACATGAATTATTACAATAATCAGGGATATAAAAGGTTTCTATCTCCAACTTCTGTGTGCACGCTTTATTTTATCCTTGAAATTAATTCCAGTCCCGTGTCCTTTGACAAACTTCATCCATTTTTTGTTTGACCTTTTTCCCCATTAAATCACAAATATTAATGGTACAAAGACACTTTTAAAGACAAGCATTTTCCCTTTAAACTTTGGTCTCTCGGATAAAAATTGTCATATTTTATCGTAATGTTTCTCCCTAAAAAATTTACTTTTTATTCACTTACTAATGAGACTATATATATTTAAAGCAATTACTTTTTAAAGTTACTGCTTTAGGTGTGCATACCTGTGACATTATAAGGTGTTGGTCAGCTGGTGCTGATGGACCTACTGCAGTGCAGTATTAATGACCGCTGCAGTGTTTTTGTCATGATAATGTCTGCCTAAGGGTAGCACCACGAGTAGGCATTTTTTAGCATAAACGAATCTGTGAATGCAGACCTGACACTACATTGTACTTTATCAAGACAGTTTACAGTCAGAAATGTTGGAAAAAATTCAAACTAGCGTTTATAATAATCTTTTCGGCACAACACCAAAGGGCAAACAATCTTTTTGTAATGTTAAATTTGGTTTTATCGGTAACTGAAAAGCAAAATGTTCAAATCTATTTGCCAAAAACCATTCTTTAAGAGAGAATTATTTCATAATAACCTTACAAACTCCATAGCATCAAATTTGAATTTATAGAAACCAAAAAATCAACGACAGTTTTCTAGAAATTTTGTTTTTATAATTATTTTTGAATTTTCAGATAATGACTGAAAGCTATCAATCATTTTTTATCTGTCTAGCAAAACACATCATATGCTAAATAATGTGTTAATTTGTTTGATAACAATTATGACAACGCCACATAAATATGTTTATAAAGTACAATCCAATTAATCTTATGAAAAAATTGTGCCAATTGTGTTCTGTCATTCAATCTCTAATTTAGAATATAATTTTTTATGTCATTAAATTGAGTAATTTGTTGATGAGGAAGATAAAACAAGCCTGAAATGAGTTTGTAAAACAAGACGTGACACAATCGTTCAATTTGATACAAATCAACGCGGTATGGGTCTTGATGTTAATGTCGCTGGTCAATTACTCTGTGAGTGATATCACATCAATGTTTGTAGAGACGACAAAACTCTGCAAAGATAAATGTAACACTGTCTTAACGCCACATCTCTAGCCACGCGCCATTTTACAATGGCAATGGTTAACGCCAAATCATGGGTGTTCACAGATATTAAAGTAACAGTGAGTTTACCGTTAAATACATTTGTCATCCGGAATCAGAATGTCAGTCTGTATTAATATATTAGGTCTGCAGCATGGAAAGGCAAGATGATGTTAATCTGAAATTACCAGTAGGGTCTAGTTAGGATTTCTGATCTGTTAAACACGTAATTCTATATCTCAACCAACTAGTCAATAGCTCATGAAATGGTGTAGGACTTTCTGTCTCTCATCTATCTTAGTGACAGTCACTGTTGACACTCTTAACACAAATAAAAATGGGGGAGGAGACAGCAGCGAGGAAAAAAACGAAAAACCAAGGGTACAGGAGACATCCTTGACAAAGCCCCTCTGACTTAAGTAATCATATTGGGGGAGGTAATAAAGGGGAAAAGGAAGAAAAAGAGGGAAAGGATAACAAAAACAAAAATATAAGGGTACAGGGGGCATCCTTGACAAAGCCCCTCTGACTTAAGTCATCAAATTTGGGGGAAGGGACAAAGAGGAAAAGAAGAAAAAGAGGGAAAGAAAAATAACCTAAGAGCATAGGGGGCATCTTTGACACTTAAGTCCCTGAATGAAGTCTCCATCTTCGGTGACATCTGCTTGTTAAAAATGTTTCATATTTTTCCACCCAACCAATCATATTATCATAATTAGCTAACACATTTTGATTCTGAATATTACAGCATACAGCTAATGATCAAATTGGTACAGCATAAATGCTGTGTTAACTGTCTTAAGAAGCCATCTCAAGTACAAATGATGGACAAAATACCAGCAAAAAGTTAATCTTTGTCACAGCAGGAACTCTCACAATACCGCAAATGTCAGCTCTATTAGATTTCCTAGCAAAACTACAGCTTCTATTGTGCTTTCCTTCTGGCAAAAAATTATAAATGTGTTTGAGTCCTAGTTCAGTACTGTTCTATAATGCTAGGTGGCATGTACTACTAAACCGCTTCTCCCTTAACTTCTCACTATCATAGTTTATCAAAGGTTGCTGTTTCTTATGTATTAATTTACACTTCATTACTCACAGCCTGTATCCAATGGATTTGATCAATATTTTAATCATCCTACTCATTCATCACTTTCCCTGCTTTTCATAAGACATCTTATTTATGTTATAAAAAACTCTTTAAAAAATTGGGTGTTTCTGTGCTTCATAAAACACAAAACAATTTTCATTCATATTAACATCAGCTCCATTGAGAAATAAAATTAAATCAATTTGATAAATAAATATTAATTTGTATTGTGGCCACATTCACAAAATGGTGCTGAACTGTCCCCTTTTAAAGTACAATTAGCTTTCTTTCTTATCATTGTAAAGAAAATAGGTTTTCTATGATATCTGCAAATTCATTCATAATTGTACTTAAAAGCCAATCAAAAGTTGGTCACCAAGTGACCCGTCAAACTGAATTTCTGATTAATGTTCCGTATCCGATTTGAATTGATTATGAAAATTTTAATTTAAAATTGTACTTTAACACTGACTCTTGTAAACAACCAAAGGATATTGACAGGGAAATAGAGTCTAGTTCAGACACTTGATTACGCGATGTATTACTGTTTAGATTGTACATATAGGACATAAAAGGATGACAGAGAATACATACACAGATATCAGATTAAAAGGGGTTTCCAGGACAAAAACAGTTTTTACAGGAATGGATAAAATGTTTTGTTTATCAGATAACTGCAAATCATGTAAAATTCCATACTAAATGCATTTTTTTCTTGCAAGAAGCACCTTTATCCAAATCTTTTCAAATGATCTCCCCTTACCAAAAATTGTGTTTCCTGACTTCTCTCCCTGCCTTTATCCCATATTCATGCTGCTTCTTAATTGTCTCCTTACACCCAAAGTCTTTCTATTACACTTTAATTATAGTGATTTTTATGTAAAAAGAAAGACTTTTAAGTTTTTATGTTACCTCCAGGTTTCAAGTACATTGCATACATACAAGCCTTCCATGACCTCGAAGAAAGTACAAATGATTGGAATTAACATACAGACAAAAAACATTTACATATTTTATACATAATTACTCTGGTGAGCTGACTGAAAACAAAATGTCTGAATGGGTTCACATATTCTGACATAATCTGCAACTAATTTGTAGAGCCCTAGACCTTTCAGGGTTTTTATAAACATTTGTTGCCTAGAAAGAAAATGTCACATTTCAAAAATGACTTGAACCATGAACAGATACATAAACTTGTGTACACATATTTAAATATATGTCTACATTGACTTTAATGTATGGTAATGTATGTATCCAGACTGAGGATAACATCTCCTGGATTTAACAAGCTGACAAAGATCAAAAAGAGGCCACTGCAGATTTTTATCGTACAAATGATGCTTTCTTGCGAACAAAAATTATAAATGAGAAACTCAAATTACGTTTTCTTTTTTAATTTTTTGAAAATTAAATATCATGCTCCAACGAGCAGATGGCAGTTTGTCCACAAGCGTTCGGTGAGAACCGAGACGTAACATATACTAATGAATCATGTAAGTTAAGAAATAACACATCGCCAAGTCCCATCAAAAATGGAAGACATATGGCAGTCGCTAGAAAAAAATCTGTGCAGTCTGTGGATTGATTACATAAAAAACCTATTTTTTATAATATTGATTTCATTATTGTACCTGTCAAAGTTTGGCTGTGACAGCAGTTTCTATAATGAACAATAAAAAATATTGACCCTACTCGTCCTTGACAACTGATATATGAATCAGAGCAAAACATTAGCGTAAAAAGGTTACCCAACTTCCTGTAGCGTTCCGTCAGTTGATGGATAGACCCATAACATACCTCATTTCTCAATACTCACAGAATTTGAGTCAATAACACTTATGATATTGTGAAGATTACTGTGAACATTAAGTAATGTTAAACAATCAGATATCAGTCAGGGGACATGTTTGATAAATCACACAATACGAATCATTTTTATGATCAATATACATCGACACAAATAAGCATCATGGGAATGCAGATGTAAGTATAACATTGTTGCAGTTTCATTACTCAGATAAGTATCAAAAAATGTCAGCTGCTTTTTTATCATCAAAAGGGGAGATAATTGATGTGATTATATGATGATTAGAACTCTCTTGTGTATAACTGGTGTTGACAGGAAATTACTCATTTTTTGGTACGTAGCTATAGTGAAGGTGAAGGAAGATCAAAGTACACTACAGTGATGTGTATTGGCATCCAAATGTTAAAACTTCACATCTATTTACCTGAAGATAAAATCTCCACAAAAATTTGGATCATCACAAAAAAGTCTGGCTTACTGACAGTAATGTCTTTATGAATTAGAACCATGGGAATCGTGTCATAATGATGTTTGTAGATGGATTATTGTAAACATTACATCCTAATTCTAACTATTCTGCACATATGACACAGATAAACCCTTTTCATCATTTTCAGGTCTAGTTGAAAGATTTGACTTGTTTCCCTTCTCCAAACAGATCCCCAAAAAGCAAATAATTTTGCTCCTATGAATTTTCTTCCTTTCTAATTCTTAAATATCTTGGCTTTTCTGGATTTTGTTTTTCTTGGAATGATTAATGACCCTTAAACTTTCAACAACAAGATATGAGCACATGAACGTATCATCAAGTACTTAGTATCTTTCTACAATCACTTTTGATCAATATATATTACTATATAAAAGCATTGGATTATGCGAACTGTCATCAATCTATGGAGGTGATGCAGGGCAATTCATATTGCCTCAACATTATCAGCTTTTATCTTAATATGTTTAAATTTAGACAGATTTCTAAATTCTAGACATACAACTCATTCAAGTTTGATTCATAAAATTTAAAAGAACAATTTGTAGACTATTCAGGAAATGAATTTCCATAAAGAGTTTGAGAGTACAGCCATGACACTGCCTCACTTCAGTGGAAAAAGATGCTTCTTCCTTTGAAGTCATAGAAACTTTTCATAGAGAACCTTTGCAGCCTGGGTGAGAACGTTTCCCAAGGCATTGATTCAAATAAAGATAATTCACCACTTTAAAAAGCAAAAATCATGACTGGTCATCAAACAGATTTGTGAATGTATAACAAAGCACTATACAGGTGTACAACGGCTATCCAGAAGAACAGGTAAATGTAATGAGATACCTGTACTTTACCTGGTTTATAACACCTGTTTACACCAATGCTAGTGTTTGATCTTTCATTAAACCATAATTAGGGAGTAATTTACCATACAATTTTCTCTGAAATGTTGCCGAACATCAATGGCCTAAGTCACCCTGTACTCATCAGTGATGTTGAAAACTGACAAACAGTGTCCCGTAAATGTTCAGTAAGCATTTGAACACATGATGAGGTACGCGTTCACTTACAGCTTATACTCGTTCAAGATTCCTGCACAAAGTGAGAATTAGCCCATTAATCATTGAATTCGTGAAGTAAAATTCACATGAGCATGAAAGTGCAGTCAGTTTTTGTTCGGGCCAAAAAGTAAACCCCGATTCACAGCTCCGTTGATTGCCTGTGAACTTGATGTGGGTGGTCGCCACAAAAACCTTAAACAATCACAAAGTTTACTTTTAGTACGTTGTATTTTTTTATCCTTTAAATTTGATGAAGACGTGTCACCAAGTTGTCAGTATCGCTTTACTACTACGATTTTACCCCGATTTGTTTTGGCACTAGGGGTACACACTGAGTATTATAAAATGGCAGTCGGATTAAGAACAGTATATATACATTTCAAGTACACAGACATCCATCTTATAAATTTGACAATAACGTGTCACGATAAAAAAAAAAGACCCAACACATCTGTCACACACTGAAATCAACACACAATTGTCATACGACTCTCACTCTCTATTCATTTCAATTCTTTTTCCTTTTTTATTAACTTTGTCATTCAGTAAACACAAGCGTCCTGTATGGTTTCAGATGCTAATGATGAAAGTGATTCTTCACTGATCTGGCATGTCAAATCTGGATGTCAACAGCTAAACACAAAGAGTGTTTTTCAATTTCATTAATTTTTTAACTTTAACTCAAACAAATTATATGCACTTTAAAATTTCTTATACAGGTACATGTATACCTAGATTAGGAGAGTAATGCAGTATCATACTATTACAACATTGAATTTTTTTTCTATTAAAAATATGACTATTTAAGAAAACACAAATTATTTTGTTGTTCAAACTCAAACAATTCCTGCATGACTATTGAGTAATTAAAACTCTTGAGAAAAGTCCCTAGAAGTACATGTCAACCACACTTTTATAAAAGCATTGTTCACTTATCAACAAATTTTTTACAGAATAATGCTCTGTTTCTTACAAAACATTAAAACATCTCAGCTTGATAAATTCAATGTATTGCTGTTTTACATGACATACCTGGCATTTAACCAAATATGACTTGATTTCATTCAGTCAAGTTTTTTTTATAAGAAATAGAAAATAAACAAACTAACAGTACTTTTGAATGCCTCCCTGAAGTACACCCCAAAGCAGAATATCTCAATGGTTTGTATAAGAGTATTAATTCCATCATAACATTTTTCTCAATGAAACGGCACTTTTTTTTCCTTGTTGATTTGCACCTGTATGGTTCACATGTGTTGTTTTATGTGTTTACTCTAGAGTGCAATACATGAATGTTTAATGACCGAAATGCTGCACCCTTGACCTTCGCATGACCTTCAACAATTGCAGTCTGTTTCAAGCTTACCAACTGGTAGTCATTCAATTCTAACGGAGAGAGAAAACTGCAATGTAATTTGTTGTGACAAAATCTAATTAGATATTTTTTTTTTAAACAAAACCAAATGTTATCAATAGGAATCAAAGTTTTTGACATAATTACATTTTAATTGAGTAGTAAAGTACTTCCTGTCAGTTTTTACGTCACTATCTACGTACCACTGGGGATGATATAGAGTTTCTGACATGCTGAGCACTCCCCCTCCCAAATCTATTGTTTACTCTACGTACAATAGGTAACAAGATCGGCCGCTACCCCCAACAGTCAACTAGTTTAGGTAAGCTCCCACAAAGACCATTGTCGTGACCCCTTAGGGGCCATTAGGGAACACTAGACATCCCCCACCCGTAATTTACACCTGTATACAGGTATGTATTGTATACTGGACACAAGTTGATTCATTCATTAACGATCTGAACTCCCAGGTGTAACAATGGCCCATCTTAATGGATGGAGATCGAAGGAATTTGAAAGCTGACAGATCGGTATCAAAAAGTTATTTTACAACATGACAATTGTAATTGTACTGTCAGAATGCCGTTATGATACCAAACAACCAGGATGTGAGTACGTAAATAGAAGCCTATAGTGACACAATACACCTATCTTATGACAGGTACAACCTACCCTGACGTATACCCTTACAAACGACAGGTCGTCGTGACGAAGCAGACGTCATTTACAGTGTCGGGACATCCCAAACAAAACACACTGACCACGTTCAGACAGCCCCTAATTAAATTATGCTGTACGACCCCAATAACACTGTACATGTCTGACATTTTTGTTACAGATTTGCTCTGAATGTCAATCTGTATGTACCAGTTGAACACAAATGGGTTTGTACCTAAAGCCGCAATTGTTGCCAAGTTGTAAAATCTGCTATAGACGCAGACTTGTCAATTTCTGTCAATCATTTCTATTCACCTGAATTCACACATACATACGCACCAGTGGATTTTCTAGCCAAATGGACACACTTGTATCCCTCAAAATATGTAAGTCATGTAATTGGTCTAGCTTACGTTCATAATAAACATGTACTTTTCATAGTTGAATTTGCACATTTGTATTAATGTTCAGATACAACCTTTGAGGTGATTACATGCATGTCTACAGTGCATCTTTAACCTATTCATCATGTTCTTAGAAATGTTTCCAAATGTCAAAATTTTAATAAAGGTCACAGAAAATCAATCAAAAAGATTTTCAATGAAAATTCAACTGAATTGTTTATCATGCAGTTTTTTAACAATGAATTTAATTTGTTAACCATTATAATGGTATCGTACTATCGTAATCCTACAATTCTTTTTAATTTTATAATTCAGCACAACTTTTTAGGTAAATATTGATAGTGCTAGTGACACTTTTCAAACATGTTTTCCTCAAAAGTGCATCTGGGTACAAAATCTGTCATTTCCCAGGGGAGTACTCTCGCCTCCTAGTCCATTGTACAGGACCTCCGTGTAATCATATTTGACGTTACTCATCATTAATCTATATTAACAATTAATCAATCCTTTTAAATGTGTTTAAACGTTGATAATCATCCTAATATTTACTCTAATTGGTTTTTACGTAATTCAAAATTGGAACTCTCCTCAAGAGAAGACCAATTTAGTGTTGGAATAGTTGATATGCTCTAATTTTCTGTCAAGTGTCTACGAGATATTATTGGGCAGACGTTGTGCTCCGGCACATGGCTAAACAAAAACGCTAATGAAATTTGGACAATAACAACAATGAGAATCTTCATTTGACCGGAAAAAAAATTGTGACTGACAATGCACAGGGTGACATGATGTCATGTTCTATTGTACTGGGCTACAGGACACACGGTAACGCGATATGAAACTCGACACTCCACACAACAATACCACGTTAGTCGAGAAGATCTCGTATTTGATGACAATGTTTACACAACGTACTATCAATGGGAGTCATTGAGTTAGCTTGTAACAATAATTCATTTAATAATTTATTAATTTTATCCTGGTTAATATTGCTCTAAAAAGTCCCTTTTCCACTGGAATGGATTCTTCATGAAAGATGAATGGCCATTGGCCTAAACCGAAACTACTCCCAATGTCCAGTCATGCTAGACTCAACAACAAAATTTACAGATTTTGATTATAGGCCAGACTTGGTGGTAAAGTAGTTACTACACTTCATCTAAAAAACTACCTGGACCAGTACCTGTATAAAAAGGCCAATCATAAACTACCTTTCTAAGAGGCCGGTCTAGAAGGTAGAAATGGTACCTGCATTAAAGTTCAATAATGAGGCAAATCTCTTTAAATAAGGCAAATCATTAGGAACGTTTACATAAAATTCAATTATGAAAGAATATATATCTATGTAAAGAGACACAATCATAAAAAATAACAATATAGACATCCATTGCAGAATGATATTCCTGACTTAATACAAGCTTTTGTTCCTTACATTTAGCAAATCCCAAGATTGAGAACATGGACCAGCTGAGTAAGGAATCGTGTGGGTTGGAGCTGTACTGGGAAAGGTCACTAGGTATATGACAGTATATACCGATACATCTCATTTTATTTCATGTTGCAACTTTAAATTTTATGCATAAAATTTGTATGGCAAATTTACATAAAAAACCTTTTATTATATAAAATTACACAAACGTTAAGTACACTTTTAGAATTGACATTATCTTGTGTAAATCAAACTCACCATCTTGACCCAATGTTTTATCTGCAGTGGTGGGGCGTGATCCCAACGCGCATTAACGACCCTACGACAACGAGAGGCCATGCACCCTTTACCGTCAACAACAACAATTGTTTGTTCTCAACTACACTCTTCTGAACTGAATTACGCCCTGTTCTGACTATTATGTGACAGTTACGATCCAACATGAAGCCACTTATGGACATAAAATTCGCTAACAATTCTAAATATAAAATTTTTACATTTGCAGTTTGTGGAAAAAAAATGGTAATAACTGTTTCACATACAGATGGGCTTGGGAATTTTTTTTTTCATGGAAATGTTTGCCTAGACAGAGAGTAGACATTTAGTACTTATATATTATCCAAATGTTTCAACAATAAATGACCCCGTCGCATGACCTCATGCCACTGTTACCTTGTACAATGCATGTCACATTTTAACATTGACAAGGTTTGTCAACTTTTCAGCACCTCTGACGATGCAGAGTAAATGACAGACAAAAAACAGCTAGTGTGACGGTGGCAGTGGTGGGAGTTCCCCCATGTCACGGCCAAACTTGCTTATTGACATATATACATTACATACGTAAGTAAATAACTACTTACTTACAAAGAACCAAACATAAAAGCATAGTGAGTTTAAGTGATCTTTTTTTAATGTTTAATTTCTTCACTAAGATCAAAATCATTTCAAAAATTTCAATGTCAGGTTGTAAGAATAGTTGCCATTTTTTTTTTTTTTTTTTTTAAATCATGTTTTAATTATTCATGATTTATCATTATAATAATTCCCAGTGACTCTGTATCATTTCAGCATTAAGCTGATCACACCAAAACCTCTAGTGTCTTGACGTTTGGCTTTGTAATTCTAAACCCAGAAAACATGGAAATCTTGTGTAAATATTTACAGCCATACAAATATTAAAAGTACATTTTCATTTTTAACTCCACTAAAATTCTTGGCTTCGTTATAATGTAAGCTTTATGTAGGCTGATAATCTGACTCCGTATGAATGTTTGATCTTATGGCTTCAGGATTTTTTTTGCTTCACATTTTATTTCAGGTATTGCTGCAATAAACACCCCCTCAATGAGACCTGTAAGCCTCTATAAGCCACCATACCATACTGTTAATTTCTCCCAAGAGAGAGATTTTCTAACTATAAACAGCCCGTCTTGTGATTCCAAGATGTTTTTATGTCTATCTAGTGACAATTGTGCTTTTAGTCTTCAATTGAAACTTAACTGGCCTTTTATTTGACCAAATATGAAAAATGTCTTGACTAAATGACATATGCCAAACTTCAAACAATATATGACTCTGCAAATTACAAACTAAGGGGAAATTATTAAACAAAAGGAATTAATCCATATATATATACCTCTATACTTATCTCGATCCACTAATCTTTGACAGTTTTTCCTTTTGTGGAAATGTTTAATCTACATGCTATAAGTCTGAAGTAGCTTAGTGAATATAAAGCTTATGAACTAGGATAACCATGTACAATAACACCTAAACAAGGGGGTGTATTGTGTTTGTATGCCCACTATATCACCTTATGACCTTTCCTTAGAATAAAATAATAAAATACACTACAATAATCTCGCTAATCATGCAGCTGCATTGGAGATGATAAACTTCAATTATAAACATCAAAAGAATCATTTCTTTTATAATTTGTTTTTAAGGATTTCTGTATTGTCAGCCAAGTATGTCAAACATCATAATAAAAAAACCCAGAAACAACAAAAAAAAAAAGTAAATGTAAATTAAGTAGACATAATAACTTAAATAGCTCCCCATATATAACACAGTTCCGCTTCATGTACATGTAACATGCATACACAATACACATGCAATGTCTTTTATAGATATTGACTAAATGGACCCTGCAGGAAGTCTCTATCATTACTCTGATCTGACGACAACTGAATTACGACTGTCGAGTCAAACGGCCTTAGCCATTGACCATTAATAAATTTCACCAACCGATATTCAATTTTCTTATGACACGTGGAAAAGCATGTCGTCTGCTGAGGGCATGTGTATACCCTGTAGGGGTTCTATGTCTCTGAATTGTCAAGAAAACGCTATTGCTTCATCGAGTTAAGTCTTCGGCCATTCATTTATAACTGCGGGTCATTTGGATAGCAATTCATGTGATTCGATCACGTAAATCATAGTTAAAAGGACAGATTTTATGTTGGACCAAAGGTCTGGTCATTATTTTCCTCATTATCAACAATTATGATGAATGGTTTGGTCATTAGTTTCGTGAAGGAGTGGGGTCAAATTGGACATGAGGGGTCATTTCTACACAACTGACCCTCAGATAATTTGAACTAACAATGCTGTCGGCCATGATGAAGTCACAGGACTTCCTTAAAAGTAGTTTGGATGTAATAATTCAGAATTAAATCGGTGTTTTCTGAGTGAAATATTGTTCGTCTAAGACAGCTGCCCATGTCCTTGGGTATAGCCAAAGGTCTTTGTCTCAATGAGGAATACTTCTATAACATTTCAATCCTACAGACATTTAGAACAAATCATCAAATCTTAAATTATTGAGACATTAAAAGCTGATAATATATTTTCAATATCAACTACAGTCAATACTGTCTGTAAAGACCACTCAAAGGACAGTGGAAAATGGTCATTATAGACAGATTGAATTGTGTTAGAAATGTATTTCGTACTCTATAACAGTGGTCTTATTAAGCAGGTGGTCTAAATGCAGAGGTGGTCAGTATTAGGCAGGTTTGACTGTATCTGGTATTTATGGATTAAAGAGCAAAAAACTTCATGATAACAATTGCCTTCCATAAATCTTTAGGAAAAAAACCCATACTTAACATTATCATTATTGTGAAGCTTTTTAGGAAAAAAAGTTAAAATCAATATTGCTAAGATGATTTGAACATGAGTGTTATTGATCATGCATACCAATGAACAGTTGCCATGGTAACCACATTCAGACATATTACCAAAAATCATTGACTCTTATCTGATTTCAGGCCAAAGTCCAAATCTCTTTCCTAATATGATGTTTTTCAATGATTCATGACTTTTATTTTTAATCTTCCGGATATTAATTTGTCTCCCCTTTTATCGGGTTATAGGAGAGGTCACACACATTTTGACCTCCGTTTCATGCCAATCAGTTGTCTGACAGATGGAAAAGAAGAAAAAAAATTCCAATCCAGATTATTTGTAAGGTTCTGGATGGGTTTAAAATCTGTATTTCATCAACGTTTGTAGGTTTGTAATATTTTTCACCTAATTTATTCACCAGCCAGGCATACAATATCAGCGTAAATCATCATTATTTTGTAAAGAGCATTCACGCCTCAGCGATTTTTTATCATGGAACCATGACATGGAAACAAAATATGAGATAATTAATTGAACTTGTCGTGCTATCGTCACAGAGAGAGAAATCGCACCAATTTTTTTCTTTAGAAATGCGAGAAATTAATGAAGCTTATTGAAAGTATTTACACTTGAATGAGAAAAACAAAATTAATACCATTAATTCAGGATCTTATAGAACATGATCATAATATGTGATCACATGATTTGCATGTTGACAAAGGTGTAAAATGAATAAAGTTATTCAAATTTGCATAAATCATAACCTATACCCCATTCTTTCATATTAATTTATTTTATGTGCTAGTCGAGTTTTACATTTGAGTTATCAATTATGATTTCTGGAATCGGGCAGACCTTATCCAGTCCATCTCCAGAGAAAACATGACGTCTCTGACAATCAGGTTTTATTTATTGACAAGCTTATTACTTCACCGATCATTATATCAAAATCATCATACATATTCATGATTTCTTCAAATTATTCAAAAGGAAATATGGTGTTTTTTTAATGCAATGATTTGGTATTGCACAAATGGAAACAAACAATAAAAGAAAATTCTTTTTTGTATGATTTTGTGAAGGCAGTGAGCGTGTGTTATTGAAAAGACTATGAGCTAATCAGGAATATCTGATTAGGATTAATAGTAGTGACAATTGTCTATTATTTAAAATATCTGATGAAATGGAGATGTTTAGGTGAGGGGAAGGGAAGGGGAGAGAAGGGAGGAGGGAAGGGAGGGGAGGGGAAGGGGAGAGAAGGGAGGAGGGAAGGAGAGAGATGGAAAGAGGGAAGGGGAGGGGAAGGTGAGAGAAGAGAGGAGAGGGGAGGGGAGGGAAGGGGAAGAGAAGAGAGGTGAGGGGAGGGGAAGAGGAGAGAAGGGAGGTGAGGGGAGGGGAAGAGAAAGGAGGAGGGAAGGGGAGGGGAAGGGGAGAGAAGGGAGGACGGAAGGGGAGAGAAGGGAGGAGAGGGAGGTGAAGGGAGGGAGGGGAAGGGGAAAGAAGAGAGGAGAAGGGAGGTGAGGGGAAGGGGAGAGAAGGGAGGAGGAAAGGAGAGAGAGAGAAGGGAGGAGGGAAGGGAGGGAAGGGGAAGGGAGAGAAGAGAGGAGAGGGGGGGAGGGGAGGGGAAGAGAGGGAGGTGAGGGGAGGGGAAGAGGAGGAGAAGGGAGGGGAGGGAGGGGAAGAGAAAGGGAGGGAAGGGGAGGGGGAGGGGAAGGGGAGAGAGGGAGGGAGGAGGGGGAGGGGAGGGGAGGGGGGAGGGAGGGGAGGGGAGGGGAGGGAAAGAAGAGAGGAGAAGGGAGGTGAGGGGAAGGGGAAGAGGGAGGGGGAGGGAGGGGAAGGGAGAGGAGGGAGAGGGGAGGGGAGGGGAGGGGGGGGAAGGGGGGGGAGGGGGAGGAGGAGGGGAGGGAAGAGAAGGGAGGTGAGGGGAGGGAAGAGGAGAGAAGGGAGGTGAGGGGAGGGAAGAGAAAGGAGGAGGGAAGGGGAGGGAAAGGGAGAGAAGGGAGGCGGAGGGGAGAGAAGGAGGAGAGGGGAGGGGAGGGAAAGGAGAGGAGAAGGGAGGGGAAGGGGGAAGGGAGAGGAGAAGGGAGGGAGGGGAAGGGGGGAAGGGAGGAGAGGGAGGGGGGGAGGGGGAGAAGGGAGGGGGAGGGAGGGGAAGAGGGAGGAGGGAGAGGGAGAGAGAAGGGAGGAGGGAGGAAGAAGGAGGAGGGGAGGAGGGAGGGAGGGGAGAGGGGGGAGGGGAGAGGGAGGGAGGAAGGGGGAAGAGGAGAGAGGGGAGGGGAGGGAGGGGAGAGAAAGGGGAGGGGAGGGGAGGGGAAGGGAGGGAAGGGGGAGAGGGGAGGGGGAGGGGGGGAGAGAGGAGGGGGAGGGGAGGGGAAGGGGAGAAGAGAGGGAGGGAGGGGAGGGGAAAGGGGAGGGGGAGAAGGGAGGGGAGGAAGGGGAGGGAGGGGAGGAGAGAGGAGAGGAGGAGGGAGGGAGGGAGGAGGGAGGGGAAGGGGGGGGAAGGGGAGAGAAGGGAGGGGGGGAAGGGGAAGGGGGGAGAGGGGAGGGGAGGGGAGGGGAGAGGGAGGGAGGGAGGGGAGGGGAGGGAGAGAAGGAGGAGGAGAGGAGGGAGGGAAGGGGAGGAAGGGGGAGGGGAGGGGAAGGAAGGAGAGGGAGAGGGAGGGGAAGGGAGGAAGGGGAGGGGGAGGGAAGGAGAAGGGGAGGGAAGGGGAGGGGAGGGGAGAGAAGGAGGGAGGGGAGGGAGGGAGAGAGGGAGGGGGGGAGGGAGGGGAAGGGAGGAAGGGAGGGAAGGGGGAGAGGGAGGGAGGGGAGGGAAGGGAGGTGAGGGGAGGGGGAGGGAGAGAGGGAGGTGAGGGGAGGGAAGAGGAGAGGAGGAGGGAGGGGGGGGGAGGGAGAGAAGGGAGGGAGGGAGGAAAGGGAGGGAAGGGGAGGGGAGGGGGAGGGAAAGGGGAAAGAAGGGAGGAGAGGGGAGGGGGGAGGGAAGGAGAGAAGGGAGGTGAGGGGAGGGGAAGAGGAGAGAAGGGAGGTGAGGGGAGGGGAAGAGGAGAGAGGAGGTGAGGGGAGGGAGGGGAAGAGAGGAGAGGGAGGGAGAGGGAGGGAGGAGAAGGAGGTAGGGGAGGAGAGAGGAGGAGAGAAGGTAGGAGAGGGGAGGGGAAGAGGAGAGAAGGGGGGAGGAGGGGAGGGGAAGAGGAGAGAAGGGTGGTGAGGGGAGGGGAAGAGGAGAGAGGTGAGTGGGAGGGGAGGGGAAGAGGAGAGAAGGTAGGTGAGGGGAGGGGGAAGAGGAGTGAAGGTAGGTGAGGGGAGGGGAAGAGGAGAGAAGGTAGGTGAGGGGGGGGAAGAGGAGAGAAGGGAGGTGAGGGGAGAGGAAGAGAAGGGAGGTGAGGGGAGGGGAGAGGAGGGAAGGGAGGTGAGGGGGGGGAGAGAGGAGGAAGGGAGGTGAGGGGAGGGGAGAGAAGGGAGGTGAGGGGAAGGGGAAGAGGAGAGAAGGTAGGTGAGGGAAGAGGAGAGAAGGGAGGTGAGGGGAGGGGAAGAAGAGGAGAAGGTAGGTGAGGGGAAGAGGAGAGAAGGGAGGTGAGGGGAGGGGAAGAGGAGAGAAGGTAGGTGAGGGGAAGAGGAGAGAAGGGAGGTGAGGGGAGGGGAAGAGGAGAGAAGGGAGGTGAGGGAAGGGGAGGGGGGAAGAGAAGGGAGGTGAGGGGAGGGGAAGAGGAGAGAAGGGAGGTGAGGGGAGGAGGAAGAGGTGAGAGAGGGAGAAGTAGGTGAGGGGAAGAGGAGAGAAGGGAGGTGAGGGGAGGGGAAGAGGAGAGAAGGGTGGAGAGGGGAAGAGGAGAAAATGTAGGTGAGGAGAAGAGTAGAGAAGGGAGGAAAGGGGAGGTGAGGAGAAAGAAGGGTGGAGGGGAAATGGGAGGGCAAGGGGGGAGAAGCCGAAAGGAGGAGGGAAGAGGAGAAAAGGGTGGAGAGGGAAGGGGAAGAGGATGGTACATATTGCAATGATGTGCAGTGCATACGTCACTTAAAGATGCAGATATTCAACTTGATATTCTTTGTCTATTCAAATCCTTCCTTGAACAATATAGTTCTCCTAAATCTCCTGAGTCATCACTTCTAAAAAGATTGTCACATTACGTTATCTCATGGATAACTGGATAACTGATAGACATGTACCAGCGTGTTTTTAAACATATTTTAAATTTAGTATGTGCAGACGAAATTATCTCTATTATTTGTTAGTAATTTTGCAGGATCATGGAGAAGTTTGACATGTAGGCAGGAAAATACCAATACTCCACCATTCAAGTTAGGGGGAAGCACAAATTTCCTTGACCTGCATGTTTATTCATAGTGTATAAATTCACAAATTGTCCAATCATAGACAAGTACAGGTTTATCGATACATATCCTAGTTTTCATTTGGTTATATTTGATATTATTCACTACGGATTCTCCTTAAAAAAGCAACGGATCTAAAAAGTTTGTGTGTTTTGTTCAAAAGAACAATACTTTTAGCCTAAGGAAAAGCTTCCAGTATGAGAGTTAATTAAGGTTCTTTGTTATCTAATTCAGACTAATGAAGAACATTTAAAAAGATAAAAAAAAATGAAAGAAATAAAGCATGAAAAGTTTACACCGTTTTTAGCAACTAATTACGAAATTTTGAAAAATTCTTGTCAGCATTTCTCAGACAGAACAAAAGAGCTGGAATTACAATAGGAATTAAGACTGGTCGAGCGTTCTTACTTTTTTATTTGTCCCCTTGAAGACTTTTAAATAATCCAAAAAGCATTAGAAGACGGTTACAACAGCACGTTTGAAAGATGGATAAACCTCAAAAAGATGCATGCCTGATTATTCAAGTGTGCACAAAAACACCCAAATTTACGTCAACGTTGTTTTTTTTCCTCCGTTTTTGTCAATTTTCACCAAGACAAAGCGTTAACTTCATTATAGACAATCACTGGTGCTAAGCCAAATGTCATTTTCACTTCTTGGACAGCGTCCAGACAACAAGATTAGGTTTAGTCGCAAATTGTTCCCTAAGACTCATTCTACAAGCACTCATCATACACTCGAAAACGAACTGATTACTTCCATAATCGAACTTGTTCATGGTTCAGCGACTGCGATATGAACATCTATTGTAATGGAGGAACATGTGAGGCTGTGATCGTGGAAATTCTATCTCTGGTTAAATGACCCCCAAAAATCCCAACTGTGAAGGTCATAGATTCTAGCCTGTAGTGTTTAATATGTGACAGTAGGAGATATTGACTTCTGAGTACATAACACAGATGTCATCAAGGAATATTACACAGAAGATATCATTGATAATGAAAATTAGATCTTATCAAGGGTGCAAGAGCAAACATATCGGCAATCTTATTTAGATCTCTGGTGTTAGATCAATTGGATGTTCACAAATCAGCAAAATTATCTTATGCTTTAATGAATACAATGCTGATGTGATTTTGATGTTTTTGATGATTAGATATAGGGGCCATAATCTTTAGAAACCTATTGATACTTGTAATCTTTGACATTACCAGGGATAACTTCTACTGATACAGCTGGTAGTAGAATTTCTTAGCTAGACGAGTAGTGCACATACAAGAGTATAATACTGTGTCTGGAATTTGATAAATTTGCATTTCATACATAAAAGTGAGAAACAAATGTAATGCCCTTTGTAGAACATAAGTCACCGTGGCACCCTCCCAACATCAGAGGCCAACACAGGTGAGAGCCATGTAAACAGAAAAACCTTACCTTTGATGTCCACTCAAAAGACAGGTAAAACTTGTTTGGTTCAGGTAAATTATGAACAGGTAGACATTTCCTGATGTGTAATGATTAACAATATACAAAAATACAACTTAGCTAAAAGCGTCAAGATCGTCCATTTACTACACCTCGACGGTATAAAATTGTGTATGTATTATCAAAGTTATTTTATTTAAGTCAAAATCTTGGTTCGAGATCTCGAGAAAATAAACACTTTATCCAGCACTTCCTTAGAATCAATAAGGATTAACAGACTTAGTAGGATAATCCTGCCTTCATTTCAACGTAATTTAAGGGTCATACGATGGCTGATGTATTGTGAACATCCAAATCCCTACTTACTCAGAATTAACCAGAGATTTATACATTTAACTAGTCAATCAAGGGTTCCTAAAATAAATACACAGATGCCAGCCCATAAAATATCAACGGCACAGATTTTTTTTTTTTTTTCAAATTTTATCAAATAGTCCAGATTTCTGTTAATTGAACTGTGTAATTCATTTTTATCACAATCAATAATCAGCCAGTCAATTTTATTTCAGTTTTATCAAATAAAGATCTTTTTAATTCCAAATTAAATTGGAATTTTTACCATTCTGTAGAACGCGTAAGACGTAATAACACCATTCTGTAGAACGCGTAAGAGATGAAGAAACAGACGAGATCTGTTTAATCAAATAACAACCAATACAGAGTCAGAACCATGAACTTTGACCTTTCTTGTCATAAATTTCGTACAACCTCTGCCACCTCTTTGAAATTTTGCAGAAAGGTGTGATATGTGTCAGGCATATTAAAATAAAGTGACCGCATTACTAATCAATTTTTTTCATTTCTAAATTCTGACAAAACTGATAAATTAATTTCATGATGTGTTATCGTTAGTTGTACAGCTAGATAACAATGCAAAATGTTAAACCAGATAATTTAAAAAAGTGACAATTGAAATACAGTAAAATTGTACCTACATAAGAATCCCTCCAATAAGAACATATGCCAACCTACTGCAGGGTTACCAAAAAACTGGTACTTGTTTACACAAGTAGACAGACACAAACAATAAGCTAATGTTCAATGATGCGGCAATAGTATGTTTTTATCAAAGTCTCAATAATGTTTGTCTTCACAACGGAAAAATTAGACCAAAATTTTCTCAAATAATGCAACACAATAAAATCAATAACTAGAAAGTAAAGACAAACGTTCCATAATACGAAGGAGAAAAAAATAAAATCAATGTCATTGTATTCCACTTTGTTTTTAACCTTGGTGGATTACAAAAATAAATTTTCCAAAAATAAATCAATTAATGCATTTCCAATTTCTTTGATGTCTATCACTCTTTTTTTTTTTTTTAAATACGTCTTTCTAGTATATTGCAATTACACAAGTTTTCTCAAAACTAACATCAAAAGATGGAACTACATAGCCTGATAAAGGGACTCTGTCCACACGTTGAGGACAAATGTTAGAGACAAGGCTGTAGACAAAGCTGGAGGGTGTTGTCAATTGACATGACATTGCCCTAATCCATATATGGTAAATGTAGTCTATGTCCGACCACCATGGCCACAAAACACAGCCATTCTGTAGCAGGGACGAGTAACTCAATTACCTATGTGTCCAGTTAAGGAAATGAGAAGTTGGAATGTTTGAAGGCGGGCAGGTGGTATGTCATTTTGGTACAGTTCCTGATTTGTTTGAAAAGCAAATCTCCGGAGAGAAAACAGGACTGTGGTTCATCTTTATGTAGCAGAACCACACAGATCAATGTTGCAAAAAACATCACATAGAATCGTCAGCACAACACAACAACTGCACACTTTTGGTGACCTTCGCCTCAGATGGACACCAAGATTCAATTACCTTTTTTTCTTCCTGACATTCTTTTAATTTTATGTCTTTTAAATTTTCAATTAAATTGGAGTAAGTGCCAATAGCTTTTAGTTTAAAATCAATCTTGTGAGCTGGAAACGTTATTGTTTTCTCAATAAATTTCCGTCCTTAAAATTTTTTTATAGGATTTTGCTAACCACATTCATTTGACCCTCTAAATGAGCCTTTTAAACAATTTTAATACATTTGTTCCTATTCAACCCAGGCCAGTGTCTCTCTAAGATAAAACCAAGTACCTAATTGCCATTTCCTGTATCTTGGGTTATAAAGATTTATCCTAGATTGATATTTGTGTTAAATTTAAAGCTACACGAGAGCTTTAGAGCAATATCGTGTCTAAATAAGGCACTGAGGTTACATAAGAGATACATACTCAGCACATTTAGTTTTACATTGTTTTGATAATTGACTATTTTGTCATCCCTGAGGACATGCAGTATTTCACCAATAGAGTTTATGTACTGGAACATTATATAACATTTACTTGTATTATACAGAAAAAACCTACTGAAACATATAAAGAAAAACCTTACTATCACATGGAGCAAATTGAACATGTTAAAATTTAATTGATTCCAAGTGCATTTTAGTAGTATTTGAACCCCTTACCCCCTTTAACGAATGACCTTGATTGTCCTTGTCCAATATACTTTCTCCATCTTCTCACCTCTAACTTTTCCAACACCTCATGAATACTCTCACTCGTATGCTATAAATTATCATTAAACTAAAACTTGTTTAATTATATATAAATTGTCACAGCTAGGGGTTTGAATTGCTAACTTTCATTTTATGAGTTCTCATTGTAACCCTTCCCATATCTGAAAACTCCCTTGGACATTACACCTTATTCAAATTCCCCAACTCTCCGTCCCCCATTTCCCACCCCATGTTGTCTCCTTTCTCCCCTTCCTTCCTGTATCCAACTCCCCACACCCTGCTGTGTAGCAGGATATATATTCATCCTTATGATTTCAATCCATACTGAAGACATTTTCAGCATTTTACTATGACAAACAAACATGTACTATCATGAATTTTTAGTTACAGTTGATATTATCATTGGTTAAGCTGATCAAATATAAGCTGTGCCACCCATGGACTTTTAAGCATGTGCTGGGTGGGTTTAGAACAGATTTAAAATTTCTAAAATTTTGATAAAACTTTAAGCCTGTAGAAAATCTCTATTAGTCTAGTATGTATAGAATGGAGACGTACTGTTGAGTTTTGACTGGTTCTTCTAAATCTTTATAATCAGCCTTACTATGTGTAGCTGTTTGCTGTGCTGGACGTCGTGTAACGGACCAGAAACCAGACAGATGTTCCCTGCAGCCAGCTGTCATAGCATCACACTAGCCCCTAGCAACTCTACTGTAGAGATGTGGGAGTTATTCCCCTTGACGCATAAAATATTTCCATGGGAGTTTTACTATTAATTTTGTGTTTGTAATGCGTCGGAAAAGCTATTAATGGAATCAGGTAAAATATTAGCTCTTATACAGTATAGGAGTAGAGCTCTACGACAAAAACAGTATGCAACATTTAGGCCTATAGGGATACGTTTTTACACAAAAAGACTTTACCAAATGATATTTGCCTGATCCGCCAAAATTATGAATTTAGAATACATGCTTAAATTACTTTTAATAAATTATTGTCCGCAAACCTTTTAAATGAAAGAGAGAAATGACTTACCTGAGAGATAATAAACTGTTCATCTGTATTGCCATATGTAATTGCCAATAAGTTACATCACACTATATTGTTCTAGATTTTACAGAATATGATTGTCATTTTGAGCACGAGAAACCCGTGACTGATTCCCGCGCTGTCAGATCAAAATAACATCTGAACTTTTCGTTAGGTGACCTTTTTAATTAACCCTTGTAAAAAGTCAGTCATAATTCATGATGAAGGGCAAGTGGCAAATTGTCATGTACTCTAATAGCAGATGCGGCTTATATACGCACAATACGACTATAGCCAGCATTATTCTACCACTCCGACCAGACGTACTACACACTTTCCGTCCCGGGGGCCCGATGTCAACTGCCTATGGATGCAAGGGCACCAGACACAGATACACTAACCGCCATCAGCGGCCAAAACCCATTGACCTATAACTAGGCCGCGTGGTCTTGCGATATAACACTGAACACCTAAATCCCTAAAGCACATGACTCCTAAATGCGTGTATGTCATGTTATAACTAATATTTTCATAATCTTGCGTCGGAATATACATGCTGAATATAGTGTCGTGTATGTTATACATCGTATCATCTTTTTTATATACACGAAGCTTAGCCACGCCAGATTTGTTATGAAATATCTATATTCGTTTTGTATGATGTAATTTCATACATGTATAGAACTACGACTGGTGTATGTATTACCACTAAACAAGCGATTTTGTAATTAATTTTGAAAGGTTTCAATACCGCTAACTCTTTTCTTAGTAGTGCCAGATGTCCATACGTCGATCGACCCTTTGTTTTACGACGACAATTCGTCTAGTTGGTTGGGGTTTTTTTCGATGTAGTTGCAGGTATGTTTACAATAATTAATTTAAGAATCAATTAGTTGTCCTCACCTGTGAGGTTGTGACTGTTCCGTCACTACAGATGATGGGAGGGGGCGTGGCCTTCACAGGGGAGTGACTGACAGGCACGGGAATACACGACCGGGGCTTCCCTTTCTTTTCCATCTTGCATTTCCGGGAATCCTGCAAGAATAATTGATTAAAAAACAATTAATTTCGGTCACATCAATATTTAATTCTCTAAAACGTTTATACCACATATTGAACAAGTCTTTTCTTCATTTGTGAATATTCCATTTTATGACGTAAGAGGAGCTCCTGTCGTTATTGACAGATGCTCCATTTAGAAATCACACTCCGTTTATAATGAACCGCACCATGAACTACACTGTAGGGAATAACGATTGTACATAAAAAAAACTCAAATTAAAACACCAATCACATTCCCGGTCACTTGTCGAACCACATGACCATTTACAGAACGATTCCTTTGACCGGAAGCTGTAGATGCGTCCGATTTTGTGCTACAACAGTGTCCTCGTGTCGCTAATAGAATTACCTCTGTTGATTGATGAGTTTGTCGACATCAAGTGGATGTTTCTGATTTTTTTGTTTGAGGGTATTCAAAGATGGACGACTGTATACGATACAGAAGTTTTACAATTCAATCCGTTCAGAGTCTAGACGATCCGGTCTCTGACATAACATTTTCTGATTTGTTAGAGTTATCAGATCCTACGTAACACAGATATGACGATATGTATTGACGAACACGTCAGCAGGTGAAACATTTCCAGGTAGGCTGCTCCTAATACTCGGCGATAAAATCGAACGAAAGCCCAAAGTGTGACATTAAAAGGTATTAAATACAACGAAAAAGAAGCCTTGTACATAACGTTGATGTATCAAAAAGGGTAAATTGACTTTACAATCTCTGTCATCAACACTTATATAGGACACGGTCAGGATATTCCCCATCCGACCGCAATATGACACTAATGCAATCAGGTAGGTAATGTATATTTCTACAGAAACACGAAAGCTGGTCGAGATTGATGTGGTGTTTCTGTGGTAGGTAAATATGTATAGACTTTAAAACATCGATTAGTATATAGCAAAAAAAGCTAGGGAAATATCTTGTAAGCTATGACAAGTTACTGGTAAAACTTATCGAAACGTCAAAACAAATAGGAATACAATCTCAACGAGACCAGACGGTTGTAAAACAATGGAATCAATCATCTTTAGGGTACACTCACGATAGGATCTTAGAAAATAACCGGAAAAAACTTATGTTTTCTATGAAAGAGTACAAATGTAATGTCGGTTGTGTCGAAGTACAGGAGACCGTTTTCTGTACGTGATAAGATCCATTTCAATGCATTAGACTATTTATCGGATTCATATTTCAGGCTATGTTAGAAAAACTGCAGATGTATTCAAAGTGTCACGATTTGAAATGTCGATTTCAATCTGAGCGGCACACAACTGAAATGTACTTATAAATCAATTTTTAAAGCCTACTATTCTCATGGTTTATTTTAAAGCATGTTTGAAACAATAAAATACATATTTCTTTTTTCACTGACAAAGATAAATGAGTTTCGGGTCTGTGAAACTTTTGGGTCAGTCACTAGGACAATTGCAGCCCCAACACGAGAGGGTTACTCCTTCTGATGTTACTCAATGTGTTGTGGCCATACACCATATATAGCCTTCGACAAACGGTGATTTCCTATGGTTCAATCATATCCACATTCCTTCACCCTAAACATCGCAGAGCAATTTCAGAGATTGATTGTCGTCTGTCAAATATGATAGATTAAAAAACACAAATCGAGTTGAGATTAACTCCAAATAAATCCGGCGGACAATTAATCTCCCGAGTTTACATCAGACATTCTGAGCGGCTAACATATTAATGAAGTGTGTGTCAACATAAAGACAGTGCTATAATTATGTATAAAGACGACACTAATTGTAAGTTATGGAGAACTACGGGTTTAATGTCGATATATTAAGCACTTATACTATAATCCAATATTGAGTCCTATTTCTTTTAATGTGACATGTTTCTGTACCAAATTTTCGCCAATACATTGACTTCAGCACAGCGTGCCACAAAATAACAACAACAAACAACCTAAAGTCGAACCTATTTCGATAGAGTTGGATATTTCCGCCGAGAATACGGAGATTGAAATAAGCAGGGTCAAGGAAAGTACTGTTTTGAAAGAATACATTTCAATAAATCCAAATAGTCCAAGACTGTGCACTGTTACTACTGGCACAAAACGTGGCATCAGAAAGGTTTGAAGGGTGATAAAACCACAAGGGAAAGGTTGAACCGGTATGGACACACTATTCTGTTTGATCACGACATGCGGATACAAACTCGGGCGTCGAAGAGACACAACAGCTTTGAGCGCGGCCATTAACCCTTCTGAAAGAAAATATATTGTTGACTCAAGCACGGAAGCTACGTCAGCATTCCAACTGGTCACATGTACTGCAAGCATATGCATTATAGTGAATTTGTTATTTTTCCAAGCAAACTTTTTCGGGGTATCACAGGGACTATCAAGTCTGAATTAAAGACTTTACTAGGAGGACCATCGCGCTGGATATGGCCTGTGTATCACATTCAAGGGTTCATGAACAGGTTATACAGGTTGTACTAGGTTTCACCAACTAACAGAACCTCTCGGCAATTTATTGTAATATGTTTTCAATAGCATTTCCTTTTATTTTGATTTGTCGTCTGCAATAGCCACGCCAGCTTTTGTAAGATGTTCTTTCGTAAACAAAATTCTACAACTCTGCTTAAAATACATCCACGATGTTGCAATTCCAGAAGAAAAAGTTAATGATACGATGGATAATAGCTAAATGTTATATCAAATACTCAACTTTTCGTCAATGTTTTTTTTTAAATTTCAAACGTGAATAATTTGACAAGATACTAATACTTTTCAAAAAGTGGGCGATGGACATATATTTGTTCAGGAAAACCTATATCATCCACGAAGGAAATAGCGTGATCATCTTTAATATCAATGACCAGGAAGGCGTGTTTGAGCCATGGTGCTCAAGTTATTCAAGTTCCCAACAATTTCTACTATTACTATACTTGCAACATCTAGGTCGCAAGTTGAAAGCTTTAATGTGATAGATGCCAGATGCATAACTGCACATTCCTTTCGTTTCTTACTAAGACCCTGGTAAAATCTCATTTTAATACCACGGAGCTCTATACATCTATGTATACTGAAGGTAAAGCTAGGTTAGACTAAACCTAGTCAGAGCATAACATGAATCTTACTGCAAAGCCTAATGTCATTTCAAATTATTTCAAATGTATTTCACCACATTACTCAAAATAATTCAACGTAACGATATATGATAATTAACAAATATCTAGTATCGGTATCATCATCTAATGTTCTCGTTAATTCGCTGAAGCGAGACCAGAAGACTTGATTCTACAGTGTAAAACCAACACCAGACCACAAACTACGTAATTTGCCATATTACCTCAAATGTTCAGGAATCAAGTACGATGCAGACGTAGGTAAATTATTGACTGATTTCCAGATAACACTGATTCTAAATGCCACGCATCATAACGAGCACGACATTACGCCCTCACTCTCGCGTGGCTGTCGCACCCTAACGTGATGTAGATCCAGACCTAAGTACCGACGGACGGCGTATTCCCTGTCGTGTAACGTGCTCTTAAAACAGCAATATACATTAGGTGTATAGTTATGGCAAGGGGACAGACGCTTTATACTCACCCTGGTGTATACCAAGGTAAAGGTTAGGTCTCAAAATAAAAGGTGATGCACGTGAATGTCACGAGATCCAAACGCCAAGGGAAACGTCTCTAATGTTCTCAGTCTGAGATCGAACGTTTTAATATTCCTTGAAAGCGCTCCACATCCACCATCCATTTAACCCATGCCGCTGTCTAAATTTTGTATTCTATGCCAGGCGCCATTAATAAAGTAGGGGAAGCTCACTCTTTTGAAATACATGGATTTCTGTAATCACTAAACATTTCTAGGAACTCCCACACACGCAACAACTTCATACAGGTCAGGCTGTCTTCAAATGACACTGAGTGTTATTTAGACGTTGAGCCTAGCCATCCATGCGAACTATAATGTGGTGTACGTTTTTATTACTACATGTACATATTGTTTTGGTTATTTCTGAATAAATACTGTTGCAACAAATCGTACCGAAAACTGAACTGACTGTACAGGAAGTGTGCGGATGTCGTGGGACTAGTAATAATGTTCCAGACGAAAAGAAGATGATGTAGTCAAAAAAGACAACTGAACGAAAGCTGTGAAGAGTTGTAATACCAGACAACAATTATCGTTAAAGGTATATACGTCTATGTTGTTTGTTCATCCTTAAAAAGGCCCGATCATATAAACATCACGAGAGTAAGACAATCACAAGAGACACTTCATGCAAATAACCATGTCAGAATGAATCACAACAGGTACATTAAGCTTCAGATCTAGATAGACGAGTGCTTTAAATGCTAAACTAATTCCGATCGTCCTTGCTCCTCATAGACTCTCTTCCGTAGGATCACAGTCCAATCTTAAATTGCTTCTCCATTCGCTATCTATGCTGAACTCTATTTTAGGCTGGGCTTTCCGGCATTTGGTCACAGACAATGACATTTTAATGATCTCACGCACACATCGAACAAAAGCACACTGATTATGTGTGCACAAATGGCACTGGAAAGATAGCTTGAAACTTTCATCTGAAGGCATTGAACCTTCGCAATACGGCCTTGAAGTAAAGTATCGTTGATCCATTTCTACGGATATCCCTATATATATATATGTATGGCATTAAAATGGCAGTAGCATTCAAAGTTGTAAGTGAACGGCTAGAGAATAAGACCCGAGATACTCTGGCCCTGACACCAGACTTAGACATTATAACAGATAGATGTACATCTATCTGTCATAATGTCAAAGTTTGGTGTCAGAACCAGAGTATCTCGTGCTACTAAAGAATATCGTCATTTACATGTGCTGTATATCTAGTTTCATCCTCGGTGCTTTTTATAATGCATGGCTTGCTCTATCTGGTATCTTATTTTTAACCAACCAAAAGCTATCACACCAATATAGGAAGAAATTTTGCCTTTTATATATTTACGAAAGTGTCTTATTCGTCAACAAATTAATGTTATGAACAGCGAAACCGTAGTAGTTTGACAAAGGCATGTTACATGAGGAATAGACTTTTGAAAGTCATATTAACATAAATTGATAGTAGTATATTGATATCCCCTCCATTGCATATTCGACTTCGACTTGTAACAGCTCTGACATGTATTTCCTGTAAGCATTACGACAATTGTCCGCCGTTTTGAAGGTCAATTCTTCAATAAAATACAGTCAAATGCACGCTTCTTCTAACCACAGTCTGGCACATACATCGTTATTTGCTCCGAATAATTAGTGCTGCCTTTCATTTATCCTGACATTAACGTTACTCAAATGACAAGCATGCAGCAGTATGCGGGTCGATTACCGTGTCGAGAAGCAGTGAGAAAATTCGCTTCTTTGCTGAGGGTGAAAAAAAATCACCTCTCGTCTCTGGGGAGTAGGTTACCTGATGCAAGGTTGGAATGGATTGTAACGTTATAAAAGGCTTCTTCTTCAGCATTAGAAACCTGAATCAAGTAAACATGGTTATCGAACGCAACGATGGACCGGAACAGTTGAGCCAGACCCAAGTACACTGTGATACCAAGGATTTCGTAACAAAGAATGTAGGCCCAGGTATTTCAACTGTCCTATTCGTATTGATTCATTAACTGATTTCCATATACAAGTGACACGAACTGTTGACTACCGACTACATTTCGTGATTCTTTTTACCTATTATCATTTTATCATAAAAGGAAACGATACGGTAGGTAAATGCCAAATAAGGCTCAATACCATCGCATATATATGATCGAATGAAACATTTTATATGTGTGTGCATCCTCATTTTATTAACCCGAGCACAATGTGTTGATTTGTTCATTTTAGCATACACACCTTGTTACTCTAAAAAGACGGTGTCTACGCTTTGCTACTGTAGAAATACGACTTTTAATGACAAATGAAATAATTCACCTAAATATGTTCTGAATATTTCCTTGTTTGTTTACTTGATTAAATGATTTCCGTAATCATATTCATAATCTCTAGAAATAGTTGTACATAGTAAATATGTAGGAGATACAATTAAATATAATTTTAATTCAGCCCCTAGGTCTGCAGACAGATTCAATTTCACATTTTATTCCTGAGATTGGAATTCTGTTAGAATGTGTACGGGTTCCCCGAAGCGACCCAGTTGAGACCGGTTCTACACAGAATTTATATCTATACGTTAATCTAATATAGGAAAGTATCGGCTGCTGAAATCCGATTTCTTTATCTCCAGATCAATGGATTAAAAAAAGGATTTCTTTTCTCTACGGAAGTGGGGCATTCCAATATATACCAAGACGCTTGTCATTTATCGCAACATCTAGAGGTCTCGAGAGCAATACGATAAAAGAACAACGACGAAGTAAAACTACCAGCAATCAATTTGGATTATTCTTCAAGGCGATCTTTTTTTTATTAATTTTCAGTCTATTGCAATTATGTTCATTACCATCCGTTGACATGTTTCTGGTTTCTATGGGTGACATTAACATCGGTGACATCCGCTCTCGTCTTGCTACTTGTCACGTGACAATACAGGAAGTGGAACTAGATTTTATATCAATTATAATGATATAATGTACATACAGAAGCCTCAATTAACGAAAGCACAGCAGTTGAGTAGAAATCAGGGGGTATGAGAGACCCACAAGACAGTTCCTGTTACAGACATTCACTGTCGAGCAGATTTTTTTGTCTGTACATTTTCCTTTATTTAATATCATGACAAGGCATGTCTTGAGAGACAAGGCTAGGCAGTGTGTGTGTGATATATCGTGCTCTTGTTTTAGTAGACCTAATCTTTTATGATTTTTGATGTCTTGCAGAGTATTATAGGATGACAATTAAGGACCACGGAAATGCCACTCGGGGTCAAAGGAAGATGATTACGGGCATAGGAGGAAAATTAGGGACATGCAAAAGAAATGGTAACAAGCTAGAAAAATCCAAGATATAACTACATATGTGGAAAGCGGATATACTGAAGCTCGTCAGATTGCCGGTGAAAATCTGGAGTTATAGATATACCAGTGCTTCCTTGAAATACAATGTATACATTCCTGTGAGTAAGGACAATACAAAAAAAAAGAAATAGATAATCAACTCCTAC
Organism: Argopecten irradians; assembly: GCF_041381155.1. Classification (NCBI taxonomy): domain Eukaryota; kingdom Metazoa; phylum Mollusca; class Bivalvia; order Pectinida; family Pectinidae; genus Argopecten; species Argopecten irradians. The sequence goes on from NC_091136.1 coordinate 45,349,252, forward strand.
CAAGTTACCAAGCGGATCATCCCCTGTGACCGACAGCGAAATGCAGCAGTCATTACAGCAGCAGCAGCACCATATCACATAGTGTCGTCTGCGAGCTTTACAGAGACACTTTCAACCGAGAGAAGCTCCGTAAATAAAGACTACTGGCATGAAGTGGTGTTCCTTTGTCATATAAACCATCCATTATAAAACAGTTCATTATCAATACAACATTTCTTGGTTAAATGTTTTTCAACATACTTTCAAATTACGATGGAAATAACTATTTCGTGTACTTCTGTATCAATTTATTGCTTACCTTTGAATTTCGCTCCATTTGTCTACGCTGGTTTCATAATTCCCAATTCACACGTACATAACAATCCCGAATTCCGAAAAAAAGAAAAACACAATATCACAAGATATTGTTCTTCTGTAAGTATACACAATGTTAATCAATTTTCCGATAACGTTTACATAGAAAGTGTATTAAAACGCGACATGGAATCGCTCTTTTAAGTTCAAAGTTCAGCGTAAATAGCAATATGTAAATTTTCTCACAAATTTGCCATTGTACAGAATTGCGCAAACTATTAGTCTGCGCTGGGAATACACATCTTGTGTAACTAAGCGTGTGTCTCTTAGGTAGTTAAGTCCTTTCCACATCTATAAGCACCACAAGCTATAATCTTTTAGGGCTTTCGAGTGAAGTTGAAAAATAAGAAATCATTACGTTCGTTTTTTAAAAAGTTTAGTTGGAAAGATCTACAATTTGTCCGCACGCACATGCTTACGTGGGCTATCCATGCACGCGAATATTTACATAAGTATAAGCTGTGCTAATCGCCCGAGCTGTACCATAACTCATACCAAATCAATCACACTGGATCGCATTGTTTTTCCTTCGGTGGATCGATATTTCAAGATTGATTGATGATCGGGAAATCATTCCAAATTTATCCTTCAAGATTTGGCGATAAATGCCTTATAAGCAGTTCTGTTCAATATCTCCTTTAGAAGGCTTTGCTGTGAAGTTATCTGGGATTCTGTCTGAGAGAGATCTGTTAAGACAGCCGATGCACATTGAATCCATATCATAGGACTATATGAGACTCGAAAACCTTCTCAATATTTCATCGCATCGTACATCGATACTAGGGCAACATTTACGTACTTTCACGGGCATAGCGTATTGGCTTTCAGTTTCCAGAGTACAAAACCTAAAGGCATGTTTAGCGGAACACTCCTATTTTTCGAGGACATGCAGTTAAGATGACACACAAGGGGTACTTAGCTTTCAGACTTTCTTTTATCATAATGGAAGACTTTGGGGAAATTTATATATAGTACATTCGATGATCGTCAATGCTCTGCATGGCACGACCAGTATATTACCTTGAACAATAGCTGCAAGACACTGACATCCATGCGATAATTAACATCGTTCATTCTTCCTGATTTATCATGGTTTTTTTTTATTTTGTTGCCATGAATTATCAACAGTTATGTTATTGGAGTTTGTATGATCCTTGAAGTGAGGCGAAAGTAAACAGACACCGAAACATTATTCGATGCAATAAGGAAGACAACATTTAACATTCGTAAACACTACACAAATCTCAAATCTTCAGGCAACAACAATGTCTGTGCAACCAAACCAATTAAACCCATTAGTATATTCCCGACATTTCTAGCTTTTGTCATTATAGTTGAATCTGAATACACACATATACTGACAAAAAGGAAGCCTTACTATATCGACAGATTTTTCTGTGAATAGATTTAACGGTAGGATACGGAGACAAACTCGATCAAACGGAGAATCTTTCTTTCAGGAGTGACTGACAATAACTTCAGTATAATAAAGAAACGCTAGGTTTGTAGGCGAAAAATGACATGTTCAATTGTTTTGCAATCACAAGTATTTGATTTTGACGTACTATTACCTCTTTCAGTTTTGAGTAGCTATCAAGGGAGCCATCCTGTCTGGTTACCGTTACGATTGCTTCCTTAGGACATACTCATAAGTGTGAAATATGTACCGTATGGATATGCTTTGACATCTGACAAGGGGGATCTTGTGTCCACATGACAGGATGAACTACCTGTATGTGGAAGTCGTAACCCTATTACAATCAGATCTATATTGTCCTATATTTCTTTTTTCTGCCTAGCTTTAATGAATCCCGGTATAATATAGTTCTACCACGAAAAGTATTGGAATCAGTTGCACGCAACGCCTTCAGCATGCAGCCACCATTATGCTCTGCAACATGCCAGACACTTTGTACGTTGTAATGTCAGAGGTATCACCGGGTCATGGTCACGCACAGTGGCAACTACAGGCAGAAAGAAAAAAGTGGCATAAAGGAGAGATAACCATTTCTTCCAAATTAAAATAGAACGATGACAACTTTGAAATAAAAACCTGAATTCAAAAGAACATTGTGCCTCTCCTAGAAAGACAGAGAAAACAAAGATATATTCGGTATATATTCTCAAAACGTTTCGTTCAATTAACGCCACTTAAGTGGAGACATGGTATGTGACACGCAAAATATATAGAAAATGGCGTGCCACTATCACTGATAATCGAACGCAATGGTAGAGAAAATGACGGTCTAAGTGTTAAATCAAATCATCCTGGACGATATGGCATCAGACCCAGCAACAATATACGTGTAGGCCGTATATACAAGGTTAGTTCTTTATATCTCATCAGTGGTAGCAGACTTACGTCTCGGCTCTGTGACGACTGAACAACGACTTCACAACCAGACAGGAAAACAATTTCCCGCGTATTTGGTTGTCGTCTGCCCACTTGTTGACTCAATACGAGATGCGAACGTCTTGGGACCAACAATGGTCTACCTGCCGGCAGCATTTCGTGAAGATGAACGTGAAAATGCCACCATTACGACTTGTATACAAAACATTGAATATGGCGACAAGTTGTCGGAACCTTACACCTCACGCAGAAGTAAGCTAGATTACGGCGTTAATTTGGAAACGACGCCATCAGCAGATGTTTCGGTAATAGTTATGCATTGTCAATTTACGTATCTGGTATAGAAAGTCGTTTGGGTTTATCTTTATTTGACAATAAGAGTTTTAATGATAGTTTTATTGCATGAGACTGTTACAAACATCCCCAGTGATTTGTCATCTGTTGATTTTTATTGTTTAATTATTTCCTATGAATCATGGTGTCTAGGACCGATTTTACTATTATAATTTTCTCCTTGTGACATGACTCCATTCATCTGGTACGGTAATATTCTATTTTCTAGCATTTGTTAGGAATTCACTCAGATTAGAAAAAACTATTGCTAATTGGAATTATAGTCAGTCAAACATCAAAATAATCAAATTATCTTGGACAGGTTTACTTGAAGACATCTTATCGTTTCAGATATTTGTATAAAAAAAATTCAGACATCAAGTTATATTAAGCGTAAGAAAATACATATAAGAATGCACATTCCTTTGCAAGATTGAGATTATTCAATGCAATTTTCAACAAATAAGGGCTTAGTGTAGTATGGGGTAATAGGATTACCACCGATATAGTATATGGTTTATGGCCTGTCCTCAGTGTACCTCGGAATATTCTATGAGTTTGGCGTCCGTGTGTTCCAGGAAACGGGATGTGATGGATAATGCATACGGATGTGGCGGTCATGTCTGGAGAGACGATGACAGACGACAATGTCCATTGGAACGAGGAGAGAGGGAAAATTGGATGTGGATTTGTAAATGTCAACATTTCGATAAATAGCATGATCGTATCTGAGTGTAGGATTAATTCCATCATATCTTGCGAAGTTGTCTGTCTGTTCTGAAAAGCCGTCATTTCCCTAAAGCGGGTCGGGTGTGAAGAATGAGATCTGGGTGAAATCCATCACACCGTGCTGTATTTCATATCAGTCTTAGTCTGCACGTGAACGAGTAATGTGTGGTAATTTTTACCCATCGCTCACGGAGAGGGGTTTTTTCTGTCAAGGTCGGGGGTTATTGAGATATTATTCTCATCAGGGGAGGGAGAAGTATTGTATGTTCTACTGTTAATCTTAATATCACCCAAATAAACATTTATAACGGTGAGAGATTGATATGAGCTAGATTGGGCTGCAGTGTCATCTAGGAGACAGAGTCTACTATCCCAGGGACTTGGCTACAAATAATCACTAAAGTTCGCTCAATGACAATATCGCTGGGAATATACATTTGTAACACTGAAAGGCTGTTAGTAAGTATAACTATACGGATTTATAGTCGTGTATGTTTAGCTTGTGAACACTCGTTTGTAGTGCGATCTCCATATAGAATAGCTTTGTATCGGTAATACCATTCGTGTATATAGTTTTCCCGCCATGAAGCACGAGACGCCAGCGGCTGAAACCAAATATTGATCTCCGAAGGCTGATAATGAAATAAATGGCTATTTACCTATAAGCGACTTCATTTCGTGTGTTAACTATGTGTCGCAATTCCAGGGGGAGCTGTTTAGGCGGAGTTAGTGTAATATCTGTTTTAATGGGGCCGTCATCGCGACCTTGACATACATAGTTAGGCCGTATCGTAGTCACGTGACTTACAGTACGATTGGTGACTGGTGCTAGTTTTCTTTCACTAACGGATTATGTAAATTTCGTAAGTGTTCGGGTTCGATAATTTTCGAGATAGTTATCACCTAGAGGACTTAATTTGGATTTATTATTGTTTCTCCGTGTTTTCGGATAGCATTTTTTGTTCTTCTCTGACACCGATTTTTAACAAAAAGAACATTTGAAACAGCTGTCAATTCTACATGTTAATATTTTTAAATTTGAGAATTTGTTGTCAAACAGTCGCTTAATCAAGTGCTTTTCCCTTTTGTGACAATGTCGACCAGGAGAAGCAATGTTATAGGATATCTCCCGGGATAATAAACAAGTAGATTAAATGCTGTTTTCGCAGTTCATTACACCATGACCACTCGAGGCACGACAATGAACAATTCAAACACATCAGATGACCTGTCTGTAAAACTCACAAGATAACATTATGTTAATTTTTAAGGAAATGTTCCAAAATGGAAGGAAACGATTATACTTTCGGCATATCAAAGATTTTTTTCAAAATTAGAATAGAAAAGTAAACTAATTTCCTGTTTCCAATTGAATTCTAAATCAAATAACATTTTACTTAGTACCCTAGCTTTGGGTGTTAAGGAAACATGTGAACACGTTGTTTGGTCAAAGAGACAAAGTCATTCAATTGTTCGCCCTCATTTGTTGTCATTCATCTAAAATGACGTTCACCGGAGACTAAACTTGACATTAACAGAAAGGTAATATATGACGTCGTTCACCGGACACTAAACTTGACATTAAATTTAACCAACAAAGCTGCAGCATTGTTATGCACTTATTAACGCAGAACAGTAAGACCTTAATCCAAACTATCGAATTTCATCTTCATGCCCATTCCCCTCTTAACACTTATGCTTGTAATGCCAATTCTGCTTAGGATTTCCCAATGGTGTCCTTACCTAACGTGTTTTGAATGGCTTATGAGATTGTCAAAGTGCATTTAGAACAATCTCCGTTCGGACTCGCCTAATAGACATGTGTTGCTATATGATCCAGATCTATGGATTACAGGCGATGTTGTAATGTTGGGTAGGCGGGAGTGCTTTTTCATGAAAGAAATTTGACAGAAATAAGGCGACATTTCTGCAAAGGTAGGCGGATCGTCACAGAGAACTAACATATGGTTAGATTGCTTTTAGTTCAAAAAGGTAACGAAACGTGTACGTGGATTGATCTTCTTTATCATTCCAGGGATTTACACGTTTTAAATTTCGAAAAAATAAAGAATAATTTACAAGGCATTATGATATTTGTAACAATACCATTAAAACGTTATAATATAACAGAATAACGCGTTCAAAACATCCATCCCCTATGTTTCCAATAAGCTTTGATGGCCTATCTGAGAGATATGCTTCCATATGCCGGCACTTAAACCCATTGAGATTCCTTGCGCGTGATTTTGACGCTTTTACGTACCACTTACATTTCTCCAGTTTCAGAAAAAACCCAATAATACCGACGTAAAGAGACCGTGACCCCAGCATGCCCAACACTACACAGCAAGCACCTGACATATTTCAACGAAAAGAGAGAAGTTAATTAATTTACGATAATTTACGATGTAAGAGGTCAGTAAAGATGTCCAGTACTGTCCGTACCTAGTGTTGTTTATTGCCCTCCATTACAACACCTTAGCCTCATCATACATCATTATTACTCCCGAACAGCAGGTCGGCATACCTGAACCTGCACACTTAGCATGGGTCGCTTACCTTCGCAATATATCACAGGTTACTTGGGAAATACATACTTTCTCAATGAAAATCTTGCGGAATCGTGTTTAAGTTTAAAACAAATAAAATAAAAATGGCTTAAAAGATTTTTTTATCAGAAACGCAATAATGTTAACACAATTAGCAATCATAACGAGACATCTGATGGTATGAACAGCACATGTATGATGCTTATCACTCACAGAAACATGTACTCCTATGGATCACTGCATGGACATATCATTTGACAATAACGTAATCACCATCTTTTTTATAATAAATGTGAAGGTTTCAGTCTTTTAACAGTACTGACGTTTTAATTGATATAAATTTGCATGCCAGGTAGCATTTTGAATTTTGCTCGAAATTCCGGCGCTGACCAGACTTGACCACTCGGACATTGGTGGAGGTGGACACCAAAGAGGACCACCAGGTGTATAACCGATGGTCATTAATCCATACGTGTCAGTGGTCATAAAACCAACTATCGGTGTAAATACTCTCATTAAGTTAGTCAATCACAGCTGCCGGAACGGCATACACACAGAATTAGATCCACCTGCGTGGAAGGTCAGACCGCAATACTGTAGATACTGGGATGTCCAGAATAGACTACATACAATAGTATAAACAAATAGTACATTTAGTAGTGTTAAAGTGAACTTAGTTACAGCTAAAATGGTGGCAGGGATGGGATGGATGGTTATAGACTAAGCTCGATTCTAGTTCTCTCAAGAAAGCTTGACTAATCGTTATTTGATACAGTTGTCAGCATTTGTGCTACAATCCGTAACCGATAAAATAAACACCAGAAATATCAAGTAAAATCATATTGCTCATTTATATGTATCACCGTAAGCAAGATGTTATATATAGTAGGAAAGCATTCTGAATACATTCAATGTTCGAAATGTATCAATTTGGAAGTTCATGACAAAATACAAATATTTCAGAAGAACGCCAATGGCAAGCTAAACGTCCGTATCATTGCGTGCCGTTTGCTTTCATGAAAACTGCAAATATATTTGTAGAGATGGTTGAAGCACAATGTGTAGATCATTGCACTTTAAGTATCGACGGTTCTACTCATGAGTAATGTAGTAGCAGCTAGATATGTTGTAGTTTACAATTGGCGAAGCTCTGTAAAACAATTGTTGTTATGTGACCCTCATGACATGACATGACGTGCTGAAAGACCATCAGTTTTAACTTGATGTTATATTTGCCGGTGTTAATATTCCCAGATGTGCCGTGTAGCAAATAGAAACCAGATAAGACAAATGTTTCCAAACGTTGCAGCTTCACTGACGATCTGAGGGCTTTTTGTTTATTGTTGAAGAAGATTTGCTTCGGGACATGTTTTCATAAACTCAACTCCTGTCAATTCAAGCTAGGTCTCAGAGGTGTCATTCGTGAATGTAGAATATTTTCCCCATAGTCATTTCATCATTTATTTACAGTGTACACTCCTTAGAACTAAGCAATGGCAAAAGCAAACAAGTTAATTACTCCATATTTTTACGAGCTGAGCGTTGTACCCACGATATATGTGGGAAAATATGAAGTAGTGATTCTTTATATATTGGCTTGGGCTAAAAGTAAACTATTTAATTATAAACAGAACCTGACGCTTAAAACGGATATGAAAAACCAATAACGTCATACTGACAAAGTAAAGGTGATTGACACTACATTTGCACGGGTAAAACGATTTGTTCCATTGCATGGTAATCCCTAAAGTTGCGTAAAAGCAGCAGACAATATATTGTCAATAATCCATTGGACTGATTCGTTGTTGAGTTATTCATGCCTTGATTGATAATGTCTTTTAACTGAATCCAATCAACCAGTATAGAACAAATTGTAAAAAAAGTATAATGTTTCATATATGATTCCGACACCATGCAGGTTTCCGGAAGTCGCTGGTCTGTCTTTGATGCATTATTATTCTATTAGACATTTTCCGGTTCAAGTACTATGTTCTAATTGAATATCTTTGGATCAGAGCTCGGTATCACAATTATACTTCTACATATCGCCGGTTCGTAAAGTATACATAATAAGAATATTGAATTTTCCTCTCGTTCTTGAACGATTCGATAAGCACCGGAAACAATCCATTTGGTGGTTTGTATTTTTTTATATTATAAAATTAAAACCAAATGCCGGATTGAGAATTCCGGATTTCGTATGAGTGTATGTTTTATTAAGCGTATAGTTATTGCAACAAGGACAAGATAAGAGTAAAAGAGAGTGAGAGTACGTGGATACGCTGAGAGGATTGGTAGGAAACACTTATCTGCTATATCTCTTCAAGTAGTCGCCGTTTGGATGGCTACGCTCGTCTGCTCCTGGACAGAAAAACAGTTGTTCTAGCCCATCAAATTCTGCACAGTATTAAACTTCTAACGGAAGACAGAAGCCAGAAGTGTTTTATCGTTATGGCCTCCATGTGCTTGTATTGTGGGCAAGACCGATGCTTTTCTCATCATTGTCGAAATTACTCATTACCATTTTGGACCTAAACGCCCTCTCATCAGAAACCCTGCCTACTTGTTATATGTGTGTATATAAACTGGGTGATTATTGGAGTTACTACGGCACTCCCATCCTTGTTGTCTTATGAACATTATCACACCATTTTCAGTGCCATCAAAGGGACTGACGATATCAACAAACGGTGACACCTAGGGTGTTTCGAGTATCATTATCTCACCCCATACGATCGGACCCGTACTGCCACTTGTGTAAGGTGATATCATAGAGCCATATCAGGCATGTCGGTCTGCATGGGAAGGGCAACAGACCCCGGAGAAACATGCCGACTACAGTTAAATGGATTTAAATACAGCTGAAACATCTCAGATGCCTAGTAACAAATCGCCTACATTTTGTCTCTTATATCGTTAACATCATCAGAACAGTAAAAAGTCAAAGATTACAATATTAATCTAAAACAGTTTTTTCCCAATAACATTCTATCGGAAGATCTGTCTAGGATTTCATTGATCAAGGTGCACTGTTACCAGAGGCTGGGTACTAAATATTAGGGGTATCATTAGATCGTAATAACGTACTGGCTGCCAGACCGTGTAAGATAGCATAGCCACACAATATGTATATGATATTAAATGCTCGTGATATGCAGGTGCGAGGGTCACGTGCTTTATGCATTAAAGTGTGATGAAGATTAAGATTTAGCCAGACACGTGTAACGTATAAACTGTCGAGTTTTGTCTATCTTTCTGATCGAAAGGGACACGCGCGCACGAGCAGAAATATACACCGCTTCAGTAAATACCGCTTTAATGACTTAACCAGTCCCTCGATCCTCTTTGATTTCGAGGCATCCACACAATCGTTTAACTCCTACTGATATTTGTAGAAAAACAAATTGTGATTTATCCTAATGATAACGATCCTATTATAAACTCTACAAATCGTTCCAATTTCATGGGCGTTCGGGTTTCTTTGGTGTTGGTGGTATAAAAGTTTATTACCCAAATCTTCCTAATAAGAATAAACGTCTTCACTGTGAAAAATGTATGAAACCAAAACTCAGTCCTTAAAACATTTGATATTTTTGGTACTAAAAAGTAAAATTATTTTAATCTATTGTTATGTTGACCTTTTTCGACACACCCTGTTAAATCATAGCACTGTCTTGTTACATTTAAATATTAAGATAAATCAAATTTCTCCTTTAGAAATGAATAATTAATATAGTTTTCAGAATCTGTATCATAAACTGATATATACCACCGAAATGATGAAATTAATGAAACAGTAAATGCAAGTACTGCCCGATATGACGGTCTACAGCTGTGATTTACCTGACAATAAATGACAAAAACATGAAAATATCACCGTCAGATGTGGATGGTTTCCGGTCGTGTGGGACCTTGGCAAAACCTGATGTTAATAACAGACACGATTGATGTATCGTAAACTATATCTGTTATATCACTTGATATAGCTCCCAAATATTACAACATGGACGTCGGTAGTCAAGTTCTTGGCTTACAAAGCATTATATTTAATACATATATTATAATATATATAATGTATATCACAATGTATAATACATTATCATTTTATACTTCTGATCATAGTGAACATTACATTTGTCTCAATATAGATCGAATATAGACGGTGAAACCGAAACAGATATATCAGGTTTCTGAGACATACATCTAACAATGAATAGTAATAATTAGTAGCCCAGACATACATTACTTATATAGAAATGTATTGTTGAACAATACATCATCATTACTGAGGTATAAAATGGATTAATGCTTCCGGTAGGTAGTGAAAATTGAGAACTGTTCATTCATTCACTATTTTATGTGTATCTAGTGTTAAAGAAGTAGAGAAAGGTCATACCAGACGTCACGACATCATCATACGGATATAGAAAGAGATCTATTTGACATTTCTGTCTATATATAACATGATTATAATTAAAATGTAATTAAGTAATCGACAACAAAACCACGATAACACTCCCAAAATAAACGGTATGATCCCGAACAGAAAAACTTATATGAAACATTATGATAATGATAAACCAGATGCAATATTATAAATCTTTTATCATATGGACGATAGTCGGCATTACGAAAATTCCAGTAGTATATGGGTAAAATTATATTCTTTATGCAATGAGAGTTACTGGGTTAATAACAACGGCATCACTATAAGTAGACTTATTTAAAACAAGGAATAACATTTTAACCTAGACTTGTAAAGGTGTTAGAAACCCCCAAACGAAACAGATGAACTATCATATCTTATGGCCCCTGTTGGTGCAAATAGCTGTAATCTAAATTAACTAATACGCTGCAGATATAACAAGTTTTATGATAACAATTATAGTCAAATACGAATTAACATACCTTTACAATGAGTTCTTTGGCACACCTCTGGTCCAAATGCTAGACAAGATTTTCTCATCACTCTCGTTATCTTATTTCTAATACTAGATTATCTTCCCCTAGTTTGAAACTTAGAATCATAGAGATGCAGAGACAAAAATTATCAAGCCATTTTAGTGAAGTGTTTAAAATGCTAGAGACTGGTGGCCATTCCAGTCCACATGCCTATATACGGTATCAAAGAGCTCCCCATCTATATGACTACGACCGTCTGTATTATGTTGAGGTAACCATACGAAGTTATTGACAGAAATGGAAAGCTCATATTATTTTTTGCATCTAAAATAAAAGTATTTTAGCCACAACGAACGTTTATTGTAATTGAAATGCACATCACAAAGTCTTTTATCGGAAATATCCACCGTATCTACACTAAATCAGCATGTAAACTTACTGTAATGCTCTCTTCCCAAAATTACCTAGCTCCAATTCTCGATGACAGATAACAGTTTTTGTACATTTAGATATGTAAAATGGACATTTCTCCGTAATATGTGGAGCGCAATGTCCCTGATATATACACATTTTAGCATATCCACAAATGCAAGGCATGTCGGTTTTGATAAAACTTTCCATAAATATATAAACTTAATACATTTACATATAAAATTGATATCGATTGCTGAAACGTTCATCGGCATTTATATAAGATATTACCTAACACGCGTCACGGTATGTAACATAGGCAGATTAAATGCATTTCAGAAGCGCTCTTTGATATAAATGTGGCATGATGGTTTCGAATAAAGAAACTATTACTCATATCTTTGAGTTGTTCAAAAGAAGTTTATCGAATCAGTGGGGGGATTTACATTTCCATTCACCGTGACAAGACTGCATGTAGATTTCATTTGTCAGTCCTTTTAGAGATATCGTAGCATGGCTTTCAGAAACCATGGGATATATCAATATATCTATTATGTATTTGAAACAAAAAAAACCTATCCTATGGACCCAAAATATACACATACGTCATAACCGATATCATGGTGTATTACAGTACTCACGGCTTGTTAGAAGAAGACTCAAAAATTCCTTTGACGCCGATAACGACTTGAAAACGACAAAGAATTTGAAAAACACAAAACATCATAAACTTATAATACAATTTCATGATGTGTATTACTTTTGTCTTTTCTCCTCATTAGAAATATGATTTACCAACATCAGATCGGAATCTATAAAAAAAAAGTTTATGAAATAATTCAATATTTTATTCCCCTTATTTGATATATCTGTATTTTTTTTGGGTTGGGTCTAATTATCAAACGTTCACTGAAGCGTCCAGTATGTCCGAGTTGTTGGGAGTTCTACAGCTTATGGAAGGACATATATCTGGACACAGGACGGCTAAAGACAGATATTTCGACCACCACTTGGAGGAGACAGGAGTCTAAATCATTAAACTGTCGGGGTAAATATCCGGCCAGATCAATAATACGTCTGTGGTCATGAAAAACAAAATATTTATATTCTTGTCCAGCAACAGTGTCGGACGTTTTAAATAATACAAATGGTCAGGGTCTATACCTATAATGTCTGGAAGCTTTAAAGATGCTTTCGGGTTTAATGACGCCCTGTCGTACGTTTGGCGAATACGGCCTAGGCGTGGATATATAGGGAGTCTCTAGAGGAAAAGTTCAGATACATTTAGCACCAATAATCTGTTCTCAAGGAGCTTTAAATCGCGTCTAACGCAACCTAAGCCAGTGTAGGGAAAGTTTATCAATAGTGGAGTGTATTAACGGGTATTAAATATCTACTGTCTGATATGCAGGGGATCAATTCGACTCAATTTGTTAAAACAAACTGCGATCGCTTAGATGGGCGTGTTTGTTTTATTTATTTTTTTTTTTTGAGTTCATTTTTTTTTCACTCAGAACCAATATCACAAATTATTTTCAAGCAAAAAAAAGAAAATTTACTTGAATTGTTTTGTATAGCAGTGAACTCAATTGTTGGAAGAACATAATTAATGTACACCATATTCACAGTAATTTGTCATCAATTACATAAGTGTCATCCTAACTCTTATGTTCTGGAATCAAACTATTTTCATTTAACATTTCTATACATACATATCAGATATAAAACAACTCTCCGAGCTATTTACTAATGGAAAATATGTGTTAATCGGTCTTAGCCGAAAGTGGACAAAAGAAGTCATTACGAAACTACATTAAGATTTTATGTGAGAATCATTGGCTATTGTGAAGCGACTGGCCAGGGAGAATTTATCCATTGAAGTCCCCATGGAGCCATTACATTCAGAAATAATGTTCATTGTATCTTATACGTGATGGAAATAACACTAGATCTAGGCCAAATGTCCACAGAGAAAAACTAACACGAAGGTGGAAAATGAAGAGAAAATAGGTGTAAAATTAGGTCATGTTGATCGAAGCATCATTTGATGCTGGGCTAATAAACGCATTGCAGGAAATAACAAGCGACAGCCGGCAAAGAGCAATACACTTTCATATGTTATAATATCACCATTGTTATTTCAAAAGAAGTAACTCTACAGCGTAAAACGCGACGGGAGCATTATTATACGATTATCGGTAAAAGAGTCCGGAAAGGGACGTTTGCGTACAGAAAGTAAGTTCGCCGGACTACAGTTATATTAAAGTTCTATTGTCTTTGTTGAACACGTTTGTTACTAGCAGTTATTACGAAACTAATGCAATGTCAATGATCTAAAAAGGCATCAATCCCTTTGATATACGATTCTAGGATATCAAGAGGTCATGGGGAGTACGGAAAAGTATGGGCAATCTTGATAGGAAATGGTGTAATCGGGTTTGTGATGGCCTTGCTGAGAAAGCACGCGATAGAAAGGCAGAGGCGATGTCACGATGGCTCTTAAAACAATCGTCAAGGGGATATTCAATAGTATGAACCAAGAACTTAACACTTAAGAAACATTTTAAGGTATAACTATAAAATAAAGAAAAGAATATATCTTTGAATTTAAGACTGCGACACGAAGAGTAGCAAAGAGGATAGGAGAAGGGAGATTCCACATTTCGCAACGCATTCCAATCATACACCAGACGAAAAATCAGAATTTTGGTAAAATATTTTCATGTTACGGACACATTGATCGAATATTAACGAGTGATAACCAACGATGGCAAAACCTGGACACCACATTTGATTGAATTCAAAGCTTGGATTAGACATGGATCACAGCTGGCATATCATTAAACCCTGTTCAGTTGTAACTATACCATAGATACATACAGATGACATAATGTGTATAGTAGACATTCCGTCCATCGAATATGCAACACGATATAGATATAAGGCATTAATATTCATAATGTTGGTGTGTATAATGCTACATATATCAAACCAGCGCTACTTCCTCGCCTTTTTCGTGAGATACACATCATTCATGGAATGGATCATTGGTACACGTTTATGCATAATTTACGAATTATGATAAAATGTTCGGTACTCAGATGATGATCAAATGGTATTATTAAAGGGCATTAACACAGTCTGTAACTGAATTTCAGCAAGATACTTACACCGGCGCCATCTTTTATGGACAACAGGAAGTGGGCATCGGTATCATTTTATCACAACTTTGGCGATATAAATGTGATAAACATCCTATTACTTCCAAAACTGAATAACATCCTTATTAAAGATTTATCAGGAAACTAAATATTCAATATTCCACTTCACATCGTATCGAACGATTTGCATTGTAAGCTACTACTTCTATTAATGACTCTGAATTTGATATCTTGCCAGATATAATAGAAAAGCTAAGGGGAACATATGTTTATAACGAGACGTTTTGTTTTATTTTCCTTCATAATTAAGGTAATTAATAAGAGATATAAATTCAGTATTATCCAGATGGTGTTTCCTTCCGATTAGTCTAGCAATCTCACCTGGCAGGGGAATCTAAAAGTACATAGACTTAAACAACACATTGGTGGCAGGGTAGGTCTGTCTTGTGAAACCTAGAGTTGCTGAAGGATTCATTGATGTAGTTAGGCCTATGTCAATGACGCAACATCACGCATTAAAACATTAATCAACAATTAACTTTCACTTTTTAAACTAAAGTGTGTTTGATATGATATAGTTTTTGTCCTTGACGATAATTCTTTTGTATTATCATATATTACGCTTCCCCTTTTTATTTAAACTTATACTTTTTCAAGGATTTGTTAAAAACCCAAATACATTACAGAGAAAATTTGACAGTTCTTATACTAGAAACCAAAATATCATAATGTGAGCAAAAATGTTTTATGTCAACGGAATTTTTCTCAATTCTCAAACCCAACATCTTGAAAGTCGATATGGTATCTGTACCAAGGAACTATGTCATTCCTGATATCAAACCAGTATATTGAACAACAACAACTAGAAACATTAATTGGTGGTTAGAGACGAGAGGTCCATCCTACGTAATTAGCGGTTGTGTCGGGACGAACTAGGCCAGTCGGTATCTATGTATCACTTAGCATAGCCTCATCAGACGGGGTTTATTAGGGTAATTGTCGTTGTCATATCACCTTCTATCCAGACATCGACCTTAAAAAGCTAAGATGTTCACGCGCCCACGAAGTCTTCGAGACTCCCTTCGGTAGTAAATCCTTGCAGAGATGAAATGAATGCATTTGACAAGAAAATAAGACATTTCCGCTATCTATGCCGGTGACAATGGCGGTTCATGGCGGCGTGACCTAGTCTCCAGTATTGGAGGCTGATATACACTATATCATATAAAGTTCACGCGGAGTGCTAGAAAGAGCCACGTAAAAACACGAACCAGATCAATACAGCATTTGTCCATTCGACAACCAAGCCCATTAAAAACCTCGTATCAAGAATGTGCAAGGTTTTCGAGAATCGAGTAAGGTGTGCTACTGCTAGGTTTTATGCATTTGGGAAAAACGACAACAAATGAAAAGATGACGTGGTGTCGTGATAAGATTGCAAACAACTTAGGTTAATAATGCTATCATGTCCGCATCGGCTAAAACGAACTTCAAGACGAAGTCTTTAATTAAAACATATACGTGTTCGTCGTGAAATTAACTGAAATAAAATCGCAACGGCAGGACAGCGTATTATGGCTGTATATGGATGAGGGAATTCATTTCTGTTTCCCCATCATCAGCAAACTTTGACCATTTCAATTATTTTATGCTCCGATGTTTATGATTCTGTGTAGCTAGAAGGCGGCACAGATTGAACAGGGACAGAGAATAACATTTAAAGAAAGAAAAAAAATAGTCAACCCATTAAATCCCCGAAGGGGAAATATGTTCAGCATAAAACTCTGATATTTTCGAGTTCATTAACCGATGGTAATAAAACAAACTGCGGAAAAGAGCTGACGAACAGAACATGAAATACTGAGTAGAAAACAAGTTCAACTATAAATTCTTGAGAGGGAAACCGATTTAAGCATAAAACCTTGAATTAGACGATGAGACAGGTAGTAAAATCGTGATGTGCATACTTGGAAAGCCTAGCTAGAGCCTTAATGCCATGACGGATACTACTCAACAAAACCCCGGTGAGCCGCGGGAACAGAAAGTCTAGCTATAGCCTTAATGCGGACCTAGAACTCTATCCTTTTAGGTAGAACAATTTCGGGGATTGCAATACAAATGTTTGGCTGGAAAATATATTGCAGAAGATGAAAACGTAAAAAACACTGGCCGACCCATATTTAATTTTTCTGACAAAACACTGATCGACCCATATTTAGGCATTCTGACATAAAGACACACTATTGAATCGGTTCTCTTTTTGAGAAACATTTTAAAAATTTATTACAATATGACATAGTGTATGGATTCGGGTGGTAATTGCCAGTCAGAAGGTAACACAAGTAGAGACAACTCCACATTTTATCATACAATTCATGATAACAGATACTGAATCACTTTTTTGATAATAAAACAACAACATAGTTTTGATGATGTAGTTGTAGACAAAGGAATGAAGAGTAAATGACAATGTATGGAAAATACATTCTTTACCCTGTATCTTTTATGTTTGCATTGGAAATTACATGCATGTGTACGTTATTCTCGCCAACAAGATTAAAAACGTAGTCTTCATGTTTATGTATAACGACAACATGTAGAAGTACATTTCACAGAAACGTTTTCATGGTTACGGTTCCTAGATCACGGAATTAATACGCATGTAACATATAACATGAAGTGTTCAGTATGAGGGCGATAGTGTTAAACAATCCTACGAGAAATCAACCTAGCGATCTTGAGGTTATTTGAAATTAAATCTGCTATTTTGGTTAGGTAACCCAAGGTTGTGTAAACACAAGGGAGAGACTTATTTGATAAACCAATTGTTAAGTGGTTAACAAAGGAAAGCTTATCTTATTAAGTTCCCGAGGAAAATGTTCTCCTGTGGAATTAAATTTATGAAGTCTTCATATATCACAACCAATAAAAAAACAACAACAAAAAGTATGAAAATCTGCGCCTAGAATAACGGATGGGCGTCCGTGTGGTTTTACCGTATGCCACTTTCAGTAATTGACTTCAGCAAGCGACGTTAACGACTTAGGTGAGATTGACCTTCAACACAAGAGAGCTCCAATTACTGCATCAATGTCGTTTGCCGTGGCACCCTACGGCCTGACCAATACTGGACAGTTATACTCAATAAGGAAGGCCAGTGCTTCAGTCCGGCTCGACATGTAACCGGCAGTGATTGCAGCCTAAAACCGTAACTTAAACCGTCAAAACTGCGTTTCACGAATTCATATATATCGATTTTGGTTATTTAATTCAGGCTTTATATCTCATCTGAGACACGGTCATCTGCTCACAGTTCTATTTACCCCGACGTAATGAATCATTTATTGTGGAACACTTTAAAGTGTTTAAAGTGTCTAAACTATCAACCTTTAATTGTTAAATGTTTAAAACAGTTAATCAAAGTATAATTCATAGCATTTAGTATATTTTCCATGTTCGCAATGACATGTTTAAGCCATAAGAAGAGCATTATCGTTGCCGATCATAAAAACAATGGGAGACTTGACAGAACAATATTGGAGTTATCACATTAAAATTCATGAAATACATAACTGATATTCAGCCCATTAGGTAAAACCGAGGATTCAAACAATACCTGTAAGTGATACGGATGGAACGTATTGACAGAGTATTTAATTCCGTATATGTAATGCTTGCTTGGTAACTCAGCGGTCATAAAACCATAAACTCATGAATAAATACATAATAAGCGACTTAAAAACAATGGAACTGTTCAGAATTTCAAGAAAGGGTAATTGAAGCATATTAGTAAACATAACATTACGGAAACCAACATCACACATATATACATAACATCTTTTAATTGTGATATTCTGCATTCGTTTTTATGAGATATCGATTTTGAGACAGACATGCATGAAAAAGAAAATTTATAATTATTTTCGAGTTGGCAAGTATATGAACTATACTGATAATATAGATCGTATTGTTGTGAAAAAGTTTACAGATTTCATACAGCAAACATAATACATACCTTCACAATCCCTATAGCTTAGTGTCACTTTTAACAGATAAATCCAATATATGCATTATAAGAAAGACGTCAAAGGAATGAACTGCTAGCACTTCAACTATAAGATATTAATGAAGATTACTGTAAATCCCATTTGTTAATTTTGATGGAAGTTGACGGCATGAGCAGACGACACAATCAGACGACAGAAGCAGACGACAAAACAGTAGATCAGGCGGCTTCAGCAGACGATAGACAAAAATACATGTAAACTACTCCAAAACATAACCAGGATCTATCATTCCAGATACAACGATAGCGGTTATTATAGCACTTCAACGGACTACATCTATTTAAGATAACGAATGATTGGCTTACTATACCTCTTGCTATGCTAACTGTTTGCATCTCCCATGAATATCTCTCCTTATAGGTATTCCACTACCCAGCGTTGTAGATTTCAGGTTAACACTGTCGAATAATCCTAAGTAGTTTCAGATAAATAATCCGCACAAATTGGTCCAATATATCAAATGCTAGGGTTCATTATTGCTCCACGTACATCTCTGTAATACTGAGCAATACAATGGACAGCCATCTACCTATGGGGTATATACTGGTACGGGTCACCCGATAACGGTCAACCACAGTTTTAATTAAGGACTCCTGTATCCAGATAGCTAACATAGAAAGCACGTCAATGCCATCCACAGAATACCGTCTATCACAGGATCACAACTCAACAATGGCGTAAAGAGTGTCTTCTGATAAGGTCTACCTGATAGCTCCGTACTTACTGGCTCCACAGATAGCCAGAGAACACAAACGTATCACCGATATACCTACCTATACATAGTCATGGTAACTATTAAAACAGTATCATAAATTCTCAATTGGTTACCTATGTCACTTCACCAAATCCATTTTTGTTCAATCAGACACAAGTCATTAAAATTTGCACGTAATGGCATATGCATTTCAATGCAATTTTCGCATTTTTATACGAACATCCCATTAAGATATCTGGCGTTCGCACACGCGTGCACGTGCTTTACGTCGCCTGACCGTTTTAAGCGTTTGTCCTGAGACAGATGTGTCCACTAACGTCAATTCAATAAACCTCCGATAAAATCCGATAGATAAGCCAAGGAGAATCCAAAAACAAATTATCGAAGTTTATTTGAAACGAGTTATGAACCAATTCCATTAAAATCCTCGAAATTCATTTGGCCATGATATCATCTATACCACTAATATGCCATGTACAGATATGCAAATCTCACATCTGTTTTTTCTCCCCTGAACTGGTATACTGGTCTCCAGATGCTTGCTATAGTCCTCATCAAGTGGTATTCACCAATGATGGAGTCTTATCTGCGAGGAGACAACACTCATTGTCAGTGCCGTGTAAGTATGTATTTGTAACACACGTACTCGTCTGTATCAGTCTTTATCTATAGCGAACGGGTAAATCACATATATTTATATCTCGCACGATTTGGTGACATGGAATCAATGGAGCGGTCTCGATTGTCAGGACAAGTCTAGAATAGCACACACATGCCCACTGAAGCTAACACGTACGAAACACCAGGTCTTTGAGATGAAATCGCCGTTTGTTTCCTCACCAGTCGCGATGTAGGCAGTAAACTATCGTAATAATGACATGCTTGGATTCACAGACAAGGGCAATATTTGATTCAGAACAAAAGAAGTGCTATATATGGCACCCAAACAATCATTAAAAGACAACACCTATGTCTATCTCTAACAGATATATGGTATGGGTGATAAGAATGGGAGCTTTGGGCCATGTTGGATGTTCAGAAAACACAACATGGCTTTCTTTCCATTCCAATTACTACTTTTTGCTATCCATGGAACCATCTCCAGTTTCCTTGCCAGACGTCGAGGCAGTTAACACCAGTTTTATGTTCGAGCGTTTACGCTTCGATAATTATGGCCGGTGAATAGCAAAAAGAAACTCATGTGCGTTACAATGAAAACGCAGAAATTACCCTATTATTACAAGTGTATCCATATAGACGCTTCATGGGGCCGAACAGATGTAGAAACTCGAGGAAATTGTCTCTTTATTTTACACGTGTGTAGATAGGCATGCTTGACAACACTCATCTATAGTAAGAACCAGACTTTGATAGTAAACTAATTAGTCACACTTCAGATCTTCCCGGATAGCTTGTCACGGTTCCAAAACCTAGGTCATGTCATTAATCAATATAACCGTAGTTTACAGTGACATTTAAGTAAATGTAAGGATCTTCCAATCGTTAAGGAATTTCGATCGCGTGAAAGTGAAAATCGCGGAACCACTTTTCGTGTTCTGTTATCCAAATGGTTCTTGTTAAAATGTTACGCAAAGAAAAGATCTTCTCATACAGTATGGTTGATAATCTAATAATTTCTGTGAGAATAAATAACACAGAGATCGAACAGACAGCACACGGTTTTCCCCTTGTAGATTCTCAGCGATACAACCCAGTAAACACAACAATATCTCAAGACTTGAAAATATTGTTTTGAATGTAACATTAACGATCAGCATTCAAACATTATCTATTTCTGTGTTTACAACATTGTATCTGATGGAAGATATTTCATAACAGCGCCAAGGTAACTGGGTATAACAGTATGTTACTCTCATATTAACAATCCGTTAAAGCTTGGTTTACAAATGATTTTGATATCATTCAATATTCCTATCTTTATCACTGTTTTATATTAAAATTATGGAAAATACCACCGTATGTTGAAACAAATTTCGCACCATAACCAAAACGATAAAACACATTCTCCTACACACACACAGAGCTATTTTATGTGTATCCTTTGGACAAATTGCAGTCTTAGTCATGGGCGAGCACAGGAAATAACTTATCGTCCTAAACGACACGCGAATGACGTTTCATTCAAATTATATGAATTAAATAGCCAAGGAAACCTCTTAATAATCAAACAGCATCTCTCCCTACATTTAGGACTAAGATAATGAATCTAAATTGCCGATTTCGTCGGAAATATGTTTCTGAAAAATGGCTAACGTAATTCAGACTCGATTGACCATCCTCCACTAATATTACGTAACCGCCAAGAACAAGCATGGCGTCATATGAACCACGTATATATGCGGGGGTATTGAGGGTTCTTGCCATGATGGTAGAACTGATGTAAGAGACAATTATTATGGGCAACATTTTTGCCGTCGATAATTCGAATCACAACAATATTATAAATGTTATCAATAGTTGTGAATACCAAAGCTGACAAACTACCAACGACAGCGGAATTACTGCAAGTAAAACTTTAAGTATACAGGCCCAAATTTATATTGATCTTTGACCTTAAATGACCTGTTGATCATCATGTGAGAATCGTTATAGAGTTCGGGGCCTGTAGGACGGAAAGATAATCATCAACCAACATGACCTTGAGTGATGTCACGGCGTTACAATATGACCTTGAGTGATGTCACAGCGTTACAATATGACCTTGAGTGATGTCATGGCGTTTCAATAACGCATCATGTGCTTTTTCACAGCTAAATCGTAAAGATATGTCTTAATTGACCTAGATATTGACACAAGGAAACAGTAACTTTGTGATTCTATGGTACGACTGTATACCATTTAGAACGACTGTATACCATTTATGAACGACTGTATATTTATGAACGACTGTATACCATTTTGAACGACTGTATACCATTTATGTACACACTCACTCTTTGGATAATACCTTTTAGTTCCGAAACGTTTTCACGTTACATTACAAACATTATAAAATAAGGAATTTCAAAACGAAAACCGAAATTCAACTCAGATTGTGGAATAAGACCAAATATTTAGTTGAGCATTTGTAAATGCATTCTCAGGAAGAATTATCGGTCGTTGTGCATTGTCGGGGTTAACTCCTGAGGAGAGACACTTTATAGTTTGGTGAGTTTTACAACACAATCCAAGGTTACGTTTTGGACATTATATATGTACCAAGAAAATCAATTAATTAGTGTTAGAAATGTTCTTTGTTTCAAGCATTTTCTGAATATCTTTTAATGCATAAATGCATATCACTGAAACAATCAAAGGCACCATTAAATCGAAATTAACAAACAAACAAAAAAGATTCGTGATTTTTTCCAATCAAATAATTTATAGCGACAAATCAACAAAAAATATGTTTACTGAAATGTGAAGAATCCAACAAACCAATATGGCGTAAACAGATGACGTTACAACAGGAGCTGTTTACATCGTTATCATCTTGAGTGAGGCGTCACGATCGAGCTGCGTCGTTCAATGCGTTCGACACGCAGACAAAATCAAGTTGCTGCTTTTAATATAAGCGTGACATGGCAGACTGGTTGGTTAAGCAGTAGGGTAAGCCTTAGTGTCTAGGCCTCGCGGCAATGACCACGTAAGAATTGGCTTGACCAATATGCAGAGTGTTAAAACAAACACGACCGTACAGATCAAAATTGGCGGGAGTTGATGGAATGAGCAGACGTCAGAGATTCTTAACGGAACCTTGTCTGTGACTATCTCGACACAAAATTCCTCTCAATTTGATCAATACTGTACTGTTATACACGACTTAATGCCTATCTAATACCCTGGCTCCGGGCCTAGGAAGTTTACCCAGCTAGATACAGTGATTATGGCTTCGTTATCCAAAATGCCGCAATCAAGAGGTAGCGAATAATCTAACTAGAGTTTCGCACTTCATAGATTTTCTGTGGTGTCGCTTCAGTAATAGTAACAGAACAGTGTTATCATTAAGTGGGTAGCTAGCAACAGTCTTAAATTATAGACAACAATTGAATTTGTATTGGGTTTATTATCTACAATGCTTTGGTGCACAACAATCAGCAGTGTCTGAACTTACTTAAGCTCGAGTCAGATGAATGCTTCTTTTGTGGTATCGTCGTATATGCCAATCCACCGACTGCTTCATTGGCCGAACGCCTGTACTTTATTAGCAAGCGGTTCTTAAATGTCGACTCATTATAAACAACTCGTTAGAAATGTCTGAAATTCATAAATACACAACTAAGAGTAAATCCAGACCACCGTTGCTGATTGCCATTGTACTTATAATTCTAGACACTTAGCAATTCAATTGGATAGCATCACCGATGAGATTTTAAGCATCACCTCAATATCTATGTTTTTCAATATTGCTGTTTGTATTGATAATGGAATTGTCTGCAGGGTCGAAATTTTCAATGTCATAAAAAGCTAGCAGTGAAACAACAACAATTACATGTCACTTCCTCCTCAGGCCTCATGTTTGTCAGCAGCTTAAGAAAGAAAAAAGAAAATTACACTTGGACAAGGAAGTGACGTCAATGAGCACGCAGGTACATTTGGAATAAATAAGAGCAATCATTGGTACATTAAAATAAAACGACGAATGTAACTCGATTTCATTCCTGTCTTCAAGACATGTAAACTTACCAGGCAGAGCTACGATATCCCGTTCAACGATCAACATTTATTTTTACAGAAGCTCTCGCCGAAATATATAGCGTGCCGTTGTTATAGTCTAATAAATCCTTGTGGTTTTGTAAATGTAATCTGCAGGAATAAATACAAAATAAGTTCGCTTTCATTCAATTAACCTTAATTAATTAATTTTTAACGAATGAAAACCGTTGCTACATTCTATACTCAAATCCATGTTCCAGTTTCACCGTCAAGTATAAACTATCAATAATGATTTTTTTAGAACGCTATGAAACTTTTCGATCATTTTATATCTGTGCCTTTTGAAATAGACACGTTAACTTAACAGTAGAGACTTAATTTGTGTTACATGTATATAAATGACAGGTCCCCTAGCAGTAAACTTTGTATCAGGTCACAACAAATCCTGTGTATTAAGCTATTCTCTTGTGATAGGTTCTTCGTTCGTTTATCAATAAGATGTTTTCTCGCCCGACCTTGAAATGTCTTAAATGTCAGGGCATCCTCACGAGCGATATGAAACTTCATAAATCTTCAAATGTTCAAACACGGAAGGAAACTCTAGTATAGCGACAACACTTGTCAATTTTTTCATCAAAGAAATTCTTTGTTCACACTTTCAACAAAAACTCATAGAGAATGATAATGACATATTTAGAATATGTCAATGCCAAGACAGTAACAAATGTCAAAACCCGAGAAAAGAGTGACACATTCGAATGATTTCTACAAAATGAAAAAGCTAAATCAGCGTATCGCGGAAAAGAAAATCAAAATCTAAGAATGTTTTTTAAAGAATCCATATCACTTTCTGAAATTCAGTTAGCTTACTTATGTGTGTTCTAGGTTACTTGTCTCTCTTTCATATTTTTGGTTATACGTCCAAAATTATTTATTATTGGGTAACACAATGGAGACAGTGGAGACAGTAATGTGACAATATGGCTTGTTAATGGAGTCTTTCAGACGAATTGCTGAAGTAGCAATATTTTGCAGAATTGTTAACGGTACATTATTGTACTTTAATTGTTGATTCACACACCACACACGTAATTAGGTGTTACTGGATGGCGACATTAGATTGGATAGTTTCATTATAACATGTGCTTTATAAATAGAATCGTAAATGAGTGTTGAGTGTTGACAAATGAGATTTCATGAAACGAGTCTAAAATGTTTTATTTATTTTTACGAGTCTTGGATTATGTGGTAAATTGAATTTAGTCTGACTTATAAAACAGTTAAATAAAGCATTGCAAATGTGAAATTTAGCATTCATATCGATCAAATGGATTTTAATGAAGGTGAGATTATGTTAGATTTTGTCTACACTTTAAGAAGCATTAATGAAAAAATACGTTCATTAGATAATTAGCAGCATTCGCCAGAGATCAGTAACGAGAAAGATCAATGAAATAAACGAAGAGTGCTTGAAATCAACCACAAAATTAATCTAGATGGCGACTATTCGCGGATATTAAGGTTTAGCGGAAGGGAGACAAGACTGGTAGATTTAACTGTAAAACAGTAACAAGAGAATACGTATTTGCTGCCAAAGGTATAATATGTTTGTAAGGAAACATGACTACTTTGAGGTTCGAGTGGACCGGTGTGTAATCTTCTATAGGCGATAACGGACGTATTGTTACACTCCATCACTGTCACCCAGATCATTAGTGTACGGACACTAACGAATAACCTTAGGACACGCTTTGTTTAGTTTGGCTGCAACATATACCACGATAAAAGACTTCTGAAAGGCGGTGGTAACTGACCTTTTAGTTCACGCTACACCTAAAATGGTTTCTGAACAGTCATACAGATGTTTGGCCTCAACGAAAGTAGTCTGAAGTAACCGTAACCAAAGTCATCCGCGTTAGTTTTACATTCGCAAAGGTTCTGAAAGGCAATCGAAAAGGAAAACGGATAGGACACACTTAGACAGACCATTAGATCATAGTTGATGGTAATAATTTCTCAAAATGAATTATAATAATAGATTGTTTCTCCTTAAATTGGAACTAAAATTGGCCACGTCGCAGAGAAAAAAATTCAGTAACGGTTTTCATATTCTAGACACTGGTAGTTATTCATGGACACACTATGTAATGAATCGTATAAATGTTATTGTATTGTATCTGCTATACTTCTCATATTGACATTGGTCGTTGTAAACTGTTTGGTATGTCATTTGAAGAATCATATCTTTACTCGATCTTAAGGGGGGATAACTATTGTTTCGAGATCGACATACTAAAATTAGTTTCCAACAAAGGTTTCACTTTCTGCTCTAAAACACAGCTTCTTTGTACAATTTGTTCCACTCTAATCGCGTTCTATTTCCGTCCGAAACACAATGAAACTTCCAGATACATTAACCGGAACGTCATATCCTACACTGGTCGGGCCGGACCCCGTAATCAGTCAAGGTAACCTACATTTTGGACAATTACATGGGACTGTGTTTCTCCCTCGGATAAAATTATAGCCCTTCTTTCCAGTCGCTGTGTAGCATGTTTCGTGGTATAAAACGAATGACTAAGTCGTACTACGCCGTCAAGCGATTCCTCCTTAAGAGAGGGTCTCTTCCAAAACACAAAATCTGTCAGTGGACCGTCTGCCCTGCTATGTCCAAATTCCCACTTTATAATATAGTGACATGATGGGTGGAAGGATAGATACATCAATCACGCAACAGATTAGGCCAAGGTCAGACGTAATCCTTAGGTTCTTCATAGATTGGGTCAAGCTCAGACGTAATCCTTAGGTTCTTCATAATTGGGTCAAGGTCGGGCGTAATCTATAGGTTCTTCATAGATTGGGTCAAGGTCAGACGTAATCTATAGGTTCTTCATAGATTGGGTCAAGGTAAGATGTAATCCTTAGGTTCTTCATAGATTAGGTCAAGGTCGGATGTAATCTATAGGTTCTTCATAGATTGCAATTCTGTAGCTGACGCCACCTTGTATGGTTTTCGCTAGTAAAACGATGTATTGATTTATCATACCATACAGGTAACAGGGCAATTATGTTATATTGTAACTAGTTCTCAGTAACAATTTGTCGTGATAAGGAGTCAATTGTCAATTTAAAAGAATTTAAAAGAAATTATATGTTCAGATATATCAGAAGATAAATTCACAAAGTTATTCTGAAATACTATCGAATGGTTACCCCGATAAACTTAATCATGTGTAAAATTGTGCAAAATGTAATCGAGTTGCTTCATTAATTTGTTTTGTAAAATATCAACTTTTTACAGAATTACATGAATAAGTTTTGGATTCGTCATAATAGTATGTTGTATTCTTATATCATTCAAAACTTTATCCATATCGATTATAAAGGCAGAAACACTTTATCGAAAATAATGTAGATATGTTCCCTAAAATATTCGTTTAAATTGGTAAAAAATACATTACTTTTATACAATTTTAGTTGAACTTGTGACTAAGACAACTACTTTTCGTCTGTACTTTGTTTAAATCTCACGATAGTACCGCCTGACAAACAGCTCGGATGATCTGATAATGAACATAATAAATACAAACAGTGATGTTTGGTATCTCAGCAAATCCTACCTAATACAAAGCTGTCACAGCAGTACGGCTACCAAAGAGGAGGGTCAACGGAATCCGATTAGGTACACTCACTAATACAACGGACGAACTGACCACACGGACAACTGTCCGCGTGATTTAGTTGATGATTGGACCAATCACAAATCCGCTTGTCAAGGATTAAGATTTAATTTTTTTCAAGTTGAAGTTTCTGTTCAATGACGTACAGACGCCTTGATTGTTTTGGACAATAAAACTAATCCAATATGCCATTCCATTCCACACTATTTTCAATAATGATGATAAACAATTTTATAAGAATATAGGCATGATGAAACGTGCCTGATAAAATGTATATTACTAGGTCAAGTGTACCAAACAAATATGGGGATATATTTCGAATGGTACGATACGTCATAACCCTTTCGGGCATAGGATAAGCCTATTTTAAAGAATAAATGATTTCAACATAGATAACTTATAGATACAAATATTCCAATTCATGACGCTACATGTGAAATAATTTCCTGTATAAACATGGTTTCTTTGGACTACAGGAGCTTTGTCTATTGCAATGACAGGTGTGATGTTTTTGTTCAAGAATTATATACTGTGTTTGATGTATCTCCTAAATTTTATTTGTATAAACAAATTATTGATAATTATTGTACACAGTCCTATTTAATAAAGTCTGTAAATCATAAATTCAAAAAGTTTTTAAGCCAATTCTGTATACAACGTCACAGTCTTACAAAATATCGAATCTATGCGTTATAATGATACTCCTTGAAATCAAAGGAAAATTTATTATGTGATAAAATTGAGGTTGAAGTTGAAGTATATTTCGTATATCTCTGCCCGGCATATTCTGAATTAAGAGAAGCATACATATAGAAAGTATATATAATTATAATCTGCTAGAAATGTTCACATTTTCAATATGTAGGGTTAATATTTGTTTCGTGCTACTGTGTAAATAAAAAGTCTGCTAAGAATTAACTAAATAATAAATTTGCTTTAGTTCTTTTCTACACCGTTATTTGTTATTAGCATCCATGTGGCGTCTGTAGTGATCACACGTGTTATATATTGAAAGAAATATTGTCCTCCGCTATCATATACTTGTCCATGTCATATTAAAGTGAATAGTCGGGCAAAGAAAACCAGTCCAAAAAGCTTTCATTGACCTTCCAAAAGTCCTCACATATCCAAACGACGGTCAAGTTCTGCTTACGTTGCCCAGTTCTGACCATTGAAATAATGGAAAAGTTCTAAAAATAACTCTTTGAAAGCGAGGCTCCGTGGAAATGTAACCACGGACATAGCTAGCCGGGAGGACGTTTTAGGATTCCCACAATTAAAATTCATTTCTTCGCATGCAGAGAGATGTTAACGAGAGATTTTATTTTTCTATTTCATAAGAAATTATACTGGATACAGTCACACCATTTTTACCAACTTTAGCCTTCCTTGCCCGACTATTCACTTTAATGATGGAAATGATTGTACTGTTCCGTATATGCTTGTTATGCATTTGGATTAAATACAAACTTGTAAACTTGTGATATCATTGTCATCAAGAAACTATTGTGCCTCACCACATTGATTATTAGTATCTGATGAAAAATATGATGAATTTGCCAGAAATATGTTTTTTCCGAGTTATTTTTCTCATACCACATTTCCAGTCAAGCAGATTTTAATGATTATACTCCTTATCATAGATCTCATATATGTATGTTATTCAATCAATCAGTTCTTTGACGGCATTTCCTGTTAGGAAATATCCAACGGAAAGTTTTATTTCATTTACAAAATATGAAGGAAAAAATTACGCGAAAAAACGTATATACCGGAAGTTGTGTAATTTAAAAGACAGACAACTCACTTTTTTATTTAGACATACACCATATTTGACACATTCTGTTATAGAATCGATTTTAATACAGGGAAAATGACCTGTCCACATAACGCAGTCTATAGCTGATGTCACGTACATTTTTAGCCTGGAGATCTGGTAAAGATGTCGGCAGACACCTCTCCTAAGTGCATCGACAGTACTTCACCACATCGTAGATGCTAGAGCATCGCACGACAATGGTGCCAAATCCCAAAGGAGTGGAGGCTAGTAAGATAAGGAAAGTTCCTAAAGTGCATACAAACCTGACTCGTACCCTAGACAAGAGATATGTTGTGGGGAGAGCCAGGTATATAAATCCATAGCGTAATTGTGTGTGAATTTTATGTGAGGAAGAATAAACGTGCTGCTTTCTTGTATTACCGTTTTACGTCCGGGCGTTTTATCAAACTAAATACACATCAGCTGTGGGTCTTCTATTCCAGGAAATAGCCATCAGTCAAATGTAAGTATAAACAGTTAATGTTCAGAAGCTAGTCACTGTGTCACCTTTACTATATGATACATGTACGTTTATTGCTGTCCCCGAAGCATGCATTGCTAGTTTTGTTTTCCAAATGTTTAATTAATATGATATGCCCGAGAATAAAAAAATCATTAAGGTACCCGACGTCATCTTTGCTTCTTCTAATCTTGTAGAAAGACTTACCTTATGATACCGATGTCGTCAGTGTAACAGAGAATTTTACCCTTGATGGACACATGGTTCCAAACCCATTATTCAATTTAGGAGTATCTCGTCTACCTCCTTGTTAAGTTGTGTTTTGGATTACTGTATTATTATTGTATCATATCTATACCAGTTCTGTTATTTCTAATCTGGTGTGTGTTATTCCACCAGCCAACTCACTATTGCCGTTTGGAGTATAGCGTGTTTGGGCATAAGTGTGTTTCCGTCGATGTTATGTAAACATGACAACAATTTGAGCATTTGTTCCTGCGTAGTCTATATCAATGAAGACTGACGAAGTTTCTTTAAGAGTTTCCAATGTGTAAAAACGCATTAGAGATTGTACGGAGCGAGTCAGCGGCGAACACTCCATATAATCTTCAGTTAAACTGCACTTATTTCTAGCTTATTTATGGGGTTAACGAGAAACGTCGAGGTGAGATATTTTTCTCCGAGAAAATACAAATATGTTTATACCGCAGGTCAAATTGGCTTTCCGCACGAACGTATGCATGTAATACGCCTTAGGTCAGCCTCCAGATAACGTAATTTCATGGCCAGTGCGTCTCTGGTGTGCCTGGAGAATGTTTTATGGGTATATAATAGAGCTGTGTATTTTCTTGAAAAAAACTACTCGGTTTAAAATGTCTGTGTATGACTCAAGCGGCTTAATTGTTCCCTAAACAGATGTTACATAGGAGAGGTGAAAATATTACCTTTAGAGGACCGTTAGATACATTTACGCTTCAGAATGAAAACCATGAATTAAGGAAATATTTTTTCTGTACATTTGATGGAAGCTTGTATATAATATGTAGACTTTCTTTATTTGATCAAGTCGGATATTGAGATAATCTGACTGCGTCTAAGCTTCTGAATGACTATGATCTTGAAGTATGTTTCCGGCCATGGCTACCTGTCTATTTGTGTTGTCCTTGGTAACGGTGAAATGTGACAACCATCCTCCCTATCTACACAAAGCTGCGCTTAGATAAAATGCTCACATTACTCTATTTACAAGTCATGGGGCGATCTTTAGTCCACATTACAGCAGAACATTAAAAATTTCGGAATTTATAAAATAGTTTGTGTACGAGATACTTTATATGCTTGAATAGTAGTCATAGTACGCTGTGCCCAAAGTAAACGTTTAAGGAGAAGTCAAAATTTCGGAATTTATAAAATAGTTTGTGTACGAGATACTTTATATGCTTGAATAGTAGTCATACTACGCTGTGCCCAAAGTAAACGTTTAAGGAGAAGTCAAAATTTTCTTGTATTTAACTTTTTTTTCTCATATAGATTTTTGGAAATAGGAGTTCATACCATGAAAGAAAACGGAAGAAAAAACATATGTCCGTGTGCTCGTTTTTGAGCTATTGTCACTCAAAGATACCAAAATGACAAAATAGTGGATTTTATTGGAATTTAGCCGTTTTGACCACATACACTAGAATTTAAAGCCACAATTCCCTAATGAGGTGTATGATATGTATGGATGTTTGTAGAATTCATTTTCAAGTAGTCTTCATTAAAGATATACCAGTTATGATTAATAAGCGTAATATATTTTCTCAAAATAACAACATATGCTACCCCTACCCCTTAATTTTGAGCTCCAAAATGCACCATTTTCAGCCATTTTTGTCAAATTTAACCCTTTCTAGAAAACGTTCTGGTATTAAACTTTTGTCAATAGTTTGCATATCAATAGGGAAAGGGTTGTTCTTTCTAAATCAGGCAGAAAAATGGGGGGTCCGTGTGCTTACTTTTTTGCCCCATTTAAATATTTGTTATTTTTCAATATTTTTGACTAAAAAATAAAAGTGCTCAAATTACCATTAAATGTAGAAATAAAGTGACAAAAGTGTATCATTTCACACATTAATGTTCAATATTTTAATTAACATGAACCCAGTGAAGATTTACAGCAAAAATTAACTCGATACAGCTGAAAATGCTGACGCGGTGATGATTTAAGTAAAAACAATTTAAGTAAAAAATGGGAAAACGGTGGCTCTACTCAAAGCCAAAAAAGACACAATTTCAAAATGGCCGCCAAATGGGCCATTTCTTAAAATCGCTGTGTAAAAAAATCTACTAAAAATAGAAATGTAATTTTTTGACAAAATTTGCTACAGACCACATGCTAGAGATATTGATAAATCGTATTTGAAAATATCATAACGTTTTTGATCTATGTCGAAACGAGACTTTAACGGGACTGAAACCACAGAAGAATACATCCTTAATGTCAATATAGTTGGTTTCGAACGTCTGATCCAAAACCTTACATTTTCATATTGGATAAAAAGATATGAAATCTTACGAGTCAAGGAAAATATTGAAAATAATCCAAAACAAAGTTTATAGAATAGTAAGATTATGTACGTAAAAGTCGTAATTAAAAATTGTCAAATGAACGCTTTCTTTCGCGCGCGATTTCATTTCACGAATTTGCGATGAAAGGATGTTTATGTTCAGAAAATTAATACTGCAAAAATGTTTGGAAATGGGAACAGCGAAATTTATTATACATGAATGAAAATTAGTTTAAAATTCTTAAACTTTTAAGGAAATTAGTTCCATATCATCGGATACTTCTGCAAAGATTTGCTTTTACATACCATCTGGAAATCATCTTAATCTTCACTACAAGCAAATATTTCAGTCATTTGATAACGAACAATTCGACTTGAAAGGTCTTAGTGCGTTTTGTCACTCATTATTAATAGTCTATAACCGTCAAGCTTAGCCTTCAAATTAAATTGTTTTATTATTACTAGACAATATTACATACATAGCTAGAGATAAAATGTCACGGCTGAGTTACAACTTACGTCACAGATTGATATAGTAGCCATCAGACCGTGTCAATTCCCCGGTCAACGACTCTTCTCGGCGGATTATGACTCCGTTATGTTTGAATATACTATACATAATTCCCCACAACGTTACAAGAGAGGATACCTAAATAGCGATGTCAAAGTTAGAGTAAAATACAGCTATATACACAAGCACATTTAGATACGAATATAAACATCAAAAACAGACAATTAAAACGAACATGACTTTTTTGTAATATTACCTGATAGAGGTGGGTATAAGGCATATGTTCAATTCCGCCTTTCACGCGATCTCGGATCTTTTAAGCTAATAGATATACGTTGTTACATACATACATACATATGGCGAGAAAGTTTACAACGGGCAAATCTATCATGTATGAAGTCAACTTTAGCACAACATGTTGCAAAGAAGACAAAAGATATGGATACAGTTTGACTTGGAGCTCGATGGAGGCAACACTGTGTAATTGTATGTTACAAGTCTACGATTACATGGTCGTTCTTTAGAGACAAGATACACTGTGTAATTGTGTCTTACAAGTCTACGATTACATGATCGTTCTTTAGAGATAAGATACACTGTGTAATTGTGTCTTACAAGTCTACGATTACATGGTCGTTCTTTAGAGATAATTATAAGATACACTGTGTAATAGTATCTTACAAGTCTACGATTACATGGTCGTTCTTTAGAGATAACATACACTGTGTAATTGTATGTTACAAGTCTACGATTACATGGTCGTTCTTTAGAGATAAGATACACTGCGTAATTGTATCTTACAAGTCTACTATTACATGGCTATTCTTTATAGATAAGATACACTGTGTAATTGTGTCTTACAAGTCTTCGATTACATGGTCGTTCTTTAGAGATAAGATACACTGTGTAATTGTATGCTACAAGTCTACGATTACATGGTCGTTCTTTGGAGATAAGATAGACTGTGTAATAGTATCTTACAAGTCTACGATTACATGGTCGTTCTTTAGAGATAAGATACACTGTGTAATTGTGTCTTACAAGTCTACGATTACATGGTCGTTCTTTAGAGATAATTATAAGATACACTGTGTAATAGTATCTTACAAGTCTACGATTACATGGTCGTTCTTTAGAGATAACATACACTGTGTAATTGTATGTTACAAGTCTACGATTACATGGTCGTTCTTTAGAGATAAGATACACTGCGTAATTGTATCTTACAAGTCTACTATTACATGGCTATTCTTTATAGATAAGATACACTGTGTAATTGTGTCTTACAAGTCTACGATTACATGGTCGTTCTTTAGAGATAAGATACACTGTGTAATTGTATGCTACAAGTCTACGATTACATGGTCGTTCTTTGGAGATAAGATAGACTGTGTAATAGTATCTTACAAGTCTACGATTACATGGTCGTTCTTTAGAGATAAGATACACTGTGTAATTGTATCTTACAAGTCTACGATTACATGGTCGTTCTTTAGAGATAAGATACACCGTGTAATTGTATCTTACAAGTCTACGATTACATGGTCGTTCTTTAGAGATAAGATACACTGTGTAATTGTATCTTACAAGTCTACGATTACATGGTCGTTCTTTAGAGATAAGATACACTGTGTAATTGTATGTTACAAGTCTACGATTACATGGTCGTTCTTTAGAGATAAGATACACTGTGTAATTGTATGTTACAAGTCTACGATTACATGGTCGTTCTTTAGAGATAAAATACACTGTGCAATTGTATCTTACAAGTCTACGATTACATGGTCGTTCTTTAGAGATAAGATACACTGTGTAATTGTATCTTACCAGTCTACGATTACATGGTTGTTCTTTAGAGATAAGATACACTGTGTAATTGTGTCTTACAAGTCTACGATTACATGATCGTTCTTTAGAGATAAGATACACTGTGTAATTGTATCTTACAAGTCTACGATTACATGGTCGTTCTTTAGAGATAAGATACACTGTGTAATTGTGTCTTACAAGTCTACGATTACATGGTCGTTCTTTAGAGATAAGATACACTGTGTAATTGTGTCTTACAAGTCTACGATTACATGGTCGTTCTTTAGAGATAAGATACACTGTGTAATTGTGTCTTACAAGTCTACGATTACATGGTCGTTCTTTGGAGATAAGATAGACTGTGTAATTGTATCTTACAAGTCTACGATTACATGGTCGTTCTTTGGAGATAAGATAGACTGTGTAATAGTATCTTACAAGTCTACGATTACATGGTCGTTCTTTAGAGATAAGATACACTGTGTAATTGTGTCTTACAAGTCTACGATTACATGGTCGTTCTTTAGAGATAAGATACACTGTGTAATTGTGTCTTACAAGTCTACGATTACATGGTCGTTCTTTAGAGATAAGATACACTGTGTAATTGTGTCTTACAAGTCTACGATTACATGGTCGTTCTTTGGAGATAAGATACACTGTGTAATTGTATCTTACAAGTCTACGATTACATGGTCGTTCTTTAGAGATAAGATACACTGTGTAATTGTATCTTACAAGTCTACGATTACATGGTCGTTCTTTAGAGATAAGATACACTGTGTAATTGTATCTTACAAGTCTACGATTACATGGTCGTTCTTTAGAGTCGATAGTTTCTAATTCCTAATCGACTGGTTCATTATACTTATGTGTAATTCACTATACTGTTAACATTGATGTTTTGGTGGCTCGCTTATTTCAGCGGTAACCTCGAATCATATTGTATGATCACTGTGCTGATCACAACTGTACTGTATTATGTCAGTTTATGTTCAACAGAAACAATGTCATGATGTTGTGTTTTCAGTCATATTTTTCAGATCAGCTCGTTTGTAAATAAATCAAAATACCTGATAATATTTTTCGCTGAAGTATACAATATAATGTACAAAGTGTATGATGTGTTGACTGTAATCACAATATTTTTGTCCAGTATATGTACAATTAAGTATTGGAGTATACAGAAAATAACAGTACTGAACGCAGTATGATACGAAGGCAGATTATGATAGGT
Organism: Argopecten irradians; assembly: GCF_041381155.1. Taxonomy (NCBI): domain Eukaryota; kingdom Metazoa; phylum Mollusca; class Bivalvia; order Pectinida; family Pectinidae; genus Argopecten; species Argopecten irradians. The sequence continues at coordinate 45,385,547 of NC_091136.1, forward strand.
CAGAGCTGTATTTAATACTTTACCACACATGCATCTACCTAACAAATGTTGTTAGCCACATCACCTTTGACAAATCCACTGTAACAAATTTACAGACCAATTACAGAACCCCTAGCGACATGAACTACGACCTGAAAAATCGATTCTTCAAACCACATTGTATTACCACAAGTACTATCAGAATTATTTATGTATATTTAATATACAATGGCGAAATCGGAGACGTTTGCAACATTGCATTGTATTACGTAATGCCATGAATTTTTGCAAGAGGTAAATGTTTTCTTTATTTTTTTGGAAATATTAACCATCTTAAACCTTACATAAAATATATGCAATTATCATACCAAATATATAATAATTTCAGCTATTTAAATTGATATTCAAAATAACAATGGTACCTTTCACATATTTTTTAAATGACACTTAGAGAAACCGTGAACATTAAATCAAAAACCCAAGTCCGGAAAGGGAGATAACTTTAACGGAATGCCAAGTCAAGAAAGTCTTATTTTGTGACAAAAGGTCGCGTCAAACTACACCGTGTATGAACACTACATTTTTATATATCACTAAGTCCGACTGCTTTATTGGTACCTCCAGCATGGTGATTTCGATTACACTTGTCACAGACGACTCCAGAAGTCTGTGGATAGCGTTATTTACAGTGACCCGACACTCGTACATAAGGGCCAACGCGACATCCGACTGCTTTACAGTAGTCACTGTACTTATTCAGGACTTTGGTTTGATGATGGTCGGATGGTGTCAGATTTGTAACGATCAATATGATTGGTTGATATGCTTTGCTTGCCTACAGTGTCTGACAATTCGAGATATCTCCTGATTTAACTGGTACATCGAAGTAATTTGACAGGATTTCACCGTTCACCGTACAGACACACAATTAAAAATAATAAAATGCATGTTTCTATCAATGAACTCTTCGTTTTCGACCTGTCTTTAACGAAATATTGCCATATTTGTTGATCAAAACGGAAGTCGCCCGATTTCAATTTTCTGAATTTAATCGCGTTTTCTTTTAAATTTTAAACCATTGAGAGAAATGAGTCAGAATTTTAATGTTCGACATTTACGTTTTATCACTCATTTATCATGACATCATATTTTGTTGTCAAATGTATAAATTCCTACACCATATGATATGGATTTACTTCTTGAGTGGAGAAAAAATATTTATGATGTGAAAGATTACTCGTGAGAGGCTAAAGTATTAAAATTGTAAATATTATTTTGGTGGAATGCTTCAGACTTAAATATATATACTAAGCAGCTAAAGGGTAGGTAAAGGATAGCGGAGGCAAGTTTCATAGTGAACGAGGATACCAACTTACTAATGTATTTACCATCTCGGTTAATACACTATCTTCATTGCCCATCTTTTTATCGGTAAACAGTTACCTATACCGCTTATACAATTTGTGAATGGATCACCCACGGAATATCTACACTCGCAATCATTAATTCCCGCTGACAGTCGCCTTGGCAACAATTCAAATCCAATTACGTTTAGAGTTGTTTCCCGTGGTGGAGGCTCTTCATTTCAAAATTATTTTCTTCAAAAGATTACAAGTTAAGATATGTTTAAGTGTTCAGTATTTAAGAATCTAAGTGTTTCTATTTTCATCATTCAAACGCTTACCTAACTGTTATCAATGATTTCAGTGAGGGCTTGAAATATTTTGATATATTACTTTAATTCTGAGTTATGCTGTAACATCTCTTGCCAGGAATGGCATGAAGCAGAAGAAAGGTTCATAGAGCGTCGATAGGAAACATTATGAAGGTGCATTGTATGCCATAAAACAACAAATATAAAATATAAAAAAGTGGAAATCAAATCTATAACGTGTATGTGTCAATTTGTTGTAAAAAGCCATAAAAGACAATGCATTCTAGACTTCAGAAGCAAAAAATAATAATTTATAAAGAATAACCAGTACAAAAAACGCTGACAGAGCAAACTTTTATGAATAAAAGATTGGCCATAAATATCCTTATTGAATTCTATATAGTCTGACATATAGACGGCAGGCAGAATAATAAAAAGATCATAAAGAGTAATTATGATAAATTGATACAGGTGAGTGCGACAAGGCGCCGTTATAGCTCCCGACTTCTTCGCCCAATTAAGTTACGTATATATATGACTGAAGCAATGGCATCTCTAATTAATGGACGACCAATATTAATATTGTTTATAAGAACAATCGTAAAGTGGGAAGCGTAATACTACCTTGGACATATTGATCGTGAGCGATATCATCTATTTATTCAAGCCTCATATAACACTGTCTGATGTAATGTATGTTGTGCTCCACTATTTAAACTAACCACTGGTGTTTTCAGAAGATTGAACACGACATTATATTAAGAATTCATTTTGTAATACAGTACGTGCACTCTGTTAAAACCGAAAGTTCGTGTTAAAATGCAAGTATTATCACGTGAATATCAAATGAAATTGATGTGAATACTTGAACGCCTTTATAAGCTGCTGCTGCTGCTGAGGGATCAACATCTAGCTACGCAGGGTATGCTTTGCATGCTAGAGATGTTTACAAGGACAATGGTATACTGTCTCTCATCTCCAAACTAAAACACTAGATATAAACAGACCATCCGAACATTTCCTTTTTGTAGTAGAGAGAATTAACCCACAGATATTTTACAGAAACAGAACAATTTCTGATCGTCAAAATTAACAAATTAATGTAAAGTTAAAACATGTCGAAGGTTGTTAATTAAGAAGCAGATGAATCTAGCAAACCTTGGAAGGACAGAAAAAGTTAGATCAGCAAACCATCTTCCTATTATAAGGCGTGCTTTAATTTTAATGGCAATCGTGTCCCCGTAAACACGGATCACACTCGTAAACTGTAATGCAATAAATCTCAACTTTAACAATCGATTTGGAGACGTAAAGGTTACAAGGATAATGTAGCCATGTAGACGGTGTTACTGAGGAAGGTTCACAAAATAATGGGGTACCGAAGGGAAGGATGCCCAATATATTCGGAGATGTTTTGAACGTCATATAATTCAAGTACACACGTTCACTGAAAATTTTGCAATTGGAAGAAGAGACGAAATTATTGATGTTGTCTTCTTTTAAGTATGAGCTGAACATGATTTTCATCATTAAATGACAACTTAGATGATGGTAAGATGGAAAGAGAAATCATGGTGACGGGTATTACATAGGAGTATATTTATAGCAATGGGTGGAGACTCAGGGGACTTACAAGTGACGTCAAGTTCACAGAACGCTGTGGGAAAGGAGTCGTGTGCTGGAGTTATGTCTATTTGTTACTAACTCCTCTATATGTGGAAATGTTAAGATACTACAATTGTTAGATCAAAAAGGAGTAAATCATTGCAGCTTTTATATCCAGTTAAAATTAGCAATTCCAGACAACATAGGATGAAACCATGTTTTGGGGTGATAAATAAAAAAAGTGTTTGCTTAAAAATGTATAAAAGCAAAATATTATACCTGTTGGGCCAAGCACTGGTCACTGTAAGATACCCGGACACTGGCCTGTGATTGACATTGACGTTCCAGGTTCTCTAGGGCGCGCACCATATCATCCAATCGAGCTACCTCAATGTCCAGTTGCCTGGTCAACGACTCAGGATTGTCAATGGTCACTCTCCGTCCACGACTGGAATGCCGTACACTTTTCATGATTGTAAACACTTATGATAGCCAATGTAAACAAAAAACATTGACAAGATAAACTTGGGACTCGTGTCTTAGGATGTGAAACGCGGGATTAGAATTGTGTACACAAGATCCAGGTACTTTTCAGCTGCTGTATCCATTTCTTAACGCTTGAACACCTAAGTTGTTCTAGATCAAACACATTGTCTGAAGCTAAATGTATGTTGACAAGAGGTCCCGGAGCACATCCATATACCTGTCCTCGTGAAGTGAGTACAGATGCTGGATATATTCCTCAATGTCAATGCTTTCTCTCACAGGAGACCCTGGTACCATTTGTTAATGCTTTACCTTAATTTCTCCTTCAAGTATCGGCACCTTTAGATCACACAGTTTCTAAAGAACCAGTACAAAAACAATATAGGAAGCAAGAGTTTATCTGACCTCCTTGTGTAAAAAGGTCCCAAGGCAATATTCTTTTTGGCTGATTAGCATATATTTGCATGCCATTAAGCAATCAAAACAGAAATTATTTCCATAATGATGTAGTCATTTAGTATACACTATCAACTAGTGATTAGCAGTCAGAAATGTATTGGCAGTCGACAAATCGCCGTGAAAAGTACACGTGCTTGTAGGATTCCTGCAGGCCTCAGTGCCATTTGCATAAATTGTCATTATTTCACCGATTTGTGAATAAATCCGAAATCTCCGACACCAAATTACCCAGACGGCGCAAAGACCTAGAGGGAATCCAAAGTCTATATGCACTGGTATTCCGGAATAACCTCACGTCAGTACAATAAATCTTGTACAACCCTTTTACATAGAAGACATACTCAAAAGGCAATATCTAAATGCTAAATGTTAGCTTAAAATTTATGACATATTCAGGGTCTCAAGATGTCATTAAATCATTTTAAATGTTCTATTGAACCCTAGCTGTTACTATCTCCACCTTTGTGCTAATCCAGCTAGCGTATCACCAAGTAGCAATATATTGAACAAAAACGTAACTGTTGCACGTCATTATACGGCGTTCGCCGGCAGGTAATTGTAGGGATGCATGGTGAGACACAGACTGAAGTCGTACCTGTAATTATCCGTCTATGACCATCTACCTGGGTTAATGAACTGAGTTTTTTTATACTTCATAAAGCAGATGGATTGGCCGACAGTATAACGGATTGGTATCATAAAGCCGCTCAGCTAGACTCTCAAGATGTTACAGGTATTACGGCAATGATCTCACGCTCCAGTGAATGCACGTGGTACTATTATTGTTTACCTGCAGACGTGTCGCGAACTTGAGGACTGACCAGCTAGTCAGCGCTAAGATACTTACACTAATAATTGACCACTTAGAATACAAACTGACCCACAAGAGTAACAATTGGGTCATCCTTTAGAAAGTGATCTTGTGTAACAGGAGATCACGACTGTTATCACAACAGTTTGTCTGTGTCACTTGTTTGTTTTTCTACAGAATCCGTTCCTCTGTGTAAATTCCAATACGAAATAAAATGATAAACAGCGAATTTGGTGAATGTGTTACAATGTTTTCTCTTGGTTTTACATTTAACAAAAAGCAACAATTAAAATGCGTTAGAAATTCCACCTTAATCGAAACATGTATACCATCTATTGGTATTCGTCCTTGAACAGCGATTCCCGTGCGCCTGTCTTCGAATCTTCTGTCTTCGACTTGGAAAATAAGCATAACAAAGAGTAGTGCACTGAGAAGAATCTGTAACGAAGGTTTTGTTATTCTCCCAGACTGGGCTATTGGTGTGTGTTTTGGCATACAAAGTTAATACATGTCAACACAACAGTTGTTTCTAATGTTGTTTTAGAATTCGTAATAAAACGCCATGAATTTGACTTCCATTCGTCCAATATGAAATCTAACACTTAGTTAACGTGAATTTGACCAACTTCTCTGTCCGTTCTTCCACATGGCCAATGAAAATTACTTTAAATTACATCAATGACGATGCCAAAAATGAATATGCTCAGATTCAAAATAAGTAAATTTTCCACAGCATCCAATGGAATCGCTCCTTTAAAACTTGATCATCCGTGTTAAACAGTAGCATGGTGGTTCGTTATACAACACAGAATCAGCTACAAATAATACGTCGTATAATCAAAGATTGAGAAAAACCTTCCAAGTTTATAGACTTCATTATCAAACTTGTTCAATAGTCTAATCAGTCACTACAGCGCGTTTTGTACATTGTAATTTATCAAGCTTTGTCCAATGTATCTATTGTATAATTTGATAAACAGTGAATTGTCAGGCTGCAAGGTGATTTTGTCAGCAAGTTTGAACACATTTACAGGACATTCAATCGACAGCAGATGGCAGCCATACCATTGCAATACCTTCACGGGGGAAAGTGCGTGGTTACGAAAATATAAACACTTTAACTCCAAATAAGGTTAAGAATTCCAAGAAAATTTAGTTCCAACACGAGCTGATTAAAAACCGCTTACCGTCCGGACTAACGTAAGGTGTTAATGGGACATTTGCGAAGCCTGTGCTTGCCAGGTTTGTGTTTGTACTAATGTCACTACGGCTGTATGGTACGCCATGGGTGACCTTTCCAGACTAGCCTACTTTGACTCAAGAGGATTCACATTTACACAAATACAATTGATGGAACCAGTCTCCTCCTGTTTGCAGCTGAAGCTAATGCAACCAACTATTTCACAACGATAACATTTTTATGTAATTTTGTTGCGAATGAATTTCAGATATCTCAATTTGTTTTAAATGAAAGACATTCCATAATATTACGGTAAGTTATTGGAGAAAGCGGTTTGGAATAATAATGTTAAGTTCATTGCAAAACACGAATTTCTGTTGTTTCGGTATAGCGTGTCAGCGTGTCTGAGTTATTTAGAGTACAAATATATATCTAAATCACGTTAGTGTAGTAGCCAGGGTCGCCACATTGTCCAAAATAAAGCCCGTGTCCGGAGCCTAAGTGAATTTGTCTATTGTAAGACAGACAGTTGATATGTTCATTTCCTATCTTGATTGAAAGAAAATCAGAAAACTAAATCTGAAGAATGTTTTCATAGAAAGGAGAACCCTATGGGAATTTACAATACACATGTACATCTCAAGACAAGGTCGGCTGTTCAATTGTCAACGTTGTCGTGTTGGCGGACACTGTCAACTAATTTATCGACTATATTGTCCTGTCTATCTTTACAGTGAGCTCTTCAACGCAAAGGCTAGAATGTTGATATGCATGTCGTGTACAGAGACGTTCCTGTAAGCGGTCAACATATTCCGTGGTAGGGGCGCTAATAAAAACAAACGGTGACATTTTAACATGCCAGTGACGAATTCGGCAGTCGTCTCACTTTGGTTGTTGATAGTCGGATCCTTTGTCATGTCAGAATTCGACAAACATACATGAAAGGGGAATTGACTGTTTCGGAATTTACAGATTGGGATCAACATACTTGCTTATGAATATATTGAAATATGACTCCAACTTAAATAAAACAGTAAATATTTAGAATTCAGGTCTCACATGATGTAAATTCGGTTGAACATTGACTGACCATTCTCATTTATATAATACAATGGTAGTTCCATTTATATGATACAATGCAATGCATGCTCATATTGTTTGAAAATGAAATTCGACTGGGGAATATGTCGTAATATTTTTTCACTCTATAAGCTAAGCAAACGTTTCCCAAAGAGAAAGACTATCTTTTCATGGCCAACAAATTTCAATATTCTATTTTCTTTCAGTATCGTATCAAAAAACGTCTGGTGTTAAATGTAGCCTATGATACCATGTGTTTTTCGTAGTATTAAACATCAAAACCATCGTCAGTGACAAAAAAATCACTACTTAATAATTGGAATCAGAGTAACAGGGCTAGATAAGACCCCGGCTACATTAATGTATGTCGGGGATATGTCAGTAGATATATAAACCAGAGGCTAATCATTTAACATCAATACACTTATTTTGACACTAGGCTGATTTCACGAGAGCAGTGATTATAACTTTATCTTTTTCCTCATAAAACTTTCCTCCGATATTCTGGTCACATACTAGTTGAGCAAAGTGATAGGAAAGTTATCGAAAGTTATCTAAAATGTTTCTATGTCACCGCAATGTCTGACCTAGATGTCTACTTCCGGTGACGCGCGTAAATGAAGTAGCAGAGCCATATGCTTCTTCATTAAATTTCCATCAAACGCTTGATTTAATTAAACCATGTAAACAATGGAACAAGATTTCTCTTTCTTTACAGACTCTCCATGACCTTGATCGAATTACATTTAAGCGTTTCTCTGACATTAGTTTGCATTGTTTTAATTACTCGGGTGTCGAGAGTTTTACAAGCTTGTATTTAGCTTGATATCACAATATCACGCTGTTTCTGGGACAATTGTGAAGTGAATCGATAAAGAACAAAGACAAAAACAATATGTTTCTTATTTTTATATGACGGTATATTGAGTGAAATCATAGCCGCATGTTTGTTTTTCTCTCGTAATTATTCATACCCGCGGATTCAGCTGTGAACACCCCCCGTGGTAATGTCCGTTTTCTCATCCAAATGACCAGTAGGACTCCTATCGTCAACACTATCAGGGGGAAATTACGGTTTAGGAAAGCTTGTTTCTGTAGTGTATTATGTCAGCGACAATTACAGTAAGTGTGGTCGCATTTAACCAATATGCTTATGCACATGTAAGATAAAACCGAAAAAAGTATACAACTGAAGATATTTTAAGAACGATCATTCTGGCAAATAATAATGAAATAATCTATTCAACTTTGAACACACTTTTTACATGACTGGTCCAAATACAACATATTATTCATAAACATTATCAACTAGGTCAATGTAAATAAGAAAATCAACATGTCATTTAATATTGATTGAGTAAATGCCTTAAGAAGAAACTATTTATAATGGTTTAGGTCGCAATACAGTACCACAAACCTTAAACGGAAATTATGTAAATAAATGATATCAGCTCCAAAAATCAAGGAGTTTGTATTTACTCAATATTGACACGGATTTGTAGCAGGTAGTTGAGCTTTTATCTGATGTCAGTTATTTACCACAAATGGTCTAGTATCGACCTGTATGACATATCGCCAGGTATTTGTACCGGATCATGGTACATTCCGATCTCAATCTGCTAAGACGGTAACTCTGATTTAAATGTGAATAGTAATGGTTTATTATGACACAATACAAGCGCCTACGTGATACTGTATTAACATCCGCGTCAAGGTAATGTTTGCATATTGTTTTGACACGGTTATGCAAAAGTTTACATTGAACCGATAAATCTTTTGAATGAGGATGTTCTCCTGATCTAAGTTTGTAAATGTGATAAGTAAATACAATGGACTTCTCGGTCAGAGGAATGTTACTTTAAAGAAATAAGTAATAAAATTATATGTGTGCTTATTCACAGAATATCCAATCAATGGTGAAAATGGATAATAAAACTCTTACGTAGAAAAGGAAATACATGTGCAGCAACTATAATAAATAACATGATCTTTGGTTAATCGTTTTCTCAAAGTAATTATAGCTTCCACCCATGTGATAGTGTGTTTGCAAACTAATCAGAGACATATATTGGTGATGGTTACTTACCTCGAAAAACAACTGTTAGTGATTGTGATGCATCAGTCGTGTATCTTCACTCGTGTCAACCAGGCTTCCGGCGTATTCTACTCTGTAAACATATAAAGAATAGTCAGCAAAGGATTCGAAACAGTAAATTTAAGGTAGATCTTATAGTCATTAAAAAGACTGCACATGTGGTTTGTTATGATAACAGTGGTATTTTTGGTGTCAGGTTGTATTTGTTTGGTAGAAGAGGGAGGAGAAGGAGGACGACGACGAGGCGGACAAGGAGAAGGGGAGGAGGAGGAGGAGAACGAGGAGGAGGGTGAGGACGAGGAGGAGGACGAGGAGGAGGGGAGGACGAGGAGGAGGGGAGGACGAGGAGGAGGACGAGGAGAGGGGAGAGGAGGAGGAGGAGGAGGAGAGGACGAGGAGGAGGAGAGGAGGAGGACGAGGAGGAGGACGAGGAGGAGGAGGAGGAGAGGAGGAGGAGAGGAGGAGGAGGAGGGAGGAGGGAGGAGGGAGGAGGAGGAGAGACGAGGAGGAGAGGAGGAGAGAGGAGAGGAGGGGAGGCCGGAAGGAGGGGGAGGACGAGGAGGAGGAGAGGAGGAGGGAAGAAGGAGAACGAGGAAGAGGACGAGGAGGAGGGGAGGACGGAAGGAGGGGGAGGACGAGGAGGAGGACGAGGAGGGGGGAGGACGAGGAGGGGGGAGGACAGGAGGAGGAGGAGGAGGAGGAGGGGAGGAGGAGGAGGAGGAGGAGGAGGGACGAGGAGGACGGACAGGAGGGGGGAGGACGGGAGGGGGAGGACGAGGAGGGAGGACGAGAGGAGGACGAGGAGGAGGACGAGGAGGAGGGGAGAGAAGAGGAGGAGGAGAACGAGGAGGAGGGGGAGGAGGAGGAGGAGGACGAGGAGGAGGGGAGAAGGAGAACGAGGAAGAGGACGAGGAGGAGGGGAGGGAGGAGGGGGAGGAGAGGGGAGGACGAGGAGGAGGAGGAGGAGGAGGAGGAGGACGAGGGAGGAGGGAGAGAGGAGGAGGAGGGGAGGACGAGGAGGAGGAGCGAGGAGGAGGAGGAGAACGAGGAGGAGGGGAGGACGAGGAGGAGGGGAGGAGGAGGGGGGGAGGAGGGAGGAGGAGGACGAGGAGGCGGGGAGGAGAGGAGGAGGGAGGAGAGGACGAGGAGGACGAGGAGGAGGGGAGGACGAGGAGGAGGGAGGACGAGGGGAGGACGAGGAGGGGGGGAGGACGAGGAGGAGGACGAGGAGGACGAGGGGGAGGACGAGGAGGAGGGGGAGGACAAGGAGGGGAGGACGAGGAGGAGGAGGGGAGGAGGGGAGGAGGGAGAGGAGAGGAGGAGAGAGGGAGGACAGAGAGGGAGGACGGAGGAGGACGAGGAGGAGGGAGGAGGGGAGGAGGAGGACGAGGAGGAGGACGAGGAGAGGGAGGAGGAGAAGGGGAGGACAAGGAGGAGGACGAGGAGGAGGGAGGAGGAGGAGAGGGGAGGACGAGGAGGAGGACGAGGAGGAGGAGGGGAGGGGGGAGGAGGAGGAGGAGGGAGGAGGAGGGGAGGCAAGGAGGAGGAGGAGGAGGAGGACGGGGAGGAGGGGAGGACGAGGAGGAGGACGAGGAGGAGGGGAGGACGAGGAGGAGGACGAGGAGGAGGGGAGGGACGAGGAGGAGGACGAGGAGGAGGAGAGGACGAGGAGGAGGACGAGGAGGAGGGGAGGACGAGGAGGAGGACGAGGAGGAGGGGGAGGACGAGGAGGAGGAGACGACGAGGAGGAGGGGAGGACGAGGAGGAGGACGAGGAGAAGGGGAGGACGAGGAGGAGGGGAGGACGAGGAGGAGGACGAGGAGAAGGGGAGGACGAGGAGGAGGAGACGAGGAGGAGGGGAGGACGAGGAGGAGGACGAGGAGAAGGGGAGGACGAGGAGGAGGGGAGGACGAGGAGGAGGACGAGGAGAAGAGAACTAGAAAAAAGAAGCATTTAAAGAAAAACACGAAGAAGACGAACAAGCTAGTTAAACAATAAAAAACGCGAAGAAATCAAGCGGATAAACAAAATACTTTATAATTTTATTTACAAATAAATTGTATCAGAAATCGAAGTACTACAACAGAAATCACAGCAATAAACCGCGAGCGAAGGGCACTTAACTACCAATGTGTATGAGATCGGTCAGTCAATAGCCAACACTTGTATAACATTGAGTGGTCATTCAGAACTCTCGAGATTATGTCCCTTCAATAACAACAACAGACTGCCTTATACCTATACCCAGCTCAAGTGTCCACTAACAGACATACCGATCTCAACTGAAGAGCCCTCGCCAGGTCTCAGCCAATACTTTACGGCAAACACTCGCCATAACATTCCCGTTAAACAGACAAACATTTAGACAAAACTTCGCCATTTATCAGAGGCCGACGTTTCTCGAGTGAGACTTGTGGTAGTAACACCCAACGTCGAATCCTATACATAGACATCTGGACAGAGATACCAGTGTTTCCCGTAAATTGAAACATCAATGCCATTTTAAACGTCTGAACATCCTGTCGTACCCACTCTGTGTTACGTATGTCTATCTTAAAACACATCCTTCTTCCTGCTATTCACCTACATTGCAGTTTTTTTCACGTGACAACTATTTTATAGATATGGTCGTAAATGTGACAAATCGAGTCTCAAAGCTTAAAAGCATCGATTACATGACCGTAATAGGTTTGAAATTGAAGCTAGACGACCTTTACGAGATGTCTATCTCCATTTCTGTATACTTTACAAACACAAGTAACATGAGGATTAAGATCGGAGACAACGGTGGACAAACGCACCCATCTGTCGGTACCAAAGACGCAGTACTATTCGAACGCATCCATCTACTCCATCCGGTCAGATTGTTCCCTGTTACCTGTCGGACAAAACAATGTTTGTTACGATGCCTTGAAGCAATACCACATAATGCTCCGGAATAGAAAAGTGACGGCATGTTAAAAGATACAGAAACTAATAAGCTCAGATGAACTTTTACCGACAATGCTCCGTGGTTCTGTTTTCATCCGACTCAAAGAAGCATAAATATATAAACACGTGCATCTTCGTACAGTTTCAACAGTTACAACTGAGTTATATGGCACCCCGACTCTGCACAGATGTGGTGTAATTTGTCACTTCCTCTTACACCTGTATCCTTCCATCAAGTGAGAGATCACAAAAAATAGTTCCGTGCAATCTTCCAATCTTCTATGCACGTGCAGGGTCTACAGTTCCAGTCAAAGATTGTTGTTTACATTCGGTATACACCATTTTTCTTAAACTACAAATTAACAACATGATATAATATAAATCAGCCTACTTATAAGTAATTGAAGAGGGTTTACAATCAGAATCGCTTATGCCCGAAAATGAACCCGAGCTTACCAACATGTAGCACATACTTTACTTCCAGAACATCATTAAATAATCTGAAACGCATGTCTATTCCACAAAAAATAGATAAATATTTCAGAGGATATTGTAAAGGAAAAAATCGAGTCCAACATAATAAAGCTTCTGTATCGAGATAACATATTTGAATTACTCTCTAGGTTTGACATGCTGACAGGAGCACAGCTAAACAAATGTCTGGATATAAATTCATAAAAAACGCTCTAATATCTGCGATAAGTTCTTTGAGGCATGTTGATAATAAAGTTACAAATTCCAAAGATAAACTGTTTCTGATATTTCAGTAACCTCTTGTTGTTGAGTCTGGCATTTCCCCCTGATTTATCTTATACAATTTTGCACTTTCTAATGATTTTTGTGTTTTTTATTCTAAATATTTGATTTTTGTGTTTTTTATTCTAAATATTTGCTGTAACGATTAGCACTTTCATGATAATTTTCCACCCGTCGATAAACCGTGACAATTATGTTCGACAGTGTTGTTACTTCAGTTATTTATCATAGTTACTTACTGTAGATATCATCCCTGACAAGAAGGGAAGCTGCTAAATGTCAAAAGCTCCTATCATTATCAACTACATTACCTTGAAAATGGTTTTATGCTTTGTCAATTAATATTTTCGTCTAACAAATGAACAAATAGATGATAACTTTGTGAGGTTTTTTTTATTGGTATACAGTTTCTAGAGTACAACATTTGGTATCACGGGAAAACAGCGCGATTGATCTGCCGTTTTGAGTGTCTCTAAATGTCCACAATGCGATCATAACATGCTTGTAGAGCAGGGCATTTGGGTTCTGGAGACCAAGACCTACCATTGGAATGTCCCCAGGGACTTATTAATTAGTACATGTAGACTCCGGTAGGCCTTTGGTGTGTACTACGTAGAAAAATTACCAAAATAGGTAGAGTACATCGCCTTCATAGTCATTATTGGCTTTTGTTTCGTCTTTCTCTTTCGTCATGGATATTTCCTTGATTCTACTAGACATTTGTCTTTGTCATGACTACATTTCAGATATATGTTGCTCCATGATCAGCCAATGAAGACGCTGGATACCGTGCATGTGAATCAAGATATTACTTTTGGACTCAATTCACAAACTTCTTCTTCAACATACCAAACACTTTTCGGTCTTCGCCTGTTTTTCGGAAATCAACAATATCTATCGACATTCGAACTGATAGATACTAAGCATTAATCAAGAATACCTAACAACGATGACCAATGCAATTTTATGTTTGATATTTGCTCTCTTTGCCCTGCCTTGTGTTGTGTTCTCGTAATGCTGGTTGATGATGCCAGCACTAGATTTTACTTCCTTAGCGACATTCAAGGTGAATAAAAATAAAGATCATGATATCGTCAGTGTAACATTTGATGGTAGTCTTTCATGTTTTCAGAATATAGCCTGTGTTAGTGGCCGTTTATAACATTTAAAACCCTGAGACGACGAGAAACCACAAACTGCTGGCTTAGTGAGTTTCAATCTTCTATGTCGGTAAGTGTTTCCTAAATATGTTTCAGCAACCTTAGCGTTAATTGTATATGTAGTAACTTCACGAATCTTCATGGAGATGCAAGTTTCAATTATTTTGTGGGCGCCATAAATAAAGTTCACAGATCAATCTTCTGTCGGGTGTAGTCATGGAGTCGCGTGTTAGCTCGGGGAAGGTCACGAGGCTGACAGGCGAGATCTCGTCCAAACGAGATTACAACCTGAAAGATAGAAACGATAACTAAGGTTGATCAAGCGCTCAGTAGTATCTGATTTTGTTAACTGCTACTCTTAGTGGCTTCTAGTTTTCTTATAAATCACAACAGCACAGGGATCCCGATTGTATCAGACGCACGTGGTCACGCGCTGGCGACCAGAAGAGACACAATTATTCAAATGAGTATTTAAATGAAAGTGCTGTCTGATTCCATCATGGATTGTTTAATTGACAACATGTCAATTCTAATTCAATAAAGACAAAATAAAAATTGAAATTCGGTAGAGTTATTCCTCTGTTACAGATCTAAGTTTAATCTATCTGGACTTTACAATAACGAGGCCTTAGTAAATAGTCTGAAGAAGGCGACTATAGCGGTGACAGCTTTTGTTGATTGTGGAAACCTCTTTGAAAATGTTTATGACACCCATTGATAAAGTATATTATATTAGGCATGACACCTTACTCCTTTATGAAAAGCCTGAATTTCCTTCATGTTTATAATAAAAGTAATGAAGAAAGTGTATTTGACCTTCAGTGAAAATGCCACAAGAACCCGTTGTTCGCTCTGAATGTTGACGTTGAACAGGTATGTATCGTACTTATAAATGCCTAATGGCGAGCTGACTTTAAATGTATGTTGTGTGTTAATTTAATTTGAGGAGTTTCGCGAGACATTGATAGAATCGTGAAGTTCACCATGGTATAGAAAAGTGAAATGTACTCTACGTAAATCGTCCAAACAGTCACATAAACGTTGTATCAAACTTAGAAATATTTTATGCACGCAAATGTATGAATTTATTGTATTAAAACAAGAATATTTATGTATAATTTACGTACGGTCACAAATCACCCTTTATTCCAAACGCATTGTGTCATAGCCCCAAACCTCTAGTTAACTGATTAGAAAATTCGAAAGATTGCCATATACCAGAAAAGGTACGAATTGTGTATCGTCTTGCCTAAAACAAATGCTTGATAATCAAAAGCTTGTATACGTTACACTACAAAAATGCGCTTCGTAGGAAAGTGTAAGAGAAACAAAGGTAAAGAATTGACGCTCAACAGAATAAACAAATGAAAACATGCACAGAAAGAGTTCTAACCATGTATATAGAAATGTCGACATGCTGATATCTAAATATACTTGAGAAGTATTGATAAGAAAAAGTGTAACTGATATTCCTACAAATCAGAGCCTATAAATCAAATTAATTGTTACCACTCAAAATGAAAATGAAATATTTCTTGCTCGTACCATATCGCTGGTGGTAAAGATTATGGTGAGGGGGCCTTTCGGATTTATAACGACAGGCGCTTTTTACATCTTTTTGAAAGTGGAAAGATCTGTAGCTCTCTGCATCGCAAGTGATAGAAGTTCAGTTTCACGAACATTCCTTTTCTTTTAAGATTCCTTAACTAAAAGTGTCACTTAGAAAAACATTACATTGTTTCACAGTAATATTGTATCACAGTTTATCCGAATTTTTAAGTTAATGAATGTGAGAGAAACTGGGCCCTGGACATTTACATCTCTATCCACGTTATAAAGACGAATAAATCTCGTTCCTGGAGACGTGAGGGATTTATCAAACATGTTTAGAACAAAATCACTTGCTATAACTGTCGGGAAACTGCCATGAGAACTGCTAGGATCTCGTCTTTGTTACAAAGGAAAGGTTACTTCACAAATGAAAATGTATTGCATCGGACAATTCCGCCACCCTTCATCATCATTGCACATTTTGTGATGTTCAGTATACATTACGTACGTTTGTGATGTATGGAACACAAGCACGCGAGGCCAGACCATTTTACGGCTTTTGGTGGCAATAACTTTGTCAACCTAGTTCCATCTGAGCGACAAGTGGAAGCTTGATCGCGTGTAAGGCAATTCTGTTGTTTGATCAGATATCGACAGTAACGGCTTGTCTAGTGATAATAATACAATATAGAATGTCTAATTAGGACAAAAAGAAGAAAACTGGCCAAAACTAGAACAGATACTTCCTTCCTATGTATAATGGCAGTATAGGCCATTGGGACGGATATCCTTTTCTGTAGCTAAGAACGGAACTCAAGGCGCTGATTCAGAACGGAAATATATCCACTAGTTAAAAAAGGAAAACAGTATCACCAGTCAAAATGTCTCGTAGACCAAGACTGATGGTTTTCTCTTTTGGATCTGATGAAAACAGAGCCTTTACTTTTGTAAAATGATGGAGTTTAAATAGGTCAAATTGATTTCATGCAGATCAAAAGTAAGTTACTTGGACTCCCACACATAGAGAACGAAGAAACATGAAGAGGATAAAAATGTAATAGCGTGCCATTGTTAATTGTTACACCAATAGGACACTTATTTGTCCTAGGTCCGTGTGACATTGTCGTAATGAATAGAAATTACATATTTTAATCATTGCAATTGCAAAATTTTTAACTAGAAGTAAGTACGGAAATTCTGGAATCAGTCAGTAGAAGGCTAACTAACAATGTTAGTGGCAATAAACCAAGGCCCAGTTTCACGAATATTCCTTAACTTTAAGGAATTCCTAAACATAATTTCCCCATTTCCAAGCATTTCAAACCTTAAGACAAAGAAACTTTAGTTATTACGGAACCTTCATTGAAATATGTAATTCTTTCCTATGGAGAATTTTAACTTAAAGGATTCCTTAAATTTAAGAAATGTTTGTGAAACTGGGCATAAATATACACAAAATGAAAAGTCTTTGACTTCAATGAAACATAAGTTAATTTTCACTCTCAGCGTGCCGTTATCTTAGCCAGCCGCCTTAGGTCATTGGCAGCAATATATCGATGTATGCGTGATACTCCAATAACATCTCCAATTTTAAGCTTCAGGTAGTGTTTACGTCCGATCAAGCCGAATTACATGATTTCACTGTATATATACTCTGTTGTAAAGCTAACTAAACAGGTCAACATTTAGATATCATTTCATGATTAATAGCTTCCGATTTTGGTTTCGCTTAACATAATAAGCACCATCGGCAATATTGCTCAAGCTCTCATGTCGATTTCGAGAAAAGATCTCTGACGTTACAGAAGTTCTTCTTAAAATTGAGTTCTTTGAGAAAAACTGCCGTAATCTATGTTTTCATTTATGTCTTTCATTTGATACTGAATCATAATCTAGTGACACATGACATGATTAAAAGTGAATAGCTACAAGTAGTCGTGATGGAATAAGTCCATCAACAGATTCATTATTACAGTATCTATTGTCAACATGGAGGTACGTATCGAGTTAATACTGGACCATGTTTATATCCACATTATTGGTTAAAGTACTTCATAAAACACTAAATATAAAATCAAATGTATAACTAATCACTTTATCATAAAACGCTCACTTATCGATAAGGTCATGTTTAGAGTGTGATGGAGATTACATTATAGGTAAATAATACTAATGATAAGAGGAGCAAGGTGTAAACTGGAATGATTTCGGGACCGTCTGACTTATCTGTATCGACTTTCCTAAACTGTTAGTTTGTTTATTTTGATAAATAGATATAGGTATAAATAAAACACTTTAAGGTGATTGACCCTTAAAATGTGGACAGATCTGAAAAATGAATCCACTCAGCCAATTATCCTCCGGTACGTCTGGTGCCAGAACATTCACTCATCTATAAATTCTAAATTGAGAGCTATATTTAACGAACTGTGTGTAAGTCTGGCTATGTTTAAAAACAGTTCGGATTTATTTCATTCATTTGTATTAATTTTTTTTCAAGATTCTAATTTGTTTTTATTAAAATCCACTTAAAACCATCAATGAAACACTAAACCTCTGATATCAAATTCCATGAAAGCGCGTGATTTTTATGACGATACGATACACGAGTCGGGCCACGAGTTTGCATCGCAATATAATGTAAGGAGAAACGGCTGCTTCATAATGCAGGAGTGGCCTATTACTGAAATATGACGTCACTGTCAATAGATCACGTCACCCACATGCGGGCACGTGCCACTTTGTACTTGATTATATTCTGTATGTGCTCTAAAAGATTGTACTGTTTTGCGATCTTGACACTGATCATGTTTTATTAATATTTCGGCAATCTTTTCTAAATATCGATATTGCACATTAACAGAGTCATTTATCGTCAATTTATAATCATAAAGCAAATTTCTGCGAGCAAGTGACATCTCACCCAACCAGATCTTATCGCCTCGCTATAACAAAGCGTCTGTTTGACAGAGAATAGACTCGTAGTTTACGACAATGCTTATTACAAGTAGCATACAATTAACAAAAGATCACTAAAATTTACAGTGACATTTGGGGTGTAAACAAAAACAAGTAAACAGATTTATTAGCGTCAAATTCGGATAATGTTCTGAATTAGATATGATGGGGTCGAATTATAATATGCAAAATTATACAGGATGGCATCGCCTTCAGCTTGGTGAAAGCATTTGAATGGATATAACGAATGCATCATACAATAGGGCTAGGGGTTCAGAAACCCCTTGGGTTATGCTAAGTAAGGGACATTATGGGGTTTGCGGAAATGGAAATTGTAGGAGATTGTGGTGGGGCGATTTTTTTCAATAATATCGCGTCCATCTATCTTAAATGCCATAGCACATCACATGTCAAATTATCAAAATATTGCCAATGACACACGTCACCGAAATAACTACCAAACATGTTATTTTTTTCTCAATGCATTGCGATTTTAGTTTGGTTATTTTAATTAATGTCCCTTTAACATACGAACATACAGCATCAGTTGACGACGTGTTAGATTTGGAGTAATAGAAGTTGGAGACAACGAACCAACACAGGATATGGCCTCGACATTATATATTGGTATCATGGCTTCGACGAAGAAATTAAGTATGATATGCTTTGAACTCAACGAACTTGAAATATAACACCAGCAAAATTTTAGGACAGTCGTTTAGTGTGTCGTGATCGAGTATTACACAAAGATCAAACACCAAACGAATCTTCAACCATTTGTCTAGAGCTAGGTACCACGGTGCCACCAGTTTGTTGTGTTTTGTTAGCCATGAATTACATTAATGGACAAATATAGATGCTGTTTTCCCGTGTCACAACACAGCAGCTCTGCTTGGACAGATTGCACGTCGAGAGGTCGTCATTTACCGCTTCGGCGATTGTTTAGCCAATTAGTCACTTTATCGGTCTAAGGGGTGTGTATGCAGTGGTCAGCTAATTATGACTGCAGAGGATGCTGTTTGTGCCTCTATCGGACTTGCTGTCGTAATTCATCATGTTTACTGAATCATGCTGAACGTTGTTTGGTGCCAGAAAAGGTTACTGGTGACAAGCTTGGCTCTTTAATGTTACGATTTATAGAAACAACAATCACTAAACATACGAAAATATTTTTGCATTTGAATTTTTACTGTTTTTCTCAAATTCTACAGGTGAAACAACGACATTCCGCAGGAGAGCGGGAGGTCTACTGATATCAACATATCAAGGAAATTAGACTTTGATGAGAAAAACACATGTTTGACGATCTAATCGTCTGATTCATGGGCAAGCTTCGCATTTTATACCTACCACATAAAACGCAGAGAGGACCTAAGGAGGCATATTAGGTGGGGTGTAATGTCGGGACAGATAGTACAAGATCAATTCTAATCCGTTATCCGGTTTCCCCGGAGAATATCGCAGATTCACGGTCAGTGGCGCGCGGATGATTGATTTCCCCTACATTGCTCATCTGATTCACCCGAATGCATGCTTCTCCGATTGACGAGGGAAACCATTTCCTTCAATTCCGCATAAAAAATCAAGATTTACCCAAACTATGATAACAGGCAGCCTCGGGGATGTCAAACACTTGTGGTCGAGATGTTCCGTCGATGATGTATCGGCTTTCAAACTACACAGTGCAGACATGCAATTCCATTTCCGAATAAAAGAGAAAAACATAAAATGTGTTCACCAATATCATTGTAAAATGAGTTTAGTGTGATTCCTACTTTATACGTTTGTATTAAAGGCTACAAAGATAAACCGTTAATTTATGGAATATAGGCACTGATCGACATCGTCTTGAGCTAACCTATTCATTAAAGTTGTTATCGGTTTGATGTGTCTTCTGACGTATTTCTTGCCTTATTTATTCCTAAGTAGCTCACATAATTTATAAACGAAGAGTGAAACTACTCATAAATTCTCCTCCCTTCTGAATACGGTTTTTCACGTCCCACATAAATACTTCAGAACATTTGATATTCACAATCCGAAAACTGGAATTCCATGTATAGAATTAATTACTATATAAGTATATCGTCTCTATAAACAAAGTGTTCAAATCGGTTTAAATTCTCTTCAGAACTCTTACGTCGCAATGAAATGACAGTTTAGATAAATATAGAGACGATGAACATCTAAATTTAAATAGCAAATTCGTGCATTTCCGGAATGTCAATGAAATGACAACTGCCGCGGAATGGATTATCATTCATGACGGTTTTACACCTGGTAAATATAGCAATGTGCTGCCCCTCCCTCGTCCCTTACTGAAAAGCATATATGTATATCCAGGAAGAAGACTTTTCGTTCTTTTATTGTAGCGGTTGTAATAATTGATATTCCTATGGCAAATTTGACGGCATTTTAATCAACATCTTTTTCCTTAAATGAAGTTTATGCAGATGGTCATGTGCAGCCATTGAAAATGATATAATTACTGAACTATGAATGGTCATAATAAATCTTTAATGGCCCATTAACAAATTTCTACAACAGGCAAGATCCCCGGGATGTTAGCTCCTCCTCTCAGAGTGAATTTTAGCTGTAAGCAGAGAGCGTGGAATCGAATTGCAAAATAGCGGACATGACGCGACGAAAAGGTCACTAGGACTGACCTGTGGGCAGTCTGGCTCGCACTTACCCCGTCAATTCTCATTCTAAGGCATCAATTAGAATGGCGCGTGCGGACACTCGGCCCGACTAACATCTGCTGTGATACGACAGGGTGGCGACGAAAACTACACTCGTCACGTCGAGAATAATAAACGATCCGGATTTATGACCAAGATCAGTAATTTATCGAAGTGACATCCAAGTTACCAAATAAACATTGCAGAACCGGCATTGTGGTCATTCCATTAACAGGAGTGCCTTGGTTACATTACAATATACAATGTATTTAGCATACAGTCAGTGCGTAATGTTTCTTATTTTTGAAAATGACCAATGCTGTCACTGTTTAACCTATACAATCAATGTTTAACAGACCGTGCTAGCTGTCCCACGCGTACATGTATGTGCCTAATATCCGCTTTGAATGATGGTAAAAGGCGATTAAATGTGAAATATTACATTTTCTCTTTTCCCCTAAATGTAAATTGTACATTTTGACTTCGAGTTGAGCGTTGGTCCTTATGAGAAAGGCTCGGATTCTGTCCTCTGGTCGAGACACGCCATAATCTATGAATGTTGTAGTTTCTGACACTGCTTAGCGATATGCTATTTGGTGTATTCGACGACATGCTTCAGAGATGTAAACTATATAACGGGCATATACTGCAGCCTCCCAAAACATCCACAAACGTAACGCATATAAAGCATGTAGTGGTTGCCAAACCAAACATCCCGTCAGTAATTATATCATTTGTCATAACAAACATGTGGAACAGAAAATAAAAGATAGAAACTAAATGTGATGTCTAGTTTGCGTGGTAGTTGAAAATGCTCATTGATAAATATACATACTTAAATACCCGGGAATCGTGATACGGGTTAAACCTTTTTCGTAGAAAGCAAAATCTGACGATATTTCATGACGTTGATATGCTGTAAGCAGGCTTTAGCAGTTAAAATTACGTGTGAAAAAGTCCAGGATGAGAGTGCTTGTAAATAGGTTCAAGATCTCTTTCTCGAGATTACAGTCTTCAACATACAATATACACCGCCATCAGGCGAATGTAAGTATTTGTTCTCTAGAATACAAGTTGTAGTGAGCACATGATCAAACACATCGTGACAACAAGTGCCAGATCGGCAAACACGCTCATTTTATATCCCTGCGTCGCGTGTTAACAGATCATTCCACAAAGTTTACCTAAATACTAGTTCACTTATTTATGGATATTTATATTGTTCGTTGAACGAAAATTTATTTAGAAAAACCAGAAAAGATAGACGTCTCTGCCAAAACAATTGCCATAGCTACGGAAAATAGCAACTTAAACAGATCTTTCGATTTTAGTATTATTTATAGCTTGTCGTGTGTTCAAGAGAATTACAAAATAAACGTTAAAATAAAAACATCACACAAAGATGGTACTGGCATATATATTTCGTAAGACATTATCTAACTTGACGCTCTTAAGTCATGAAGGACGTCATACGATTGTAGCCAGAGAGGACAGTTCGGTGTAGCCGCGCTACAAAAATGTCCCTGAATGACATTGTTCGATCTTGCCTATATGACGACAGCCATTGATGTTTTACTATCGAGATTTTCCAATTAAAGGGGGAAATGTGCTATAAAATCTAAATAAAAAGAAACAAAATCGTTACAAACAGTGAGATCGGTGGCTATTATTTACATATTATGTATTTGTAAGCCGATAAACCAATTACACAATCACGTTTCGGTATATTATGGTATTCGAATGGAATGTGAACGCGTGGGACATTGTACTGGAAGTAGTGTCGATTTCCTTCGATATCGATATCGATCACAACAGCGAGTATTGATATTAAACCCATGTTAACCTTGTAACGGCGACCTTTAGACACCAGCTGCAAAAATCAGTTAAAAATATGTGTTTTCGACAGATCAGTTGTTCGAAAACATGGAGGCGTAATGTTAAAATGAAATTCCAAATGTCTACATGTCGGGGGTACTTTACATAGAGGTTCCCCAACAAGTGACTGTTGTTTATCATGTTTATAAAACTCGAGTTAATTAATTTTCAATTTTGAAAGGACACGAGCTTTAGATTTGAAAATTAACTAAGGAGAGTTTAGATGAACATGATAAACAACTGGCATTCGTTGGGAACTTTCTTATCCCATCACTTTAAAGTGAACAGTCGGGCAAGGATGGCTAAAGTCGGTAAAAATGGTGTGAATGTATCCAGCATAATTTCTTATGAAATGGAAAAATAAAATCTCTCGTCAAAATCTGTCTGCGTACGAAGAAATTAATTTAAAGTATGGAAATTCTAAAACGTCCTCCCGGCTCACTATGTCCGTGGTTACATTTCCACGCAGCCTCGCTTTCAATGCTTTCAACTTGTCTTTACTTTAATGGTCAGAACTGGGAAACTAAGCAGAACTTGACCGTCGTATTCATACGTGAGAACTTTTGGAAGGCCAATGAACGCATTTAGACTGGTTTTCTTTGCCCGACTATTCACTTTAACTCTATATTTATACTGTGATGACTATTTTCTTGTCTTCATCAAGGGCAACTTACCACGATACAATATATAGTGCCTTAGTAGAGAGCCAATATTCTAATGTTTAATACTTTGAATAAACAATTACCTGTTAAACAGTAAATACAATGCTATTTAAATAAAATGCACTATGAAAAGTAGCACGAAGTTGAGAGCCAATCGGAATCAAGAGATCTTTGTGTTGACCAATCAGAGGCGCCGTAGTGTATAAACATAAACGATAACTAACTGCTATGGAATTCATCACATGGGTTTTCCATTGTGAAACCTACATGCATAGTTATAGGATAAAAGTACTTTAGAATGTCCTGGACATCTTATCATATCAGTAAATGTTGAATAATCTCGTCCAAGATCATTATTTGTATGACAAGGCAATCAAAGAATGACACCTTTTGATTTGCACGTGCTTTGTTTTCTCTATATTTTAGAAAATATAGTAGCATCTATATATTTCCCACACGTTAAAGATAATTTTACAATATGCAATGTACATGCAAATGTTAATAACGCGTACAACAGTAAAATTAAAACAATTATAAAAGGTTGGTCTCCGGAGATAAAGAAATGATAAAGTTTGTGGAAAGATTTAAATTCGTCCATAATCTTCCATGAGATGATGGTTTGTTGTGATAGAACGAAATAGTTATGTATCATTTCCATCTAGGAAATGGGCTTAGATTTGATATCATCAGAGATTTCTTTATGTAGAACGAATGATTAAAATTAAAATGTTGTAAGTACTGAAACACGAAGGACTTCATTTCGCGTTCCCCATTCAGGCAACAGTCAGTTTTGAAAAGCGAGATGATAGTATATCTTTTAAATATGTCAATAAAATTATTCAAACTCAAGGACCGGGATGAATTCCCCTTCAGTTAAAAGTTTACGACATTTTGAAGATACAGCCCGTGAAATGACACAGGATATGGAGAGTTGTTTAATGTTTGTAAATATTTTGGAGAAAAAAAGACAGATTGGCAATATGTAATTCGTCATGCAGCATGCCGGTTACATAAGCCTCTAGCAGACATCTACATCGAGATGAATGTAGATTTAATTACTAATGGGCTTAAGTAGGTATGCTTGGTACGAAATGTGGCCACCAGGTAGCGTTCGATAAGCGCTAAATTGATCTAACGTAAACAGAAGATCAACTTGTCAGTTGACGGACTTGTTCCAAATCCCTCACCCACTTACCTTTTTACTACATATTTCCAAACAAGCGTTTTAATGATTAGGATGCAGACCCCCTGGCGGCCATTACTTGACCTTGTGCACGTGATCACTTCCGGTTTTCATCACTTAGCCTCGTCCGAACCTCGTTCTGTCAGATTCCATGGTACAAACCTCCCCTGAAATTCAACATATGTAAACATATTATCACGAATTCACCAAAGGTAGGTCGAAAGGACATAAACTTTCGCAACCTGCTGTATGAGGTTAGGACAGATGCCTAGCACGTGCGTAAACAAAGCAGATTATCGCTCCATATCAGTACTAATGACATCATGTAGACTAAAATGGCAATTCGACTTTAACGTAATCTTTCTAATAAAATCCGAAAGCTCTTCAGGAGAATTATCTATAATTGGAACGTCCCATATCGGTACTAAAAGCAAATATTTAATTGTTTCATTTGGTACCGAAACGACTTTTCCGGGTCACAAGGAAATTAGGGAAATACCGCAAATCGAACAGCAAAACCTATTTCATATACTTGAAAAAATCTGTAATGCACTTAAAATGACATGTACTCGATGCCCGAAAAAAAAGTACAAAATCTAATTATTATGAGGCCAAATTAGGCCAAAGCACGAACTACTCTGGTCTGTTCTATTTGCAGTTGTTAATTGTTTAACATACAACATCATGACAAGTTTAAATGATTTAAGAAAAAACGTAACTGTAACAATATTTCAAATAATTGCTTAAAATGATATCATTTTAACCAGATCACCTTCCGAATTGAAGTTATTGATAACAATATCTTCTGGTTAATAACTAACCTAGCAACAATTCAATTATTTATAATATTAATAAGTTCGTCTTTGAAATCTGTTACAAAATTGATATGTATGATACACGCGGACAGTTCATACTAGTGCACATGTGTAGTATGTGGACAGAAAATTAAGGTATACATCATTCATAAGAAATGAACAAGCAAGGTGTCGATTTCCTCGTTACTAGTATCCATTCACGTGCCTTACTGTGCGTTCAGACAACACCCCCATCAATTACCGCAGAATTAATATGACGATTTGTTATTTAAGACACTTGCGGGAGGTCGTCAATTTTCCCAAGCTATGCTTAATTCTTGCACATGTATGGCTTTGGCGTTATCAAATTCTCGCTTATACAGACTCCCCACGTCAGAATGAATAGCTAATGATTACCTACATGTTACATTTCCATTGAGTTCGTTGCAGAAGACATGATCGTGTTTTCTAAATTTAAACTCACGAGACAACTTTTCTTTTGTGTTGGCACTTAAGTGTGCTGATTATTATATCACCTGTATGTGTTCAGTGACGTCTGTGTGGGTACAAATGCTTTCTACCGATAGCCTTTCTATCCCTTTACACTCGATAATGATATGTGTAGTGTCACACGAGTTAGCTCCCTTACATGAAAAAAAATCGTTGTAATTATACATGCATTTCATTCCGAAGTACAAGATAAGTATGTTACATCCAGTGACACACGATCTATCTAATCTTTATTATTGTGTCTGAGTCATGTTACTTTATACGTGTTCTTTTGTAAATCTATTTCATAATGAATTTACTGATTTGGTAATTGAATTTCTATTTTTGTAATCATAGTATCCTGGTTTCATCTGTCTGCACGAATCTCCGACCAAACCAAACAAATGTGTAATTCAATAGGTGATCACAAAGATATGTCAAGTTCGTATGTGTCATCAATTGCGCAAGCGCGATAAGTTATTTCCTTCTAATGCATTATGGTCTACTATAATGGTTGATGTATGTGACAAGAGTTGACCTTACCATGTCACGTAAATCTTGTTCAACGTCACTTGACGCTTGTATACGACCAATTCGCAGTCGGCCATAGGCTTGACTGGTCCGAATTCTATTATAGTGTGAGGAAAGGATAAGTGATAAAGTTGTCTACCACGGATAATACGAGTTTGTCTGATTGATCAATTTGGCCGAGGAATGCTAATTTTCCTACCGTAAACCGGCATACATCACATCTCGGAGAATTCCGCGAATTGAAAACTTGTTGTTTTCAATGACGTAAATCACGATATTACAATACCTTCCAGCCGTTACATGACCGCCAAACTTTTTAACTTGAATGAATGACACGAGAAACTTTTTTTCTTCAATTTCCCCATAAAAAGTATGAAATAAGATTTTGTAATCAATTACAACATTTAGAGATTTAGACGACAGAATTTGAAAATACAAGTGATCCCTCTTTTCAAACATTGTCTAGACATTGCTCGTAAAGTATTCATCCGAATCTGATAGACGCTTTACAGAACATTCTTTCTTAGTGACGTATCCTCATCCTATACCTTAGAATTTGTAATTTATTCCACAAAACCACACTTGACGACATTACAACACCGTCCCTACTATTCCCTCGCTATAGATAGGTGCTTCATTAACATAATTATATTGGAAGTAACTTTATCACTAACTACCCAATACGTGGTGAAATGTTTAAAATCTATAATGGAGGAAGATTGTTACCTATTCAAAAACGTTTCTTTGGGCCCAAAAAAAGAAAATCACTAGTCACCGCATCACGTTGTGTTTCATGTAGTAAAATGACCAAGTCAAAATGCTTTTTGTTAAAGCTTATAGTTGGGAACAAATAGCAAAATAATTTCATATCGTATTAAATCTACACGTATGGTAGGATATTATTTATACACTGAAAGTTTAACATCAAATAGGAACGCATTGCTAGGTCATCTCTCGGAGTAGTTGTGGCAGTCATATTTCCTATCAATCTAAATACTTTGGACATGATAAGAGCTAAATAGATTTTATGCAAATATCATTGAATTATTGACCATCCGGAACTGTAGTGGATTTAAGGATACGTGGTATTACCTTGGTGATATTGTAGTGACCATCTGATACCATCACGGGGATAGAAACTAAATGATAATATTTACTATCATTATGGACAGCCAAGGGTCCTCTTACTGTCGTTTTCACTATCGTCCGTGCATTCCACGTGTCTAGTTATCGGGAAGGATACATGCCCAGGGGGCCAGAATGATAATGCACGTGCGAGGTATGTCACATCTGACATACGCTTCCCTCACAAACACCAATCACCACAAACGTTTGTACGACCAAGATCATTGTTCTCCGATGCCGGAATTCGCCACTCTTCGATATTTATCGCGTAAACGTAATGTCAAGGTCACGAGAACAGACTATGCGCGTGCATCTCATTGACGAATGGCTTTGTAGATTAATGACAAAACGTCTGCATGCATGCATGAGTAAGGACGTGTAGGAATGTGAACTAAAATAGTCATACTGGGAGATACCGAATACACGAAGTATTATAGCTAGAAGAAGGGTACAATTAGGATACGATCATACAGGAACGTGAACTGAAACACTTGCCTACATGTAAAGCCGAATATGGCCAACATGAATTACATTACTCGAAGCCTTGGTACAAAATATAATGACTGGATAAATTACCTGTAATACATTTGTTTCGTTGTTTGCATGCAGAATAAAAATGTTATAAAACTGATGAAATGAAAGCAATGACTTCAATAGTTGAAGACACAAGTCATGTTGGGGGAATGCTCTAATCCACAGCTAGTCCAAAAACTACAAACAAGATGCCGTCTAACAGAATTATACAATATAATAAGATATCTGGAAGCAAAGATACTGTTTTGGAAGCATCGTGAGACTTAACAATAGGATGTCTACAAGGGATGGGCTTTACGACTGTATCGTCACAATGGTGTGTTTAAATGTGTGATCGGAGCTCTTAATCCAACCATTACTCCATGGCCATACGGATGACTCGGAAGTAACCTCATTTACACATAAGAGATAATTGTTTGGGTCAGTTTGAAACTCCCTCATTCGTGAGTGGTGTGTGTTAAAAATCAAAAACCAAAATTCTAAAATCTACCATTTTATACAATAACGTATTTCTAAAAGTGAATGTCTTTTCAACGTTTTATTTATTTGTAAAACAAAACAATCATATCATCATTTATCTCCATATGTTGATTGGGTTAATGTCCAATTAACAGCCGAGGTCATTTAAACCCACTGCACTCTTTATAGACGGACTTATAAAGGAAGTCGTGGCGACGTCTTGTTGGGCGGGCATGTGGACAAGGCAATGAAGTCGTCATTACGGGTGGTAGGTCGTGAAAGAGCGCGATGAAGCTATGACTATTTTGAATATGTCCAACATTTTGTCGTAGTCACTCGTATGAAGGTCTTGGAAGAAGCGTAGTTCTATCGGCTACTCCTTAGTTAAACGTAGTGACATCGTAGTATGGTCATCAATAGTGTATGGTATCACGATTGAACTACGACGGTACTAGGTGGATGTTTCGGACCTACTACGATCGGGAAGACCATGGGACATTTTCACGACGATGCCCCGACGACCATAAAATATTATCAGCGACCAAAAAGGATAGGTTTAAGGAAAAGATAAAATATAAGCATTAAAACGTGTTTGGTTTAAAGACAGTTTTCTCTAAGTAAAACGTGATTTCTAGATGTGTTCAACCTGTCGTAATAAAACTTTGGTATCGCATGTCCTCTTTTGAGTGTTTCATTTGTTTATTTTCTCATAAGTATAGCACAGGTGCTCGTTTCTAATATAAGTATAAGTATAATACTGGGTCAAGGTCTATAACTCGGCCGGCCATATAACACTACCCAATTTCAGAAAAAGTATGATTATTATCCAACCGTATAGAATATGATAATAGGAATACTCTCAATCGACAGCCAGATAATTTATCTTTAATTTGGTATATGATACAATATAAATCACGCCGTATAAATGTCACTAGGTATCCAGAAACATCGGAAAACAGCCAGATTTCAACTGGTCGGACACTGTGGTGTCCTCCGATAAACACGCCAGGGCTCTAATGGGTAGCTCAAAAACCACTGCATGTCAACATTTCAGCTTCACAGGAATTAAAGTTTGGTAAAAAACAAACTTACCGGTATGTTAGTGTTTATCTATATACCATCCATTTGCTCAATACAGCCTTTTGAAATTTCCGATTGAAAAAATGTGTGTCTCTAGCCGTCATGTTGATATGTGTGTAGTACATTTGTTTTCTCGGCGTTGATTGGTCAATTAATTTTCGAGAGCCAATCAACGCCGACAAAACAAATCTACTGCACACATACTTACATGGCGGCTAGAGACATAAATTTTTCAATCGGAAATTTCAAAGGGCTACGTTAGGCAAATGGATGGTATTTATCCATGGATTTACTAACCGGTAAGTTTGTTTTCTACCAAACTTTCATTCTTATGACGCTGAAGTGTTGACATGCAGTGGTTTTTGAGCTACGCATTAGAGTCCTGGCGTATTTATCGGAGGACACCACAGTGTCCGACCAGTTGAAATCTGGCTGTTTTCCGATGTTTCTGGATACCTAGTGACATTTATACGGCATGCTATATATTGTATCATATACCAAATTAAAGATAAATTATCTGGCTGTCGATTGAGAGTATTCCTATTATCATATCCTATACGGTTGGTTAATAATCATACTTTTTCTGAAATTGGGTACTGTTATATGGCCGGCCGAGTTATAGACCTTGACCCAGTATTATACTTATACTTATATTAGAAACGAACACCTGTGAGTATAGTACAATAAGGAAATGGCAGTGCTTTACTCAGTTTTGATTTTCAACCAAAACAATTAACTACATTATTATGATGATTAATATTTTCTGCTTTATTAAGGAAAACAATTGGTCATAACCCAACACATAAAGACATACACTTCCTGTATTTATAGAAAATGTCGGTCGATCGTGACAAGGTGAAGTAACGCAACGCAAACTTGGTATTCGAAATAGTTGCGTAACGCTAGAGTGATGCAATCAAAGTCGTTAAGATGTCGCAACAACATCGTTGTAGCAGCGTAGTTTGTCGTGCTATGGTCGTAGTGTAAGCGCTGTATTATTGACGCTGAAAGCGTGGCGTATGTACGCCAGTAGAGGCGTAGCAGAGTCGTAATATTAGTTACTTTGAAGATAATGTTGTGGAGGTCATGAAGCGTAGTAGACTCTCCTGTGTCCAGTGCGTTGTGTGTGTGTGCATGCCTTATGTTTTGTAAGGCTACGGTATTTTCATGTTATTGCTCCTGACCTTGTCATAGTGGAACTCTTGACCTTTTATTGAAATACATGTAGCACTATCTCACTAAAGACACCCAACAGGAAGAATCTAGCTTAACAACAGCGTCGATATCTAAATATAATATTTTTTTCATCCCGATTAAAATTGGTTGTCGTTCACCAATTCCGCACCCCAAATTAAATTTACATTCTCCAATTATGCCATGAATTCCCAGTTCATACAGAGATTGTTTGCCTGCGACTATGTTCATGTTTATCGCCGTTTTCAGACTCTGGAAAGACACCCGGAAACAGGGTGTGTCTATCAAGAAACGTCAGCCTACTCCGGAAGATGGAGACAAAGGTAAATAAGATTACGTGATCAAAGAAGGTAAAACATTTCTTGGTTCGGATTCTTATTTTAGTGAACGCCTACAATGTATTGAAGATATACATTTATAGTGAGATGCCTCTACACCTGCATATGAATGCGAAATAAATTTCGTCAGAAGATGGCCAGGCCGAGGTTGCAAAAAGGGAACGATCAGTGATTGCACACCCATATATGAGGAGTCTATATGTCGTTTAATCTTAGCTTGTTTATCACTTGATTATACGACCGGAAATAGAATTCTTTACTTTCCGGAAACACCCGCAATACTAGAGCCTATGGTGTCTGGTAATCGGCCGATTACATTTTGCATAAGTTAATACTGTGATGTGTTTTGGTTGTAAATGGCGCTTGGAATAAAAATGAAAGTTCGTTCCCAACTACCCAGCCATGATCGGCGTTGTTTGATCTACAAATGTACTTCATGTTTAGGTTTTAGCAGCCTCCAAATATACTAACTACTTCACGGACGAGTCCTGGAACGACACAACAAGAGCGGTTCTGTTAATGTGTATGTTTACATTTAAGAAAGTACTACCGGCAGTTGATAGATATTGCAGAATGAATATGTAATGAAACAGAATTGCTTCCCAAAACAAAAGTGTTGAATGTTATGCAAAAACATTACAATTTCCATTGTTGTATATATGTACTTCATTCCTTCAATGTTACAACAAGTAAAAACACCCCTCCACGAACCTTTTTTTTAAATAGCTTGGAATGTCTTGATGTTAATCGTATGTAAAGTGGCCCACAAAAATATCCAAAGATATGTGAGGAACCCTGCCCTTGTTGACTGATAAGCTACACAGAAAATGTACTCTTAGAAAGTCAATGCAATCTCATTCCTACATATTATTCTTATTAATATGCCGTAAAAGATTTAAAAAAATGGAAAGTTGTTGGCAGCCGACTCGTATAAAAAGTAACAAAAGCCAAATTGTGTTTGGGTGAACGTGAACGGCGTCTATATATCCTTGTAATGAAGGTCCTTATCGCCGGCCCTTGATCAATACAAGGCATATACGTACTACTCTGGAAACAAAAGTACATTTTGACATTTTCCATGACTTTAGATTGATAGGGGACATAGCTCTTCACACCTGACAGTCGGGGAGGGGGCACAGCCAGCTCCCTAGATAAGAGGAATTTGGGAGGGGCACGCGGGCTATACCGATAAGCGCCAGTGACATGCCAGTTGTTGTTATTATTGATGGTTTGTATAGAACGTCAGTGCTTACTTTGAATATACTTGTGCTCACTCGAAAAAGTGCAATGCCACATCAGTGACAATTGTCTTATATACTTGCTTGACACGCCGTTGACTGAAGGACAGAAAGGCGCCGTTACAATTTGTCAAAGCCATTAAATAAAGCATCGCCTATATATTAAATTCAAGATAAGATATATTAGAACATTGATTCCATTTCAAGAGTATACGCAATTTACACTGAGCGACGTTTTATCTCAGCTGAAGGACGTTGCAATTGCTTTATACATTGGGTGAAATGTGTAGAGTTGCTCCAATAGTACAGAGTAAGGTTTTCCTTACAAACTCATATATCAGTACTGTTGTATCTTTGAGAAATAGCTTACACAGGTAAGATGTACATTATACCTTACTAACAGCTGATTTCAGTTGGTTAGACGAGTATTGTCATTAAAGAAGAAAACGCTTACTGTTCCGGACCACCTGGTTCTATCATAATCTTCCATCTCACGATCATAGGTACAGGGTTAGCTAACTCTTTACTATGTTTACTCTCATATATGTATCATAGTGAAACATGTAAGTAAATATATGCCAATAACAAAGTCGAACGGTAAATAAATAATAGTAAGACTATTTCAGCGCTTATTCTATTGAATTAATCATTGTACTAACCAGATATTTCTTAATTTAGTTTGTTTTGTTGCACTAAACCATCTCTGTTTGAATCTCCTAAAAATGGTTATAGTGTAATGTAAAGACATAAGACATAAAGAGTGCTAAATATTTCTAGATACCTTTCACTTAACTAATCAGGAAAACAATCTGTTTTCTTTATCCACAAACTAAACGTAAATCAACATGTAAACAAAAGAGATATAATATGTGATATGTCCATAATTAGGAGGTTGGTATTTATGTGTGTGACTATAAATAGAGAAATACTTTGAAAATTATGACTTTGTTGTCTAAGAGACCAAATAGGGATATACTTCGAAAATCATAATATTTTGCCAAAGAGACAGAGGTTATTTGAACGCAGATCGGGTAGTTTCTTCAGGAAACTTTTTGTTCAAATGCTTGTGTTCATCTATTTCACTGTACAATCTCTATGTAATGAACAACAAATTATAATTAACCAGATCATTTTTCATCTTACAATTATTTAAACGTGCAAGTTTGTGCTGTCGATAAACTTTTACCGACGACTTTTGAATGACAGATCATTAGAAAGAAATATGGATACCTTATTCTAAGATGGAATAATAACGATATTTCTTACAACCAACGACACATGATATATGAACTGGACAAAAGGTACACAGGAAACTGATTTTACTACACGACACCATTAAAATGGTATCTACATTGTCAATTCATACTTCCGTGTGACTCTTTCTTTCTTTGGTGTCATGCGAGGGAGCTCTAGTACCGTTTGTGACATTAGTTTGCATAATCGTGACTTCTATCTAATGACTCTCCTAATGTTAAACGCAAACAATATAAAAGCTAAATGTAAGTCACCACATAATGCCTATAACGAGAAAATAAATGACACACCATGTCGTTCATAGATTCGCTTGGAAGTTGGGGAACTAAAATAAAGTTGTTTTGCAACTGATTATAAAACAAGAAAAACATGAGATTAAGCGACATCTAAAACAGTGAGAGAAACATATATACATTTTTATACACCATAGAAATCACAGTGTACTATCACTTTGTACAAACTGTAATGTTTGGAGATTTATTAAATATTTAATACAATATACAGAAAGTATGCTAATTATTCTGATATAACACGAGACACGCCGTCTTGTTGGCAGGAAGAGGCAACATGAAGATAAGCAATCAGTCGTAAAACTGGAAACAAGAGAAGGGTGTAGGCAGTTACTTAGTATATGTGTGCTTTCAGCGGAAACCCTTTGACCCGTCAATATAAATAAATGAATGAAATATAGCCAAAATGTCGAATCATTATGTAAACAGTCACGGAGACGAACAGCGACTTTTGGCAAAACATATACAAATACCGTTCCAAATAAAACAGTAGGTATCATATAAAAATCAGGCGTTAAGAAATATTTGAACAATTCCAATCACTTTTCAAAACTGAATTCAAGACATGCATCATGCGATCAATTTAATTAAACAAAAATGTATTATTGAAAGCATTTTTTTAGATACATTAGATGATATTTATGTTTTAACACTAAATAGAAACTGTAACAACATGGGTGTTTTTTATTAATGAAACAGATACTTACCGATTACTTTCTCGTTATATTTTGCAATTATCTCATAGGTTTAATGTCATCAATGGAAGTCGTATATATCCCAAACACTAAACTGATTAAAAACATTGGAACACAAAGGAAAGAAAAAGAGCTAACACGCCAAGCCGAGGTGAATCACATGGTAACTTTGGTACCTGGTGCGGCCCTCGCTCAAGTCAGGGAGGTGAGAACTTTCTAATACGCGTCCGGGGGAGTCAAAGTCGGGGCGGCATACACACACATTCTGGAATTGTTGTTATCACTTTTTGATTGCTTGAATAACGCTGATAAGATCTGTCATTTTATATCTTTGAATAATTGTTTCAATTAACTAATGATAATGATGAAGGCACCCTGATGGCAATCCTTTCTTAACCTAAAGTCAAATAGCCATTGATTCATAGGAGGTTTAATTTGTTTCGAGAGTATATATGAGATTACATTGTATTATAAACAATTACGTGTGTTATGTAAGTAAGTTGTAAATTAAATACAAACAATGTTTGACTTTTCACATTGCAAAGGCAGCATGCAAAATAGTGATTGCACATGTAGGCCTTTCACATTACAAAATGCATTCAAAAATATCATATTACCTAATATATCGTTTTAAAACAGTTCAAAGTTTGGACCGTGACAGTTATCTTCTGTAAAAGTGCATTACTCTAGTGTCATTGCTGGTGAGGTTCAGTAAAAGTGCAAAGAAGATAAATACAAATCTCTCGTCGAAGTCTGATATTTGACACGATAAAGTAAAGGCAATATATAAACTGTCAATAAATCCGGCTCACACAATCTCGGCTTAAAAAACAGAAACCGTTCAAACTAACTGAAATTAACAGTAGACTATAGGTCACATATGCGTTTAAACGTTACGACCGTTTACTTTTTTAATCGCAAGCATCTAATTGACACCGACATTAATGGCAATAGAACTTGAATCACAGTTATCAATCTGACACATCTTGATTCCACAGTTTTAATTCAATCTTGGAGTAAGCTTTTAAATGGTAATGGAAATTACAGATTTCACTTTTTACATCGGAAAAAATGTGAGTATAAGAATGGACCGTGTGTATATTTTTTTTATTGCTGAAGGAGATACAATGGAGTTGCCATGTGTTTCCAATAACAGTGTCCGCCCTGTAATACGCGGTGCATGCCGAGTTATGAATAAGGGCTTTACAAGGGCGAAACAAGAGGGAAGGCAAGTAATTTTACGTATGGTGCCTCTGTGATGTAATGCAATGGAGCGTGCCACCACATGATGAGCTTAGTTATAATTTACACACCTAATATCCAGCAGTCAGTGCTAATGTTGACTTTAGATCCTGCCCTCTCTCATACTTAGAATGTGGTATATACTGACTGGGGAGGGTTCACACCAGCCCAGATACCATAACACAAGAATTATATATCACTAGATTTATCCATGGACAGTAAAAAACCAGTGGAGATCGTCGTGAAAAATAGCCAATACACCCATTAACATCCGAAGGATCTCTAACACACCCTTTCAGTTATTACTTAATCCAGAAAAACAGTATCCCAAAGTCTCTGTAGGTAAACTATGCATGCAATCATCTAGAGAATTTTCATTTTTCAATTTATCGTAGAGGTAATAGGAAAGAAATGAAACTCAATAGCTATTATTTCAGCGTAAATAAATATATATATCCGAAAACAAACCCACAAACCCTA
This sequence comes from Argopecten irradians, assembly GCF_041381155.1. NCBI lineage: Eukaryota > Metazoa > Mollusca > Bivalvia > Pectinida > Pectinidae > Argopecten > Argopecten irradians. Next base: position 45,422,396 of record NC_091136.1, read on the forward strand.
TTTCATCTGGAGTGTAATAAAACATTCAATTTCGTATGCATTTTCTCAATGCAAAAAATAAAACCGTTCACATAAAAGGCGATGAAGTTTAAAATTTTACAGATTTTTTTGTGACAGCATTACATAATTTTTCCTTTAGTATAAAATGTCTCTTTGATTTTATTAAAAACATATTAAGTAAAATTTTAGTGATGTTTTTAATGTTTGAGAGTCTAGCTTTTTGATATTTTACAATATCTTTATTCAATATAACTTTGAGCTTACTAAGCAACTAAAGGCTCTGTCAAGTTAGTGTCATATTTACTTTAAAAATACGCGAAAACCTCTTTAAACCTATTTCGGCATCATTTTAAAAGAAAATGATACATCGAGGCACCGTGTTAGATAAGTCACTATCTCCCTGCGAATTTTGTGTCATTGCCACACACGGTCTGGGTGATATTTCTACATCTTAGTCATAACTGAAGATGTTTTAAAAACTATTCAAAATTTAAACACACGCTTCAGTTATAAACCGACAGACTCTCATGCCTTATCAAATATTTAGTTTCCGGTCAAATAGTTTTGGTCGCCATCTTTTGTCTATCGGAGCAACTCGTGTCAAGATGTTTCGTGATTCCGATCAACAAATATCAATAAAACTCGACAACGCTCAAAAATTATCATAGTTAATATTATTTCAGTGGGATGATAAAAAATATTGTCTGACTCATTCGCCATTTTCTCACATTTCAAGACATTTTTGGACGTAAATAACTAAAATCGTCTATTTTTTATGTACGAAACTAATATTAGCTTAGAGAACTTCCGTCCATAAAATCGGCCATTAAGCTTCCATGTTTTACGGCAATATGACAGCTTCAGGCTGACGAAGTGTCAGTTATAGCGTCTAAGTACCCTCTAGTCCCATCAAAGACGTTTTCAATATCGAACGCACCTCTTATTTAACCTGACATGCTGTGCTATGGATGTTTACAATATGAAAAAAAAAAACGCATTTTAAAATGTGTCTTCTGGTTGAGATGGCCTTTGACGCCAGTGTGGATGTGTTATAGATAGTCCGTAAAATAAGAATTCTTTATAACCTTCGGATATACGGGTCAAATGAATCAATTTCAATTTATTGTTGTGGTATTACATACAATGAAAGACCATGTCTGTTGATTGTATTACAAAGTACTTAGTGTAACTATGGATTAACAAGCTGCCTATGCGGTATACATAGACAGACACAGACGCTTGTCACATAATTCCTCACAGCATCAATGCCTGATCTAATATATCTTAAAAGATGTATTAGGAGACCATATAGTTGGATAATAGAAGGTCAATACCCGGTTAGCTACCACGAAAGACATTTCTTTTAATCACGGGAAAACAATTGGACACATCACTTTCGTTTTGGCAATCTTCGTGAATCGCAATGCTGAACAATTAACAAAAACCAAGCGACCACTTCCAATCTAGAATTAGCCACTTAATTTTAAGCCTTCGACACAAATCGAATTACATGTATGAAGACAAATTAAAATTCAATAGCAACACCAATGAAATGGTATCAAGTAGACCTGGATATATTTCCTTACCAACATGCTCTTCTCGTTAGCAGAGTAAACTGTAGACTGTCATTAATTGTCCTGTCAGTAGGGACGTGTGTCAGTCGCTCTCTGCCGAAGTCAATCAAGTTAAACATTCAAATATGGACTGTCCTATAACTCTTCGAAGGTGTTGACGAGGAAGTCTGTCCTGACTCTTGTAGATTAGTATAGATTGTTAAACAAAGTTAGGGAAGATAAGCTATCACCGCAATAAATCGTCTTTCTAAGTACCATACTATAGTAAGTATCCCTAAACTTTAAAGTTAATTTTCATCATTTGGCGAATTGTGCAAGTGAATACCTTAGTAAGATTTTGACAAATTGTAGAAATGCTTTCTGGAAAGATGTTTTTACAGCATGGTACACATTAAGATCAAAGGGGAACCAGTTAAAAGCAAAAGAATACTCTGTATTCAAAATTCCAATTTGGTACACCAAAAATATTATTGTTGGAAATAAAACTGTTTTTTACATATCTTGGTTTAGAAAGGGAATCATAACCATACAAGACTTGTTAAAAAGTGTTTCTCCATATTCTTTCTTTACATATGATGAATTCTGTAATATTTATTATTGTGATAAGTATTTATCTTCAGTATCATGGACTTATATCTAGCATTAAAAAGTATCTGAAAAATGTACATGTACCAAATGAAAAATTATTTTACCCAATTATTCCTTTTAGCCTTGAATTAATATTGAAAAATAACCGTGGAGTCCAAGAATTTTACAGAGTTCTAGTTAAAAATGATACGGCTATAACTGGCCAGCATAAATGGAGAACCTCTTTTGACTATGCTCAAGAAATGTGGAAACAAATATACAATATACCCTTTATGTCTACTAATAATACTAAACTTCAATGGCTTCAGTTCAGACTTTCCCATCATATTCTAACAGCAAATACATATCTTTGTAAAATTGGTCTTTCAAATAATCCTCACTGTATGTTATGTGCATTAGAATGGGAGACACACATCTTTTTTGGGAATGCTCTGAACTTTTTAGCCAATTTTGAAAACCTTTTGGATATTCTTTTTATTCCTTTTGCTATTAATAAAGAAACTATGCTTTATGGGAAACTAAATCAAAATTGTATATACCATAGGATTGATAATGAAATTGTTCTTTATAATAAACATTATATTTACAAAACTAGATGCTTACATGGTTCATTAAATGTGACAGCTTTTTTAAACTCTATTAAAGAGTATTACTATGTTCAAAAGTATATAGCTTTTGGTAAAGGAGAAACAGAAATTAATAGATTCAATAAAAATTGGCAAAAATGGTTAAAACTAGTGGAACTTGCAAACCCTTGACAGTTTGTCCATATTTTTAATTGAAACGAATAGTTATTTATACATGTTTTTCCATGTGTCATACTTGCACTATGTATACATTTGTATAGATCTGTGAAGTGATATCCATTTTCTGTCCTTTTTTTCCTTTTTCTATCTCTTATGTTAATTGTTTATTTATTAGTTTATATACCATCCCTTTTCATACCTTTATCCCCCTTTACCTCCTTCCCCCCTCCCCATCTGTTTTTTCTTACCCCCCTGCCCCCTTTTTATAAATAATAATAAAAAACAATGTAATTTCTAGTGTATGAGAGGAAAATGTCAGAATGGAAGGAAATGGAAGTAATGTGCATGTATATGTGGCAAATGTAGTCTTTGTTAAAAAAAAAAAAGTATCCCTTACCATAATGAACAAAACTGAAAAATATAATATGAAATCAGTGGTATGTTTGACGCTCTTTTTGTGAAATGTTTATTAGAGGAGCTTTACAAACCATTCACCTAATACTATATTTTTAGATGCAAATTGTGAATCAATTTGTTAACTTGTTTCAACAATGTTTGGTAGTACGGAATGTACAGAAAGTAACTATCATCTACAAAATCAAACTTACTGTTGGAAAAAAAACCAGTGCCGCAACAGATAAGCCATAACCTTATACAAACAAACACTGTTATTGTCAATTAATGTCGACTTCAAGGAAATGGAGAGGTTTTATATCTCCTTAGTAATTCAACTGAGCATTGTCCTTAGTATGATTGGTAGACACGGGAGAAGACTTATATGGGCTTGCCTGTTGTCTGATCCATTTGTTATCAATAAAATATGTTGAAATGAAATTGGTAGACAAAGGATAAAGATTATTAGTGTTATTGAAATCAGGTTAAATGTGGTATCAAACGTGATTTACGTTTGAAAACACAATTAAGGTTGGGTATTGAATTTCCTTTTTACAAATTAAAGCTATAATCGCCACAACACTAGCACGTTCAGCTAAACCAAACGATCATGTCATAAACATGATATCATATACGTGTAATTTAACACTTTTCTGACATCACAGGTAGTAATGACGCCATGGTCAAAATATGACGTCGCATGAGACAAAGGTTGTCTCGGTAGACGGAAACGTCACATCCGAGACTGCAAAACTTCTCAAAACTGCCGTTCTGGAGATAGCAACACAGTTAGTTCTATCCAGACGTGTGGACTGTTTTGTAATGCTTGGCAGAGAGAAATAAACCGAGAAGAATTTGTTTAAGGACATTTGCCTCTTAACTGAAGAATGCCACACTATCAACCAACATCTTCCAAATTACAGAGAAAAATAACAATTTAAATAAAGTTTTGAACAATCATTTTTTTGAAAACTATGCAAGATTATTTTTATATGCCAAGATAATTACTCTCAATAGAAACATCACCTTTGATAATCTTACCTTTCGGACATTTTATAAAAACATCATACATTCTAAATAAAACATACGAGTTTCTAAGTCAACCAGATGCTGAGCTAAACTATCCCACAGCGGTTCTGTTTATATAAAATGTTATCCCGGAGGCAATGAGAAATCCGGATTCACATTGCCTATGCCAGCAATTAGAACAACTTGATTATACGTCCACTACTCTTTAAATCCCTGTAGAACCAACAGTTAAAGATCAAGCGCCAAAGTGATTCAGATTCGATTTGATCTGCACTCGTTAAATGAAAACATCTTGAAGCATCTGTCTAAACACATTTCCGAAACTATAACTTGAAGACCTGGGAAGGTTTACATCATGGAACCTTTAAATCTCTGTCTTCAGAAATTAATTCTAAACCGGACAGAAAAGATCTCATATCATACTGGAGGTAACATAGTCAGATAACGAATCAAAGTGAAACGCGTCCGCTGAATGAAACAAATAGCGGAAAAGATGTCGGTCATTTATAAATACGTTTCTGATAAAATCGCTTCCAATTTTAAACAAATACTCACAGTTTTTATTTGTGGTAAAATATATCGCCTTATACAATATTAAAGATAACACTAAAATGGTCAAATAGAGTAACTCTTTGATACTTTTATTCAAAGAAAAAGAACTGAACTCATAAGTTAATTCAAAAATAGAAATATAGATAAAACAGGTGTTTTTCGCATAAACGATGGCAAAGGTACATTCAGACATGATCCAAAATGGAATTAATTTGTTTGCTATCAAAGCAAAAATGTTCTGCCGTACGTTTGGAAATTTCAAAACCATAACGGCGTCTTCTGTTTCAAAGGAATAGTCCATTCTGTTTCTCTTCGGTTGTTTATTCGTTCATGAGTTTCTAGGGTAAGGTTATCACGGAGACAGGAAGGCGGATCTTTTAACACAATAAGTCAAAACGCGTCACTAAAGGGTCACAGGTTCGAGTCCTGGGACGAGCGATGTGGGTTTTTTTCCCGAAGACAAACTTTGAAGAAAGCGCTAGCAACTGTTCGCTGCAATGATATTTGTCTGAGATGTTTTATCAGGAAATATGAAAAACGTTCTTCATCGAATCAAATACGGACATCAGTAACGGAGAGATAGAAAGTAATGTAGCATTAGAAAAACAAATAGCCCATTCGCTTATTTATTAACCCTTGCTTTAGCCGGTGCCCGTGTTGATGAAGGATGAGGTACATAGTCGTCAGTAGCTAGACGTACTAACAAAATACATAAATCTTGACATAAAACAACCAAACAAATTCAAAACAAACCACTATTTCTTTTAATCGTTACATCCAACATCAAATACTCGCGGAGGATTTTTCTCTCTCTTGTATATGATGTATTAACGTTTGAGAGAAATAGTGCACGGTATAAAAATAACACCTGTCATCGATTTTCATAATTACATTATGGTATATTGTGACAACGTGTTCATTGAAAGTGCGATTTTATGACATTTTACATCTATTTGATAAGCATTATATGTCATTGTAAACAGCCTCCCCAAACGTTTATGTGAATGTAATGCTCATGGGTATTACAGCGCTGCCAATACACAGTAGAAAACCTACCAGGTAAATAATGACTATTACAATCACACACATAATAATATAATGTTGTCGTATATCCCTAAACGGAAATCAATCTGGAACACGGGCACGTGGCATCACGTGATATCACGTGGTTTGGATCCACAACATAGCGATAGTAAAACAACTGGGAAGGCACTATTAAAACTAAGTAATTCGCTTTAATGGTTCGTATAATGCAGGGCTGGTGTATTCATTATATTTAGAGACCCATTCCACAAAGACAGGACTTTTTCAACACGAGTGTTCTGTCTTGTCTTCGAGTACGAGTTAATTGTAAGAAACTCGTGTAAGAGTCGTTCTCGTGCAAAGCACGCGCTCACTTGTCAATTACTGAACGTGGTGCTAAAGAACTTTAACCATTATAGCCCTTACACTGATAATACCTCACAGCTGTTGTTTTTAAACGGAGGTAAAACAATACCTCAGAATAGGAAGGAAACACTGGTCAGTATATATCATAACGTTCATGCAGAAAAAAATTACACGGGAAGCAGCTGCGTGAATATATCTCAAAAAGAAAAAAATATCCTGGATAAGATGTCGTGGCAAATGAATGTACAACTTTCTTTGCTAACGATCTAGTTTGATTTTTGCGAAACTGTTTCATAGCACAGCGGGCCCTTTGAATGTTTGTAGAAACTCTGGAGGTATCTGCATTCTGCGATTTATGAATGCACGTGAGGCGTGCGTGCATGATGTGAAACTGGAATTACACCATCTTATCAAAGTGTCAGTAATAATTACGTACAATGTAGGATAAAATGGTATAGTCTGATCTAACTATGTTAGGAACGTTAAGAGATAATTAATTTTAAGTGGTGAATTTTAAATGGTAATTAGCTTCCTCTGTCAAAAGAGTATTACAAGTGTTTATGTATACGTTTGTGTGTTTGTGACGAGTATACGCTGATGCTGATTAACATGCATGCACGTTCATGTGTACACTGCAAGATTTAATTCACCAAGCATACCTTTCATAATGTGGCTACTTAACTCAGAATCAAGACGTCATATAATGCTGATAGTCTCATTTCCTTTACATTCTATGAAATGTGCTTCCAAAGAAAATATATAAAATGTTCTACATTTTGTGAAGTATTTATCATTTTTTATTTTTATTTTCTTTAATTTTTATTTTGTGTACATACTGGACTGATATAGAATTTGAATACCTTTAGCAATGGTTCGTTTCGGAATTAATTTTTAAGATAATTCCGCCGACTGAACATAATCTCGAATATTTAACGAGGTTCTTGAATATAACCATTCATGGTTTAACATGACAAAGTTTTGAGTCGGTCAGTTTATACTTACTGATTTAGCAAAAATGTATTTTTCCTTTAACTGAATAACAAAGTGTTTTGAATATCACAAACGATCCTGACGTGTTTCTCTGGTTCACAGCTTACGCCTGTTAAGTTGCCTTCTTTAAATATTGACTGTTGCTTCAGCTTCCACAGAAAGACAAGTGGCAAATTTGGCAAAGATTTTCAACATAAAAAGAACAGGACCCATTATATGGTCTCAGAAGGCCAATTGTGATAGGCATATCTCAGGCGATATGTAAACTTTTAGCAACAGGCGCAACGAGCTCATGAAGTAAAGACACCTTTCTATCAAACCAACAAGGTAAAATGTTCAATGGATAGTCCGCGTGATAATTGGCAACGCCATTCAGATAGAGATAAGTTAAAAATATTATAGCAGCTGTGAAGATCTGATTAAAAAGCATATGTTGATCACATCAACCGTGCTTAACTGCTGACGTTTGAATGCATGTGTTTGTTTCACAAACATCACATCTTGCACACCTTGAAAACTTTGCACGTTCTGTTGAAAAGTTGTTTGTTGAAGTTTGCGACTCTTTCCAAAAAGTGGTCGGCGTTCTGTAAGTGCAGCACTTTGATATTCAATCTAACACATCATACCGGGTATTTTCGGTTTCTGACCAAAAGTAATAAGGCCAATTTGAGCTAAACTATCGAAAAGCAGTAAATATCAAAAAATCATTACCTTTATGAATTATTACTTTAAACATGAATAAAATAGCAAAAATATATAAATGGACACGACCTGATCCTTCCTAAGGTTCTGTTGTTGTCAAAAAGTCACCTTTTTTTATATATTCAGTTTCAATGCTGACGTGATTACTCCATGTTGAGATTGGATACAAGTTTCGTAAGTATACTTAATCTGCAGAAGGGGAGACAAATACTCAAGCTATTTCGAAAAACCTTGAAATGCAGTGATCTGCCGAAGCATTGTATCAAAGATAGATTAGGAGTGCCATGAAGATACGACAGGCATTTCATTACTCGGTTCCAATCTAAATGCGATAAGAAATGAACATCTCATCACCCTTGCTTAACATTACCACTTAGACCAGTACGTCAATTGAGCATCTCGTGTGTTACGTAATATGTGTATAATCTCTAGATTTCAACAACAATGATATTTGTGTGTTTGTTTTACGCTTCCGTCTATTTATTACGGTGTAGATAGTCGTTTCTCATTACAATAGACAATAAATCATGGCGAGATTCTATAAAACAAGGTCACGTGACTTTAAAAGCGTTGTCACGACATTGATAACGCGATGTTTTATTCGTTTAAGTGCCTAATCGACCCTGAGTGTCAGATCCACTAAAACGCATCCAGCCTTTACAAGCATGGAGCTGATCAATGATTCCTTACAAACATACTGATGATGTGGTGTAGTTGTTATTATCTTTGTAGTTTTATCTTTATTCACATATCATGATACTTATTGAGTTTCTAAAACAATCATTTATGGACATTCTGTTAAGATGTATCTTGATTAAATACAAAGTTGATATTTAAGAAGATTACGTTCTTCTGACTGTTAGAATTTAATGTTTTGTGCCCTCATATTTGTGAAATGAAGGAATACAAACAGGCTTCAAAAATTGATTTTTCTTTTCTTTTCTGAATGGATATTTTTTTCAGACATTCTATGAAAATGTCACGATTATATAAAAGCTACAACTTATAAACAAACCCAGCCGAAAACTTAAAATTCCAAAAGTTTATATATGGTTGTTAATTGATAAAACATCAAAAATTAATTCACAGCAAGTTTAATAAGTAAAAGAAAATAATAATAACTATAATCGGTATGCTTTATTATCTTCAGATAGACATCCATTGTATGTATCAGTGTTTGATCCCCAAAGGGCACCAAGTAGACGTTTACTAATTAGGTCGGTTTGATCAGCCAGGCTGGCGAGATCAGACCCTTAAGTCTCCATGTGACACGGGATTGACGGCATGTTAATTCACGCACGTATCCAGCCTAATATGGCTTAGTTCTGTCTGCATAATTATTTTTTTTACCGTTTTCAATTGGCACTTTGTGGGTTAACAACGATTTAAGTAGCAAAACCTTGACTGTAATTTGTGTTTTTGGCGTCTTAAAGATGCATACAAATTTCAATTCTGTTGTGAATTTAGCTCAATTCGAATTTCATCGCAAATGCTAATTTTTCAACCGGCGTCATTTTTGTGTCAAATATAAAAGCTTTCGTAAGAATAAACAAAATAGGGAAAAGCATAATTATTTAAATTGTTGAAGTATATGTAAATTAACTGTTCTACGAAGAATACTGAATTTTTATCGGGGTTGATATATTATCTTTTATAAACGTTTTTGTTGTCTCTTGTGTCGAACGGAAGCATATTTTTAAATATATGTTTAGTTATCGACTTCTAGGCCATAAAAAGGGAAATTGTTAAGACGCACACGCGGTAATACTCAGTGCTATTCCCATTCTAGACGGTGATGAGAGCATAATGCCAGTATTAAAATTAATAGGGAGAATTTTAGCTTTGAAATATGTTTGTTTCATTATTTTATTTGCATTGACTTTATTCAGGACTACACCAACTCACGCTAATGCACATACAAAATAGAGGAATCCGAGAAAACAGATAATAACATAACTTGAATAGCTATATATAATATTGGAATAAGTTCCAGACTTTCCAGGTAGTTAATTATTTCACGGAGCACAGGCTGTTGAGATTCTTCGGTTCGAATATATTATTCAATTATATTATCGGTGGTCCAATGCTTAGTACCGTTGGCCTTTTTATTTCTAGTTTCGGACAGGAGATGTGAATTATGTTTGATGGCCAAACACTATATCAGAATGGTAGAGAGAAAACAATATTAAACACATATTCGAGACGCCAAGCATTGAACGAAGCAATGGTAGCGAACGCCAGTGGTTGTGGGGGAACTGCCAGGAATCTTAAAAGGGAGAAACAGGTCCAGGTTAGTATCTTTTACCATTCACAACTGCAACGAATTAATATCCGTTTGATAGGATCCGCCATTGTTTCCTATTCAACGATATCATTAGCAGTTTTATAGACAGGGAATCTACAGTATGTATGAAGGCATGGTGGCCAGGCGCTCGTGCATGCCCGTGATACTCGGCAATAACTGACTATGGCCCATTCCATCTCTCTCACTACAATGCTTTGAAGACAATTGAAGGTACAAATACAAGCCCGTGTACATGTAAAACGCTTGTAATAAATGACAATATATGTGTGTCAAGTTTTATAAGACTTCCTGAGTAAGAATGATTGAGAATGGAGGAGGGGGTTATGGAAGGAGAGTTACAGAGGGGGTTAACCAGAGAAAACACGAGCTAACGAAGAGAACTCATATAACATATGGATGCTGAGTGAAAGTTTACTCTGAAAAATGTATAATAAATAACACGCCTCTAGTACTTAAAGGTGATAAATATCTGATTCCAAAACAATCACACGAAAATATCTTCATATCTATGGCTTGGCGAAGGGCCGTTACAACATAAGTGGAAACATTTTTTCCTTTTTGCCGTTTTTCAAAATTACGTTAGACATCAGATGTCAAAATAAATCAGAAATGAATAGTTCCAGTAGAACACATTGTATGCATTAAATTAGAAAGTTTGTGTATTAACTTACCTGTGATTACTCTATCGCCACCTCACCCCTCCTTCAGCCAGCCTTCCGCCGTCCGTCTGCTGATCAACAAAAAATAGTTCCTCGCAGACAGGAAGTGCGGAAGGCTATTTTTGATATACGATTTTTGTTCAACACTTGTTATAGAGCAAGTGAAAAAAAGGTATATTATGTAACGATGTGTTTCACAAGTGTTTCAAAAGTTTGCTTGGGCAGTAGTACATTTTATGGTATGTAGATAAATTAGACAAACAGAGTAAGAGCGTTGCAGTGTAAAGATTGTTACACGAAACAGATATATTGGAAACAAATCGGTAGAAGCAAAACATTTGATGTTGCTATGGTTACCGGATTACCGCATCTTGGCCAATTGTTGATGTTTGTGAAACTACAGAAGGGAGGGGTGGGAGAGGGATAGGGAAGCCCGAAAGAGAATGAAAGGTGATGATGAACATTATTATGTTAGCAGTTGTAACACAATTTACCCCATATGATTTTCTCTTCATATATTATCTCTAACAGAGAGAATGCTTGGTCGGGAAGCCTAGTAGTCTTATACTACCGTAATGTGAATGCCAACACAATACAATTATTCTCCTGATACAAAACGTGAGAAGAAAGAGTAACAGGGCTTTGAACCCATGGTATTAAAGGCATTCTAACACCGCAGTCAATGACATTGTAAAGCTTTTTGACAGTTAAACGTTCACACCCAGACTCATGAAAAACCCCAACCGTATCGTGGCATTGCTGAGAATAGTTATAACATGTTTATTTATTTTTGATGTGAAAGGTATTAATCTCCCTCACCTGTACGCCACACGTGCTTCTTTCTCTATTCATCTCTGTCAATTTACTTTTAAGAAGTTAAATGATGAAATGCCCCACTACTTAACCTTTCCTTGTGATTAAAGATGTCTTTGACAAAGACTGTCAGAGTTTGTGACCACGTGTCTCTCATACCTACAAGGTCAGCTGTTATACTGACGGAGGAGTCACTTTGATTCATTAAACAATTTAGGGCGCCGTTTTAACAATCTGGAATAGGTTGCTAGGCAATAATTATGCCTGTTGAAAGTTAAATGGTACCTTTTTGAAAGCATATGGTTTCCGTCTTTAGCACTTCGTGTAGTTCTGGGCAAGGAAACTTAGATCTGAAGGAGAACTTTAATATCTTTCGTCAGTTTTAGGATAAATTTAAGGGTTGATTGATTTATTTCAAAATCAGAAAAGATCGATGACAAAATAATACTATCCTGCTGACATAATGGTGTACAATCTATCACTATATCTAAGTTGGATAATCAACGAGCGTTGCTTTTTTTCTTTAATTTTAGTTGATAGAATCGTAATCTACAGTATAACATATGTAGGAGTCAGCTAGTTTTGGTCATTAATATACTTTGTCACAGAAAACACATACAGTTACATAAACTTTTAGTTCCGTCAATACCAATACAATTTCGTGTTTTTCACAATGAAGCTTCATGGTATGATAATTTTATTAATAAGGGTTATATATGAGTTTTATTTATTAGTTACCCGTTTTCATTTTTAGTATTTAATTGTATGGAATTAATAGCAATTCATTGTGATTTTACCATGTTATCAAAGGTTAAATACATATTTTATTCAATTATTAGTAAGATATTATATTTTTTGTAATTTTCTATTGTGGCAGTAAGAAATAGTGATAAATTAATAACGTGATATTTATATTTAATTTGATGGAATCAAACTAAAATTATTATCATATGACTATTTTTTTCGCGAAACATTTTAATGCTCCATGCATTTAAAGGCTGTCAATGTTAAGGCCCTGGGGTAAGAATTTTCAAATATAAACAAACAAATAGCTCATAACAGAGAACAACACATCTCCAAACTTTGATCCGTTTGGCGGGTATAAGTATATGTCTTATCGGGGTGAAATAACATTCGTGTTCCTGTTAAACCTTTACCGCGATGCCAAGTGAAGATGAAACAGGCAATTGTGCTTAGCGTCCTGGAAGAATAAAACACTTTATCAAGGAGAACCTTGAATTTTTTGGTTGAAGTAAAACACTCACCTGACGTCTGTTTCGACTTACATCTCATCCAGGTAATTAAACTTCTCTTACAGGGATGGTTATCTCGACTGCTCAACTTAGAACAGGGTGTTAATCACATGGAAGTCCGCTCTAGCGATAAAATCTACAACTGTATCGACTCATAAAACATCTTTATTGAAATCCGCCATTTCATTTCATGTCGCACGACTGTTTCAGTCGTGGGCCAATCAACGCCAAGTTAACATCGTTTTCCTGATGATAACGATCCGAAGGTAGCTGCTGTTGACACGTGCACACAAAGATGTTTATATGGGGGAAAATAACCCGCCAAGTCTTTGAAACGGATACAAAAAACTGGGTGTTAATTTAAACAGCTTTCCAAATTTCGTCTATCAGAAAAATCCTACAAATCAACGTTATTTCAAACTAATTACATATCTCTGTAAAAACTAGCTATACATGTCCGAACTGCAAAGCAGAATTACAGATATTGATACTTCATCCAGAAGTGACGCTTAGTTTAACTTATGTCGTTAATGCATGCCATTTATATCTAAAAATATTAGTGAATGATTTACCAAACTTATTGTATTTTGAAACATTGTACTTTTTCATTCAACACCAACAAATGATGTTGAAGACATAAGAAGAGACATAAGTCAACAGGATATTTACAAGTACACCATACATTGGCCTAGAGATGCTATTTAACTTTCCATTGACATGAATGTATACGTATGTTTTTTTCAATATCTCTGGAATATATTGCTTTTATTCAATAAACAATTTTAAACAATGCATACAATTAAGACCTCGTTTTAGCACTCGAAGTGGCTTTGCGTCTTAATTGTAAGACAGCAGATGCCTTATCCAATTAAGTACATGATCAACGACATTGGAATTTAAATTACAATATAATGGTTATGTTGTAAAATCGAACCAGGAAATACACAAGAAAATCTCATGAATGTCATAGGCATTATTTTATTGTACAAAGAAGAATATTAGTTTTTAACAACATAGTACCCACAGATTTAAGAAAACAATGTGTATGAGTTAGTAATACTCACGTGCATGTCATGCAGAGGTTTAAATATAAAGCTCGTTGACATGTACAAACAGAGAGAGGTTCTTTGATAAGACCGACAGTGCACGCTGTGATATCATACCCGCACCCTTGATAATGTGAATATAAAGAGAACACAAATGAGTTCATTCATCAACAAAACAAAATGAGACGGACGTGCACGAGCATGGTGCACGTGTATGTCTAAGCTCGTGTGGGGCAGCAAACTTTCACCCTTCGTCACCTTAATGTGTAATGGCGGTAACCAATAACGTGAACGTCTGTTTTAAGTCTAAGCAAGAAATTGGAAGCGATCTGCATTATTAATAACTTGATTTTATGTTTTTTCTGACGCCGTATCCAAATTGAAACATGTCAGTTACTCAATGTGCAATTTTTCTTTTTTCCGTTTATATCTATATTTAAAAACAGTTCCCTTTTCAGCTTACAACATCTGTGTTTTCGGTTTGATATGGACAACCACTAACCTTAAATCATATCAAACTACACATACTATAATTTAATTAGTAAATATCCTTCTGTTGGTAATATATCTCAATTAAGTAGATGTTGTTGATAACATGTATACCATCAAATATATCTCATCGAATCTTAACATTTGCAAGCTTGACAAAATCATGTTGCCAATTTGACGTTATATTCCTTAAGCGCTGCTCCCCTGACCTATACAACCATACGTTATAGGTCTCAATATGACATTTTGATTTGTATGTCATGTTGTGTCAATGTTATACTTAAAGACAAATGGACAGATTCAGTTCTCTTAGTTTGATGACTAGAGGGACGACAGAGGTGAGAAACACAGAGTCTACTTAAATAATGCAAAGAGGATGTATGGTTCTACCCCAGGAAACATTTCTCTTTTAAAGTAATCATGTATATCAACATAATACACTGCTCATAAAATGTTCCTGCTTCCACTAAAACAACATGGAAAAGACATTAATATGAGATAAGAATCATCCTGCACCCTAATTTATATCTTATCCTGGGACCTTTCGGTCTGGTATACAAATCGTATCATTTATAACCTCCCTCCCATTCCATATATCAGCAACATCGACCAGCAAGGGTCGTCCAAATACTCGCCTTCTTTTTAAAATAACCACCGTGCACGTGCCGCTTCATTGCCCATGCGCGGTAGGGGTTCACGTGAGCCGAATTTAAAGATGATTTGCACTAAGATAAAACGGGTTACCTGGGTCCATATAGAGATAAGCAAGTATCGGGGAGTATAAACATGGCGTCCATATTAATATTTCGTTGTAGGATATCGGACATATATTAATCTTTAATTCTGTTTACAACTTGGCTGATATTGATAAAGAATTCTCTTATTTTTTTCTGAGGAATGTACACTTTACGTCGATAAGACTAAGATACACCTTTAGGATATCGGACATATATTAATTTTTAATTCTGTTTACAACTTGGCTGATATTGATAAAGAATTCTCTTATTTTTTCTGAGGAATGTACACTTTACGTCGATAAGACTAAGTAACCGAACATTTCATTGGTAGTCTGTTTTGAATGGTAAGTTAGAATCACTTTATAACGACTATTAGATCAAGACGTACCGTAACATCTACCTAGCTACCAGTAACGACAGTCAAACTTGAGGATACATAACGACGACGACCTATATCAGAAAAGTACGGAACACGGCAGTTCATCATACACCTTTAATGTTATCACTATATTTGTTTTAATTTCGTTGTCTGTTTTTCAGTTTTCTCAACGTTCATGATTCCAAATATAACATATATGCGTCTTTCTCCCTATGTCTCACAAATCATTTTTTAAGGTTCAGTATTATTTTGGAAAGAGTTATTTTATTTTTGTGTAGAAATTGAAATAATGTCCTCGTTTAAAATAGACAGAAATATAGTTAAACGACAAAAATGACAATTGGACCAAACAAAAATGAACCCAAACTAATGATTGATGGTTGACAAGATCAGGTAGATGGACTACGACTAGATGAGGACGACTGTGTCCTGAATTATCCACAGTGATCCTGTAGTAGAATACATCAGAGACAATAGAGACAATACAATATCTACTTAGTGTACGATATTTCCTAGCATCACATTGAAATATTGTTTCTCTTCGTAGATCATAGGAACAGGCTCCCACCAGCTGGAGTACCTATTGGACCCCGGTACCATCAGTATCAAACGGTGGTCGATTAGTGGTTAAATATATTCCTTTAATCCGGTAAATCCTTTATCTACGAATTACTCCGCGTCCCGTGACGTCAGATTCCTCTTTTATGTAGCGATCGGGAGGGGGTCAGGTGAGTCTTGTGTGGGCATTCTCCTTCGGCATCAGACGATTTCTCACATGCAACCGTTTACAAACAAAAGAGAACAATAAAAATGCTATTAACATACTGTAATTTAGCTAAGGAATTTATACGGGCTTTTCATGAATTATTGTTATGCACATTGGGTGATTTCTAAGTGATTGTTCTGTTTCTAGATTGTTTCCCACGAGACAAAAATGAAATTTTATTTAGGAATACGATGCATCTGTATCTATATTTATGCTTCAATATTAATGAAGCTTAGAACAGTTCACGGATACTTTAACAGACAGGAAAAGATAGTGCTTTTGTTCAAATGTACCAAGGACGAAGTTTAATATTAAACAATTACATTAACATAATTAATGATTAATTAGATATCATCTGAAATTTTCAGTTTTCAGTTTAAGTTGTTGTTGTATTAACGCTGAATAAGTGGAAAACCATCGTTATCTACATGATATTCAAAATAGTTTATTTTACATTTAAAGATCTTCTCTACTAAGAAGTCAAATTTTTCCTCTAACTTCTAATATAGAAAATTGAAGTTCAAAGGAAACTGTTTCTGTTTCTAAAATCAATATAATATAACGTTGTCAATGTTCTCGATTGTTTGTCCCTTTACTCAATTTGGGTTTTTTTTCATGATTTCTTGCGCAAAATTCAAAAAGAACAAAATATAAAAATCCAATTGGGTATATTTGACACCTTAATGTTTGATATTTTAATCACACTGAAAGAATACACACTTCAAGATTTATGTTTTTAACTGACACTAACTAAATTCTTGTTGTGTGCGATTTATACCGAAAGTCACCGGAACGAGCACTTATATACAACATTCTGGCGACACCAATAAAAAACGTCGAGTGGATTATATACAAGGGCTTTCCTAAACATATTTGTATGAGCGAACTTGTATTCTGTGCAAAGTAAATACAAATATACAAGCGAACTTTGAAGCAAACATTGTCGAAAAAAATTTCTCACGAGTGGCAAAAAACGTGCTTTGTATCTTGGTATTAGCTAGGGTGATTGGAAAACAGTATTTGTAGAGAAAGGAATATGTTTATTTATTGTAGGTAATGATTGTGTAGTAATTATGAAGCGGTTCACTTATTTAAAAGCTGTTCGTTTGATGGAGTGCCTTCTCTTTCCGTACAGGAGAGAGGTTAACAGGGCCAGCACTGGCTAATTGAGAAACGGTGAACAGTTGCTCGAATATATAGTTATCCACGCTCATAGCTAATCCTGGCACGTGCGAGGAATTGGGTTTGAGACTTTCACAAATCATGCGTCCTACCTTTTATCCCCCTCCCGTATCACCCCCTCCAGGATCCCCTTTATCCCTCCCCTGGAATATCTCCTCCCCCAGGGTAATTTGGTGCCACAGTCGTCTACTCTATCAAACCATATCATACCTCACATGATTCCATACCTGTCGTGTTTACAATCGATGTTTTTACCATATCTAACAGTGGCTCGGATACATCACGATTCTTGAGCCACCGATCTGGAGGGTTTCCCTTCTATCCTCACCACCAACTGTACTCTGAGCTCTCACCTCGCGTCGTGTTTTTAAGACTTATTGGCAACCAGATGTTCCTATTTCGGATCTATGATTTTCAATTAGTAAAGAATGAGCATATTCCTCACTTGTATTCCTTAATATGACATGTAATGGCACATTTAATACAGATTTGCCCGAATAAAAGATTGAAATTCAGTTATTTTCATTAATGAAATATAAGTAAAGGGACGATTACAAGTTAAGGGAGAGGAACTTTAATAACGATGTTATTGAAAAGTTATTGTTTTTGTTTATTCAACTTCATGAAATGACCAAGCACAAACTATTGTTTCCCAAAATAGGTGTTTCCGTCCAGAAACTGCCCAATAAATCGCAGGATACCAGGAACAAACACCAGGGAATGTTCGGAATTCTGATTATACGAATCAAACAAAGAAACAAACAACACATCACAAAAAAACAGTTATCGTTTTCTGTGTGCAAAGGTTAACATAAAGTTCGACAAAATTCACATACATAGCATATGTATATCTAGATCATGGTGTAAGTATATTTCACTAGTTTAGAAAGGCCTTCATCTGTTCCCATGTATCAAACGCTATAGGCTACATAAATTCAGTGCCCTAACTGATTCTGATATGTGTCTTCATATTGATTAGATTTGTCATAAAAAATGACATCATTTATATTATCTATAAATTGATAGTATTTTATTGTCTGAATAGGTGAGTTGGTCACTCCTGCCTTCAGTTTAACAATGGGATATTCTAAGGGTGACTATAACGTCAGTGATAGTGTCCTGAAGTATCAAGGAAGAGCCTAAATACACCCTTCGAAACAAGTAATTCCTGATTAAAATAGTTCAAGCTTGAAAACAAGTTCATGTAGCCAGTTGTAATGATCTGAATGCTTTTTGGTTTTCACGGACAGGTGTTTTAATTTGACATACACTTTTCAAAGTTATTTCACCGTATGAAAGGATGGCCATGTAATGCTGTTTTTACGAGCAATACACTTCAATCTGAAATAGGTGTACCGGAATAATTAGAAATAAAGCATCACCTGTCTGTAATTGCCACTTGAATGCACCGTGCAAAAACTCTTTTCGATTTACGGAAAAGATCCTAGCGTTATATGGGAGAAAGAGATGCCACTGTATGAGTAAACTAGTCAACTCAATCAACTCAATCAAGCTTTATTCGTAAAAGGCTTTCCGGAAATTCAGTGTACATGTACGTCCATTTCTAGATATTATCTTTGATTATGTGTCCTTTTGTAACAATCCTTTGTTAAAACATTTTAAAAACAATTTCTTTACTAATTTTGTGTGAAATCGAGACGGGGGAAACCAAGTGTGTCTATTTCCTGGCAGACTTATCAGAACTGTTGTGACCTGGTGGATGTATCCATCCTATAATATTTAACTCTATTTAAACTTTGTCTTCAATTTACGTTAACTATATATGTTCCAATAATATACTTATCACAGTTGTATTTTTTAAATAGGCGTTCGTTATGACGTCAGCTCTCTTACAAATGCTCAATTTTAATCTAGTACATGCGATATTAGGATTTTCTATGGTGGTTGTCGAAACCAGATCAACGAGAAATCATATAGATTCCGTTCAGGTATAACATGTGACACAAACTTTTCCAGACCTAATAATGTGAATGATCCCAAGCGTGAGTGTTCACTCCTGAAATTCACGACTGTAGGACAAATAGTCGCTATTCAGAAGAATTTCCGTTAACTATAAATATTATCTTTGGTCAGCCTCGGTTTGATATCCGTTAGAGATAATTCAATCGTGTTAATGTTGTTTACTTTGATTGATGAACAATAGTATCTGATCTCTGAATGTGGTTTACTTTGATGGATGAACAGAAGTATCTGCTCTGTGAATGTTGTTCACTTTGATGGATGAACAAAAGTATCTGCTCTGTGAATGTTGTTCACTTGGATGGATGAACAATAGTATCTGCTCTGTGAATGTTGTTCACTTTGATGGATGAACAATATTAGCTGCTCTGTGAATGTTGTTCACTTTGATGGATGAACAATATTATCTGTTCTGTGAATGTTGTTTGTTGTTTACTTTGATGGATGAACAATAGTATATGTTCTGTGAATGTTGTTTACTAACAGTAGCCCTCATATTTTGAAGCGTCAACATAAAAGTTTGCTGTTTTGGACACATAAAATGTGACAATTGTGTCTTTAAAACATAGTCTTCATAGCGTTTCAAATTTCATACACGTGTATTTAGAGTAAGTGATAAAATAAATTAAAGATTACAAGAAACATCCCTAGACGTCTCGACAAAAAACATTGACGTTTACATTTTGACGAATTTGAAAGATGTGATAACGCACTGTCGCGTTGTGAAAAGCGCACCACTAAATGCTATTTTTACAGTATCATGATTATCGATATGAGGCATTATTTCTCAAAATAGTTTCGCATGCTGTAAATTTTTTTATATGAGTTAAATTTGAAGAATATGAAAGGCACACCAGATATGTAGGCTTTCTTTGATCCAAGGAGTCACGGATCCGAAGAAAATTTCTGTAAAATCTATAACGTAGTATACATTTTGTAGATATAAGTAGGTGTACATTTCACATAACCGATGTTGATTGACAATCACTATGAGTTATATACCATGCGCTGGTTTTATATAGATGAACTCTGATTGTAATGTTTACTCATTCGATAAATAGGATGCATGCAGGATCTTACACGGTATTAGAAAATATATGAAGATTATGCGTAAAACGAAAGTAGGCTGTTATTATATAATTTATAAGGAATGCATTCACAGCATTAAACTGAGAATTTATACTTTTGCATTGGCACCTGACTCCTGTAGGAGCATTTATTGTGTAATTTAATTGAAACTACAACCTATATGATTGTTTACATTAGCATAATCACATCACTAGCTTTCTTGGAGTTTCTCTTACCATACAAGTTATTCATATGGTATTTGTTTTTGTGAACCCATAGGATTTCAGGTGAATCAAACTGCTAGAGCTCAAAGTTAGAACTTGACATTAGTTTTAAATAGTTCTTAGTATGTTTGATACACAAGAATGTTTAAGGGTTGAGATAATTTCCAAAACATTTAAAATCATGACAAGTCTTTGCGTTAAGGTAATATCATATCATTGTCATTTATATTTTGTCACTTTTTTATCACTTTTATGATCAATTTCTGCCGGTATATTCCATTCGTAAACTTGTTCTTATACATATTGGCTGAACATTGACTAGATTGTAAGTAGTGCAAAATAGTTGTGGGCTAACAATATTTTTCGGTTTTACTGCATCGGCGAAGCATGTAGTTTTGACATGCCTGTTCCTTATCTCTATATACTTTTAAAATGTTGCCCATATGAACGATAATTTTTTTGCATTTCTTTAATCGATTATGAGTTTAAATATTGTAGTATGTCAGTATTTGTATATTTGAGATTGCAAGGTTACTTACACTGCATTGCAGCCATCCAGCTATCTCAGGATACGTTTGTAATTCAAAGAACCAAGTGGTGATAAGAGACGTCAACCACACTCAATGACAGTAACAAACACTATAGGCATCTCCAAAATGAAATTTCAAAGATGAAGGGATTTTTCCGGTTTGTATTGTTTTGTTAAATAATAGTTTTAGTGGTGTAGCGAGAGAGGTTTGAAGTCTTTTAATTACTTTTGGAATCATTTCATCGTGACCAGGAGGTTTTTAGATATATTAGATATAATTTTAGATATATTTAGTATATTTAACTGATCAATCACATCTTGCTCGGTTATAGTCATGTTATCTAACATAGAAGGAAATGGATCAGGAGGAGAGGTTGTTCAAGATCAGAAGAGGTTGCAGTAGATGTGAAATAATTATTTAAAATTACAGCTTTATCAATTGGATGTTGTATACTGACTCCATCATGGATAAGAGGAGGTATGCTCTCAGATTTATGTTCATTTTTCAGAACTAATTTAGCAATTTCCCACCATTTAGATGGGGTAATAGATTTTTCACAGAGATATCTTTTTTTAAAGTAATCCTGTTTTGCAGTATTAGTCAGATCAATTGCCTCATTTCGAATATTTCCAAAGTTTTCCCAATGTACAGGGTTATTACTGTTTTTTGCCTTTTTATGGATTCTATTTTATATTTGGCACAGTATCAATCTAATTTTTCTATTCATTCATGGTTTATCATCAGGCCTAATAGTTAAAATTTTTGAAGGTATACACTCATCCATCTGATTAAGAATAGCCCCTGTTGGTAAGCTGTTAAAGCTTTCAGTGTCATAATGTTGAAATAGTAGTTTCCAGTCAGTTTCAATCAGAACTTTGTTCGTTTTTTCGAAGTCGGCATCCTTATATATTTTCTTTTTATACGAAGAATGTTTAACAACTGAATACGATATGTTAAAATGTATAGGTGTGTGGTCAATACATACTGTAACTGAGGACTGACCGATGTATTCTGAATCAATCCACTATTATTTGAGAAAATTATATCTAAAGATGTGGAGCTCTGTGGTGTTACTTGACAGATTATATTTGGTTAGTAGTTTATAGAGGTGAGAGGTGGGTCTTATTTTTAACATGTCTACATTTATATTACCTGTGATGATAACATCTAATGAGGTATTTATCACCTGTGGTGATAACATCTAATAAGGTATTTACTGCATGGTCTAACATGATATCTAATTTGTTCCAATAGTCTACATTAAAATTAGGTGGCCTATAGATACGCCCTAACAAAAACTTATGATTTTCAATACAAATTTCAACCCAGATAGTTTCAATGTCATTACTCTCTAAATCATTTCTCCGTTTTTGTGATAACACTAAAATAATAAACTGGACCCCCCCAATAAAAAAAATCCATGGCTCTTTGCCCTATATGGAATGAGGTACTAATTGCGCAGACACCACAAACAAACTAAATTATTTTACATGTTTTTTTTTGTGTTGATTAGACAAATAACTACACCAGAAAACACCAAATTAACTGTCCAATGTTCAATTATTAGGTGATCATGTTAACTGTATTGTCTCACCACTCTCCTTAGTATCTATTGTTGTTTAACTAATTATTCCCTTTCGAACTTCAACATTCGAAGTTCAATAATATAACTTGTGCACACACCGTTTTACTCTAATTCCATTTTCATTTAAAAGTTTTATGTTTTGTTTTATTTGAATGTTTTTACTCAATAATTGTGTTCACTATGAATGTGTTTCGATTCCATATTAACTGGTCTGTCCAGTATTAGACTAATTGAATATTCCATCCTGGACATACAATTTATCAAGGGAGACAACAACAGTTAATCATTTGACCTAATTATAACACAACACGTGATAAGACGCACAGTTTAACGAACCAACGAGATAAACCTAAAAAATGGCGAACCGAGGCAACGGAAATTCCTCTCAACCAGATTTCGAGGTGTTGCCTCTAGTTTTATCACTGATGGCAGGACAGAGGAGATCCTTTTGTCTCACAAATCAGACAGCGAACACCCTTCCGACAAACACGATCAAGCAAGTTTGATTTATCAGCTTCTGTCTAACACCATATGTTAATTCTACAGAAGACACACGCATTCCGTTAAGGTTCCCTTCACCATTACCGCACATGCAGTCGCTGCAGCTCATCCAATTATGTCTTGGAATGCACGTGTTTCCCGCCTCGACTGTCCGACATTTTCCCCCGGTAATTTAAAACCTATGAAAGTTTGCATCTCAGAAATAGTCCGGGTGATTCCAGATTCAACGTGCCGTAAAAATGTCATGTTTTCTCGTCAATTTCGTCGGCATGTACTATCAAATATTTATTTCGGAGCGCAGTAAATTACTGGTAGAATTAAGGCACTTGTTTCAGTCCAGTCATAGTTCGTTCGTGACACGATTTAATTGATATGGAATACATTCGAATGGATAAGGATATGAGATCACAGTCTGTACGTTCGCATTCAGTTGTACAACACTGGCGTAATTAAACCATAAAACAAACAATTTTACTAAGTCGATTAAGGCACAACTACGACGTTTGCTATATAAATAAGAATGACGTATGAACTTACTGTTAGTATTCGTGTTCTGGTGGTTCATTTTTCTGTGGTATCTATCGGAAATACTGGCGCGAAAATATTAAGTATATATTTGTAATGATAGTTGAACCTAGTGTCTTTTATACGTGTCCAAAATAATTTTTGATCCACAAATGTCACCGCTGAATTGTGTTTATTGACATATTTATGCTAACTTAAATTTTTCTCTTGAATTTTGATAAATAAGAGGAAGATTAATTCGCTTGATATTTTACTGTAGTAAGTCATATAGAAAAAAAAAATTTACTACTAGTTGATATAATTCGTGTCCAATCCTTTCCTCATAACGGTTGTCTTAAATAAGCTCATTAAAAATGACTGAACTTTATGAAATAAGATTCAGTAACGTCGACGGAAGTTATATCAAGATTGTGACCTTGATTGATCGCTGTTTTACTTAAGGAATTGTTCGAGTGCCTCCAAAGGACTAATTCTTCAACAACTGGAAGCAAAATTCAATTGATAAGCAATGAACACCGGATGTTTATCGAATCTCTGACGAGTTCAATAAGCGATATATATCGGATCTCGGAAGAGTTCAATAAGCGATGTCTATCGGATCTCTGACGAGGTCAATAAGCGATGTATATCGGATCTCTGACGAGGTCAATAAGCGATGTATATCGGGTCTCTGACGAGATATAAGCGATGTTTATTGGATCTCTGACGAGTTCGATAAGCGATATCGGATCTCTGACTAATTCAATAAACGGGGGCGTCAGACTAAAGATTCATTGTATAAAGATATTACACTCACCTGAGAGAGTTCAACGTCAGATAGCACCACACACGCCTCTAATTACAATTAGTCCACGAAATATAGAGAACATCAAACTGTCCTGAAAAGTCAAAGACAAAGAACAGAAAATGGCTTGGTGCCCTACTGACCACGTGGGCACGTAAATCTTCATCGCTGTCAATTAGGGTCAAGTCGTCGAGAGGCGACATTCACGTGAAATGATTAAAACATATAATTACTGTCCCTACACGCGAAATCACCTTTCAGCAAATGTGTTTTGTAGAGAAGAGACCCATTCCCAACAAGATCGTCACCCTATCAACTGAATCATCCGGGCTCTTGTCTCTGCGACTTGTCTAAGACTTTAGCAATGAACAGTGTTTCAAAGATTTATTGGTGATTTCTGTATGGCATCTGTCTGCCTACAAGGAAAATACAGACGATAGTATTTTTTTTAAAATTTTTTTTCTGTTGATTGGTACAGTGTCGTCTGCTTGGTGTCGTCTGCTCCTGAACCCCACAGAAGCGTATATCGTGTTTCAAAACCGTTTTCAAACGTTTGTAAGCTGTCAGTAAACGGCGTCATCCGTTTGGAATGAATGCATGACTGGAGGGCGAATTAATGAAAGCGTGTCAGTGTTGATGCGCATGTCTGTAACCAAATCAATTGCAGATTGAATTTTGTTGAAATCTAAAACCAGTGAATTTCTAATCATTACGTGGTCCGCTGACAGACTCAAACAATGACGTAACACCGGCGCACTGTCGTCTGCGCTCATGGGACAATTTGATGCTTCTGGTGAATTGACGAAGAACGAAGACTGTAGCTAAATGTTCTTGATTGTATAACGTAATAATTAAAATAAACATTGATCCATAACTTCCGCCTCTGCGATAAAGCGTGGTACATGTATATGAGGGTCATCATTTTGACGAAGTAAAGAGGCCAAGTCAGGTATAGAATATTTATACATAGTAAAAAAACATGTGAAGTAGTAAAAATTACCCTGTGACCACAAAATGTCATTAAAAAGTATCACTGAAACAAGAAAAGGACACAATGATAAAACTATAAAAAATATCGAAAAGCGACATTTAACTATGAACAAAAAAAGACTCAAGAAGAAGAATAGATCTGCGCCATTGTAGGTTCATTCAGTGTGCATATCTATTGCACTCTAAAGTGCATCAAGAGGCATCAAGCATATACCAAAGGAACAATAAGATGTTTTTTTCTGATATTGTTGTAATTATAACAGATAAAGGTGCTGAATCAAGTGCCACACGCATACACAATTACAGTTGCGAATTTAATCCAACCGTATACTCACATGTTTGGCTAGATCTTGCGGTTCCGTTGGTGGGTGTCGCCATCTTATTCCCATTCCGGTTCAACCTTCAGTAATGTCGTGGACGGTGAAGACAAAGCATAGACGCTTACTCTTCGGGAAATGATGGTTCTATCATGATCGAACTTTTTAAGTAATATATATACAAATTTATGCGTTAATAATATAAACCAATGTTAATCGAGATTGGATACGGATTGTGATTTAAGTATACCGTTTAGAGGGAGTAGCCAAGTGATATTTAGACACACTGAAAAACAAGTCTGCTGCAGTGAATAGACGAAGGCACTTAGGTGATTAATAGATACGAAAATGTGAATTACTTCCCGCATGAGTAGATATTTATTGGAAGTACAAACATAAACACCATCCATTCAAAAACAATGGTTACCGACCCCACGCCAAATTTACCCAGGAGATGAGCTTGGTGCTAATGCTTCCCGCATCGTCGCCTTCGTTTAAACAAGTGTATGTTTTAATCCAATGATGCATGAAGCAATCTGCCATTATTTTTCACGGCAAACGATTTCTGTGTACGAGTCTATCTCAATATGATGCCTATATCAAGCTGTACATCAATGCATTGTAGAATGAATCGTAGTTTCAAACCTAGTATATGCGTCGTCCAGAAACCCTTCATGCAATAAGTAAAAGAGGATATATATGTTTGATGATGCATTATATTTTCCTTTAATAATCTAGATCATTACGGAGCTAAATCAACTGGATCATTACGTTTGAAATTACTGACTATGAAATTGGAATAATTTTTTGCAGATTATTTAATTGTACATTTTTATGTATGGATATTTTTACCTTCAACTTTGGAAAATTTTTAGACCCTCCTGGTATAGACAAACCCTACAGAAAAAGGTACAATGGAGTGATTTAGTAGCTTTAAGGTTAGTATTATAGTATATTTAATAAAACATAGCAATATTTGTACAGCTATAAATAATAAGTAAGAAAATTAATAAGTACTGTTAATTCATGGAAGCAGACAAGCATATTTCATAATTGTTTTCTTTATTATTCCTGTTTTTGGAGTTGACCATTGTCCAATAGGTAAACCCATATGTAATCAAAGTTAAGTGCATAAAAAATCACAGTTAAACGACTTGACAATATATCGTACACTTTGATATCAATGACACTATTGCCTCAAGAAGGTTATAAACACTTTGACATGTGAATACTTATTGGCGGTCACTCCGCAAAAAAATAAAGCCATTGGCGGTCACTCCGCAAAAATAAGACCATTGGCGGTCACTCCGCAAAAATAAGACCATAATGCTTTAGGGCAGATTTTAAAAATACATACAGTTACATAACAACAAAGAACATCTCAAATTTCTCTATGACATATTCTAATTCTCTTTCCATTGAGTTTGCTTCTTTACTCAGCTCTCTTGCCCTTTCCCATTGAGGTAGAGCATTGCGTATCCAGTGGTAATTGTTTTTACTGTATAAAATGTTACATTGATGTTATTCACATACAGACACTTTTACAGTATGTATACATCTGGGTACATAGTTATTTTAATAACGGTAGTAATCTCTACATCAAGTGATGATAATTTATACATAACATGTAAAGTGTGACCACGAGACATCAAGGATTGTGAGCATATCTGGGAGAATGTGATAGTTGCCTTCATATCGAAAAAAATCAAATGTAAGGGAATCATCTCCTAAGTAGTCCGACAAGCATTCGTCTATAATTTCTTTATTTGTATCATAAGGATTTGGTTGTATAGAAAACGTCGTTATATGAGGAAAAGTCACTGGATTGTGTAAGGTTCCTTTCCACTGAGAACTCTGCAGTATCTTGATTATTCTACAAAGTGTGAAGTTTCTTACATCACACTTAAATATGGCATAACCAAGCTTCTAATAGACCTTGACAGCTATGCAGGCATATTGTTCACCCTTTTGTTTGTCTCTATCATACATCTGTTTATTTTTCAATATCTTTTGAATTGTTCAATTCATCATACTTTTTTTTGTTTTTTTAAATATTACTGCGTCACAGATAATGTTATGGTGCAGACATAAGTAAAACATTGTATAAAGGTTAGTGATAGCTTGGAGTATCTTCTAACACGATGTCCACAATATCAGGCGGGACAGTCTGTCTTATTAATTAAAGAGTCAATATGAGCAAGATGAAAGGTACCGGTGATATTTTATTTCAGACAGAGGTGGCAATCATAGATGATTAACGACAGAAAAACTAAGACAATTGGAAGTGTCAAGGAAAAAATCAAAACTTATTACATTGTACGATAAACAGAAGTGTAGACATGATATAGGTAAACCATGCAAACATTTAAGAAGCTGACATCAATCTTTTAGTAAACAGGAAATAGTTACGCTTGCGTATTGTTTGTTTTAATTTGTCGTTTAGGAAAGGACAAAAAGGTTTCGATTCCTGTGAATCAAAATTAATTAGCATTTGATTTATCTGAATGTATCTATAGAAACTTACATAAAATCATGTACTAATAGCTATATGCAATTGTCAACTAGATATAATTATTATCATAATAAAATTAAATAATACCTAGCTCATTACATTTTGTCATTTGCATATAAATTACTTTCCCCACAAGAAAATGAAAAGAATCGATATCACATTCTTTTGTGCATCACCAGGGTAAGCTCATATTTCTTTAAAAATAATACAAAAAAGAAGAAAAAATGGTTACACCAATGCTTGCGATAATTGTGGATAATTGAACTTGTAGTTTCTAAATATGCATGTGAAATAATGACTGTATGGGGATACACCAAAATTAAAAAAGAGAGAAGAAAAATGGTTATCAAGTTCATAAAATTGAATTGTTAAATTGACCGGTATTTCCTATGTAGGGTTTTAAAGAAAAATCCTTGACTAAAGCGGTATAACTCGTGAAGTATAACCTCGGTAGTAATTCCAAGAGTAGCCTCCCTTATTACATCTGAACAGAACATCACTAATTCATTACAATATTAAGTTGACTAAATGCTATTATGGTGAGCTTTTCAATCACTCACTTAAGAAAACCAAAAGAAAAGTAACAAAATTTCTGATGCCAGGAATGGAACCCGGACAATAATGACCCACTAGACCATCTCCTTTATGCATTAGGCAACAACTATGTCAATACACCATGTTAAAACGCCTGTAAGTACAAGTATAATCATTGTTGAATAACTCCCTCAACATTATTAAGTCTACCTGTATGTTTAAGTGAATATAGTGAACTGCATTCAAGCGTCCTTATTAGACTCCTCCCTCAAATGTCTGAGAATTAGTTATAGTTTCTATCACTATGGACCCACCAGACACAGGGATCTGAGAATTAGTTATAGTTTCTATCAATATGGACCCACCAAACACAGGGATCTGAGAATTAGTTATAGTTTCTATCAATATGGACCCACCAGACACAGGGATCTGAGAATTAGTTATAGTTTCTATCAATATGGACCCACCAGACACAGGGATCTGAGAATTAGTTATAGTTTCTATCAATATGGACCCATCAGACACAGGGATCTGAGAATTAGTTATAGTTTCTATCAATATGGACCAACCAGAGTGTCAACAGACCATTTTAAACGTTTTAGGGGTGCAGATGAAAAATCGGTAAAAATTATATTCTAATAGTTCTATACACCAGAAGGGTGGAAAGCTCCCCCGAGAGTAAAAAATCTACTCGCCTAATTTTTGTGGCTAATTGATATATTCATCGTTTAGAAAAGTAAGACATGTACATGAATTACAAAACGGTTTTATTTCGGAATTTCATAGCGTTCGCACAATTTATTGTGTCCGACTGAAATATGTCTTCACTATCAAATCTTGAGTCAATTGTCACTTTGACCGATTGTCATATTAACTCCCAGAGTGTGTGGAAATGTGAAAACGAAAACTTCTCATCATAAAATATTTATAAGTACTAATTTTAAATATCACAAAATATTGTTTAGAATTTTGCAAAACAACTATGGATTTCACAAAATTGATTTCAGCATTTTATCCTGAAGCTGCAATGAAGTTAGAAAGTGCTCTTAAACCTACTTGTTTTCGAGATATATTCATTGAAATGTCACAAACTTGCAATGTCATTACACAACGTGTCAAATTGTATAATGAACAATGATTACTTGTCTAAACACATGCCTACAAGTAGAACAGATATTGAACTTCAAATCTGTACAAAAATAATACAGAGCTATGATTTGAAGCAAAAATATTAAGTAATATACAGTATAGTTCCACTAAGCTAATTAAAAATGAACAAATTGAAGTTTTAATTTCCGCAGAGAATTTGTGATTCAACTATTTCTCAATGTTTCGATATCAAAGTTATGTCCGGTAACTGAACTGGAAGTATAACATTTATACATGTTATGGAGGTCTAATCATCTGATGATGCATTTGGGTTATTTGATAGCAACTGGAATTTCACTTTGGTAGCAGCTACAAGTGTTATATATTAGATCTATGTGATATTACAAATTTGTCATAATTTACATGTATCGAGCAAAACAACGGCAACAAAACCCTCTCCAGCATATCAATTTGAATTGAAAATTAGCCTCGACTATATCACATTCAAACTTTCAAACGATTTGATGATTAAGTTTGGATTTGATGCATCATTCAAACCAGCTTATGCTTTGTTACGGAAGTCTTTTTTTTTTTGTAAATCACTAATGCCAGAAAATGTTTATAGAAAGAATTTCTGATGAAAACTCATTCAAGCTATTTTTTCCGCAATTTCAATGTTTCTAACATCCGTAACACTATTCATAAATAACCTACATAATGACTAAAATAATCAAACTACGTTGTATTGTATAGAGATTGATGGTGTAACTATAACATACTCGTCGTCTTGTCCAATCAAAATACAATTTACTGATGGCTTGTCTAAATTTTGATCGTTGTGAAGTATTATTTGAAAATACTTACGCCAAATTATTTCTCTCTAACATCCGTAACGCAAGCTGATAGTAAGAGGTAACATAAATCACAGTAAAATTATTTTTATTATGGATGCTATAATTACAGGTACTTTGCAATTTTGAAGAGACATTATGCGAACAAAAAGTGTTTGCAATCATATTGGAGCAAAAATAAGTCGTTATAGAATATACTAACATCCGTAACATTTGGTCCGACTATTTCTAACATGTATAATTCCTTTGAGCTCTGTAATTTTGAAGTCAATGATGTTTCAATTCGTATTTATGGACTGTATACGTATATTTGTTCACAAACATTGATATGTAGCAAAGCATTTATGTAAAATTACATAGTCAATTCTAGAATTATATGTCAATACCAAAACACCTAGTTTTCCTTCCCATCCATCATATTTTACGAAATCGCTACTTCATTCTAACAAAAATCGTCTACTAAATTTATTGGTGATGTTCAAAACCAATGATTGGACAGGAAAAACGATTCTTTAGGTTGTATCATTCCAATGATACTTTGTTACGGATGTAAGGCGTTATGGAGGTTAGAAAACACATGCTCCTTTGAGAATCATTCGAGATATTTCTGATCAAGAGTCATGTTTTTGTTATGATTTTGTTCCTTTACCAGAACATGATTCGAAAATGTGAGCAAGTGATACATACCCGTTTTAATTTAATACAAAATACATGTTACGGAGGTTAGCGTCTTAAATACGACACTCAACCTAGAAGACGATTTGGACAAATATATTTGAAATAGTCATTCTGACTCTAAATTTGGGATAGGGTCATATCATTTACCTACTAGTTAAAGAGAAAAGTACATATAACCATAACATTTTGTCGGTTATATTTTATATTTTGTTATCCTTAATTT
This sequence comes from Argopecten irradians, assembly GCF_041381155.1. Lineage (NCBI taxonomy): Eukaryota > Metazoa > Mollusca > Bivalvia > Pectinida > Pectinidae > Argopecten > Argopecten irradians. Next base: position 45,454,379 of record NC_091136.1, read on the forward strand.
TAGTTACGGATGTTAGGTGGAGTTCGGCGACATTTTGAAATATGCAATACAATAAAAGTGTATCTGACGATCCTTTTTAAACAAAAAGTATCAGATTCTATACATATGTCAAAGTCTTGGCACCACCAAAAATCAATATTTTACCAAAGAGAATATTAAAATGTACTAGCTTTTAACTGTCCTATAAGCAAAGCGACATCGAAAAAGGCGATTTCCAAGCTTATTCTAAGCAACAGAGACAAGAGATGGGTGGCGGAAATAACCCCATTCCTATTTTTTCATGTAGCCTAAGACCGTCGTCTTACATTTGGAACAACAAATTACATACAACTGACAACATAATTGTGAAATCCGCAAGCGACAGCTGCTAAAATTTTTTATTCTTTTTTTTTCTGAAATGGCTGAACTACACTTGTCACCGAGATTTTCTTTCGGTATATTACTTACATCTAGCTACGAGCCTTCTGTGATCTAGAATACCATAATGACCGCTTCACGTAGTCGAAGAAGATGTTATTTTATGGGAGTGAATAATACTGAATATATATTTTGCACTCTAAGGGGATTTGAGGATAGATGGATGGAACTTTCTTTCGTAACGGACTTTTTTTATATATGTAAAAATCGAATTATACACATATGTGAAAAAGTAAATGAATATGAAAACAGCGCCTCATATTATAAGGCATAAAAGTCGCACTGATAGAAAGATACAGATAGAATTTTTTGTCTTCATAAAGCCTATCTTGACGGAAATTTTTATTTATCTTAATCGTTCCAACAAGTGAACAAGTGTATGTCAGTAGGTTGTACATTTACTCTGGGTTTGGATTTTGGAACAAATTCAATAATCCCATATCTAGATATGGTGGCCTATATTCCTATTTTGAAGACTGAGTAGAATCTAGTCCGCTAATATTTTTTTTTTGCCTATTATATAGACTTTATGTTAGACAAAAAAAAAATTAAAAGCCTACTAATATACGCAGGTTTTAGCGGAATATTTAAGTAGAATCTACTCTGTGTCACTATAATTTGCGAGGTGTCACTTTTCGATGCGTGTCTTTCGGTTTAAACATCACCAAGCACCCAGAACCCGTTGGTTGATATTGATAAACGAATACGACTTCTGGTTTCCATTTTCGGACTTCCAAAACTGCTCAGGTATATTTCAATAACATTAATTTTAACTAAACCATCTACTTTTAGGTTATTTTTTTACTGGGATTTTACATGACATTGAAGACCATGACGGATCGACATAGATGTTTTAACTTTACAAGACCATGAATAACTCATACCAGGATTTTTTTATGTACAAGCCCGGGCTTTTTTTATAGCAAGCTACGCCCCTGATTGTCAACAGTCAATATTTGACTATTTAGTATGGAGCATGCGTTGCATCTATATTCACACATTGTATGTTTACGGCAGTTCGGTAGGGTGCTACCTCGGAAACCCAGACCATTCATAGGCTGATTAACGTGGTAACTGACGATGGGTAGAGTGAAAACTACATGAAATATATAAATTCTTCTTTGCCCTAGATCATTATTTTAGATTCAAAAATTTGTTTATATTGATGAAAACGAAAGAAATCGCTTCTATTTTTTTTCCTTTTCATAGACGCATTATAATTTTAGACAAAAACTTTTAAATCTGTTTATTGTTTCCTTTCCTTTTTTTCCGTCAATATCACGGGCATATAACATATATGTTGGTAATATCATTGTGTCGTGTCTATAATATTGTATAAAGGCGTCAACCTTATTGAAACATTTAAATATTCCATGGGATTTAAAAAAAATCTTACATTAACTCCGCTTCTATTTACGTGTCAGTTGTGACAAAGTCTTTCGATGTAACAAGCCCCTGTGGTCTCGGTCACGTACTATATCATATAGCTATGCACGGCATCGCGCACGTGCCCCATAGGTGACCGCCTTATATCCCTACGGCCCAATGGTCCGAAGGGCCATTAGTCCTAAGGCCTTTAGTCCGAAGGTCCAATAGTCCTAAGGCTCGTTAGTCCAAAGGCCCGATAGTCCGAAAAAAATAATGTAGCTGGAATTTATATGTGAACAGTACTCGAAATGTTTATTACGGTTTTCGATGCAAAAGATTTGTTGTAAATTTGCTAAGGTATACTTACATGTATGTGACTATAGATTTGATGAAAAATGATAATAAACAACGAAATGTTGCGAAATTAAAAAAGAGCATAATCTTGAAATACGTAAACGTATCTGATATTTAAGAGTATATGCATTTTAATTCACAATGCAATCCGGTTTAACATCAACCCCCAAAGTATCATTATGTGGACCATTTCTGTCATTAAGGGTAGAATAAACAAGTCAAAGAAAGGGGAAGGAAATGCAAAATACATGTACATATTGTAAAATATAACGTATATAAGGTATAATAAAGGTCATTTTTCGGTAAAATTTGATTATATACATCATTTATTCATGGAGCAACGTTAATCCTTATGCAATCAAACTACAGTGTACATAAGGCTTACAATCGGTCATCTTAAAGCTCGTATGCTTGTGAGATTTCTTATAAAATATAACATATAAACCTGCTTTAGTATTTTTTTTTTAATTTGATGTATTTTTGACCTCGCAATGCTCCATGAAGAAATACAACTTGCCGTCCAGTCGTCCATATAAAATGTCAGATCAGCACTGCAGAAAAATGTTTTCGTGAAAATACAACTGTACGTTAATTATATCAACTACTGATTTCAGATTTCAGATTTTATTAATACACTCTGGGCACACCTTTGTGTGCCACAAGAGGTCAATTTATACAAAACATACATGACAGACAGGGTACTAATAGTACAGTGTGAACATAATACACTCAAGCGTACATATCCGTGTATGAAATATTTTACGTACATTGGAGAGTATAATGAATGGTCATCGTTAGTTATGTATGATTGTAGTATAAGGTACAACCATAGCAATATTTTAATATTATAATGGTATATGCTTAATACTTCATATCATTGACCTTTAGCGTAGCCATAGAAGTATAATACAATTGCATAACCACTGAATATATTTCAATTTTATAATTTTAGCTTTAATAGAACTTGAACGCTTAATACTTTGTACAGAGTATAAATAGATTGAACATATACATATAGTAGTTATACAATTGTATATTCAATGCTATATCGTATAACATATATAATCAGCTATATCACAACATAATACGAAGTAATAACATGCAAGTAATATAAATGCAGGTGTATGTAACAAGTACACTGTACTTTTTGATCAATTTAAAATACATAACTGTTCTATTTGTTTAAGAAAATAACTCACTCTCGTTAATAGAGTTCGATTGCAGATTTCAAACATGCCTCCCATTTTTAATAAACTTGGATTTGTATAATAGTATTGTGGAATATGTTTATGCCTGATATTAGTTACACTTGCATTACTACATTGGAATAAGTAGTGATATTAATACTAGTATATAACTTGCAATATTAACTAATTTTCGGACTAATGGGCCTTCGGACTATTGGGCCTTCGGACTAATGGGCCTTCGGACTAATGGGCCTTCGGACTATTGGACCGTAGAGATATAAGGGTGTCACCTGGTACGTGCAACATGTACATCATTAAATACTTTCTAGGCCACATTGGTATATCAGAAAGCACAGGGACCTAGCACGAATTTTGTAACCAACAGTATACATATATCTATTATTGATACTATAATATTTATGTATACTGTTGGCTAAAAAACTTCGTGCCAGGTCCCTGTGTCAGAAAGTAATAAATACCCTAAATAACAACTTGAGAGTGATCTCCCTTTGCATAGAAATCCACTACTGCCATTCTGTCATTAGGAACTATCAATGATACTTGAGATATCTTTATGAAAATAAAGATATCTTTAATTGAATAAGAGTTATTTTTATTTGAATTAGAGATATTTATATATAAAAATCATGGTGTGTCTAATTAAACACAAAATAGAGAATATCTTATTAAAAACCAGATATCTCTAATTTCAAATAAAGATATCTATAATATTTTGTATTGGTCCGATTTGCATGGAATCGATTTCAATATGTAGTTTAAATCGGATTCTAAATTTTTAAAGTGAAAAATGCCATAATGATGAGTAAAAAAAGAAAGGACCTCTTTTACGAATAATGGAAATTTGCCCACGAACGAATTTTATTAAAACTAAATGTTACATTTAGCAACATTAATACAAACCCTTACAATAGGTTTAAAAAATTCAGAAGGTCCCAGGGGCCTGTGCTGTGGCCAAATTAAAGTTGCTCAGTAGAGTTGTATGACAGGGTTCCCTTTTTGATCCAAAAAGGTATCAAAATAATGTTTTATGTCATTAAACTGTATTATTGTCTGAAGAGTATAAATAATTACGTATTATGATCACAAATATGTATACAAGATGTAGTAAATAAAATTTTGGCTACATTTTTAAGACAGAAAATGTCGAAATTTTGAGTGTATTTTTTCGGCCATGTCAATTACATATATTAACAATGGTGATTCACCCACTTTAAGTTTGAGTGCACCAAAAATATTTTTCTAAAAAGTTGACTCTTTACAAGAAGTGAATTTTGTGAAAATATCAAAAAGATTGTGGACCGGTAAATTTGTCGTTTAAAGGTTATAATATACAGTGGCGTAGGAAGATGAAACGTAATGGGGGGGCAAAGGTCCTCAATATTTTGTAACCCCCCCCCCCCCCCCCCCGGTCGCACCTTCAGGAGGAGATTAACTCCCAACCATATATGCTTTATGTACATTTTTCATATATCATTAAATTTAATCCTTGTACACATTTATAGACAGTGGGGTCGCTAAAAGGAAATTAACGAATAATTAACAAAGATTTTGGTGTTTTAGGGGTCTGAGGGTGACCCCCGGGAAAAATATTGTAATTTAGAATGGCTGAGATGAGTTTTACAATGTATTTTGATGATTTTGCGAGCGCCCGAAAGCGCGAGATTTTGGTGGATTCTTTTTTTTTTATTTTTTATTTTTGGGGGGGGGGGGGGGGGGGGGGTCCGGGGGTCTCCCCCGGAAAAAAATTACGATTTAGAATGGCTTAGATGAGGTTTTATTTACGATGCATTTTGATGAATTTGTGAGCGCCCAAAGGCGCGAGAATTTGGTGTTAGGGGGGTCCGGGGGTCTCCCCCGGGAAAAAAAAATACGATTTAGATTGGCTGAGATGAGTTTTACGATGTATTTTAATGATTATAAAGCGTTCTTAACATGGTAATTTTTCGATTTAAAGCTACCTGCATTTAGAAATGATAATTTTGTCGTTATAACATTATGCAACCCTACTCGATCTGAATATGCCGGCTTCACACCATCGGCACATTGTTGTGTAACATAAACAAATGAATTTATTGTCTCGCTAAGACATATAAATAAATTGATCTTTTAGAGACATTTTTTTTAAATAGTACATAGAATCCCTTGATGGACATTTTTAGTCTAGTTTGTGTGCATTGAATTTTTACTATTTAAAGATGCCCCACCGCTGACAAATGGTATTTTTTCATTATCAAAAACAGGAGTAGACGATTTAGTATTTTTCTTCAGTAACAAAAGTTACTTACTTTACACATTTATCACCATTGAAAAGTTTGAGCTTCTTATTTTACTTCAAGTTAAAAATATGAAAAATAATTAATTGCATCCCGAAAAAATTCCATGTCACTATATTCTATATGAAATGAAGTACTGATTGCGCATGCATCAATGGCGAAACAAATCATTTTATTTTTGTGTGTGTGTTAATTAGGCATATATATACACGATTAAACACCAATTATTATTCAAATAATGAATATCATTTATACTCTGTCGGCGGTGGAGCATCTTTAAGGTTTGGCATCATGTGCTTGAACGTTTTAGGAAATGCGCCGCGCAGCGGAAAATTTTCTGGAATGAAGTACGAAAAATGTGCAGGAGGACCCTTTTTTCTTTCAAATAAGCATTTTTTAGAAAATTTCAGTCGGCGAAAATGGGGGGGGGGGGGCAAAAAGACATGTTTGCCCCCCCGTCCTGGGGAACGGGGGGCAGTTGCCCCCCCTGCCCCCCCGCTTCCTACGCCCCTGATATATGGCAAGGTCTATTTTTTTGTAACATTACATAATGATATGAATATGCTTATTATGAATATGCTTATTTTGGATCATTAATCACGAATCTAACGGTGTCAACATTGATGTATAATCCAATACTCATTTAATGCTTGATATGATTTCAAATTGATTTATTTAGTGATATTTTGTAGAAAAATTAAGTTTTAAATAATCAAAATTACAAAACATTTAAGTGTTTTAAGACCATAATATTTTTTTTTGCATTTGAAATAGCTTCACTAATATGTCCTGTTCTAATGATTTATTTAGTAATTATGAAGCATATTTACAGTGAAGAGGGTGATTAAAATATGATTCTGTAACTTTGTGGTTTGAGAGGGAAGAGTTACCAGGTTACATGGGTCATATTACAAACCTACAGTTGTTCAATTAGATTAACATTTATGTTGATTTATGCTAATAAATGTAAATCTCATCACTTTTACATAATAAGATTATTATCTTGTTTTAGATTTTAAGTTTAATTTGGTCGGGAAACTAATTTATATATCATTTTAGATTTAGATACATTAATGCCAAATACTTCTTTAATCTTGCAAAATGACTAACTGAATGTAGCAGTTTTAATAATGAAAATAAACGTTATCTGTTAGTATATCATCAAAACTTAAATATATCTTTATTGTCAATAATCATTTTTGATTTCCATGTTAGTACTATTTGAAATTAGAAAATTAAATAGCGTTACTGAGTATTATACTGTACACAAAAGTAAGGCTGCAATCACAGTACATATACATGGTGTATATCCCCGTGGTAAAGTGTGTGTGGCGATGAAACCGTCTAATTCCATACTATATAAACTGAATTTGAGTTTAGAATTATATGAATTTTATTAGTAATTCTGAAGTAATCCTTGTGGACAAAAACATCTCTAAAATGTTTATTGGCGAATATGATATAATCGTACAGAAATAATGGAGAAACAGTCAAACAGAAAATGAGAGTTTTATGATTAAACTGGAAATCATTTAGATGCAGATATACTGTATGTTACTTAACTTTGTGTTAAAAAAAATAATTATTTGACTCTCTCTGACATGTATAATTCATGTTGTGATAACCAAATATCTTATAAATCAAAATTTAATACCTGAAATGATAAACCTTAAGCCATTTTGATTGACAGTATGATGTGTTTACCATACACCTAACTAATTATGAAAAATAAAACTGTGGGTCTCAAAAACTTTTGACTGGTTCATTAACCATAAAAGATGCTATCAGTTTTTAAACCGAAAAAAAATCTAAGTTAACCTTTATGGAATTCATGAAAATTCTGAAGAAAATTCAAAAACTCGAAATCAAACTTCAGTTGATTGATCACAAAATGAACAATCTAAATCAACAACTGCTAAGAAATATTAAATATAGTGAAATTAATACAATTTTGAACAGAAAAAAATCATATATCAATTTGTCTTTGTTTTTTTAACACAAAAACTTGAAATGGTGTGATTTCATGCCATTGCCAACACTTTGAAAGCACAATATTTGAAAAAACAACAACATTATACATACTAATATACTGGATGTGTGAAAATTGGTAAAAACTTGATTCTCTTACATAATTATCTACTCCTACCCATTTTTTTTCTAAATTTTGTTATCATTTTACTTTATATGCCTTTCAGCTGTAAATAAAACGAATATTTCTGAGAATGCAGTTGCAATCATCATCTAGCTTGAAAAGTCCTTCTCCAAGCCACTCGAACGACAAGTTTCAGAGGCGGTCGCTATACACGGATCAGTTGCTGACAAGCTCCTCAATTCTAAGTCAGAATGGGAGCAACCTGCCGTAGAGAGATTGGTGGTCACTAGGGAACCATGACTGTGAACAGCAATATGTGATAGGAAATCTGATTAAAATACAGATCCTTATGACCACTCCGGTGATTAGAGGTCCCATGGGGGGTCATGTCATGTTCAGGTGACCTTTATACCACGTGTACTCACGACCACGTGTAGGTTCTGCACCTTGCTGCATCAAGTGTATACGACATTTCGTCCCAGTATACATATACGGTAAGCTATGTTGTGCTCTTGGGGCGAGATGACCTTAGGTGTGAAAGTTTTGGGGGCAGAAATTTCACTGGTCTTTATCAAGGATCACGTGGACGTGGCCCCTAGTGGGATTTTCTCTGATCCTTTTTATCAAACGTAATGATAATAGGAATCTGTGTTTTATTTTATTAGATTTGATGTAATAGGCACTATGTCTACAGAATAGTGTGAGGTACGAGTTGTCTCAAAACAATAACATACCCTTAGTCGATTGTCAAACTTTTCTTTCGATTGCCACCTCGAAAAGCTGGTATGTCTGACGTTTCGACCGTGAATGTGATTGCATATAATATCCCCTTTTGATACGTCAGTGTTATGTTTATGGCTACACGAGTCTATCTGATAAAGTATCTTGTGGTTATAACCATTGTTTAAACACTGGAGTTGATTTAGTGCACATAGCATGTTGGGTCGAAATAACCCGCCGTATACATCAAACGGGCCGAGACATTTCGTACCTGCACACAATAGATGTAAACAAACATGTAGACGAACACGTTGTGTTAGTGTTATTTCGGACTGAAGAAGGCCCTATAGTGGCTGAATATATATATTCCATAGAAATGATTTTGATTTTACTTTGAATTTATTTATTTTGGCCTTTTATTTCGGATTATTAATATACTAGCTTTATACCGTTTTTCCTCATTATGAGCTTGAAAAGTGGATGATAATTGCCTGAAATTCCGAAATACTTTGTTATTGTGACTCAATATTTTGATTATTCTACAATATATAGGCTATAAAACCATATATTAATTTACATTTAATGTAACTAACGAGTGTTAAATATAATTAAGAAATCACTTTCTTTGTTTTCTCAATTTTACGATTGAAAAGGGCCGTGGTGCGACCATGGTGTAATATTGCTAAAATAGACCTTGCCTCTCTAAGACCTTTAAACGACAAATTTACCAGTCCACAATTTTTCTGAAATTTTCACTACAAATACTTCAGGTATTGAGCAAATTTTTCAGAAAATATTTTTGGCGCAAAAAAGGAAGTAGGTGAAACACCATTGATAATAATTGACATGGCCGAAAATAAACCCCAAAATTTCGACATTTAGCCAAAATTTTATTTACTACATTTTGCCTACATATTTGTGATCATAATATGTAACTATTTATACTCTTCATAAAATAATACAGTTTGATGACATAAAACATTATCTTAATACCTTTGTGGATCAGAAAAGGGAACCCTGTCATACACCTCTACTGGGCAACTTTAATTTGGCCACAGCACAGGCCCCTGGGACCTTCTGAATTTTTTAAATGTATTTCAAGGGTTTGTATTAATGGTGCTACGTGTAACATTTAGTTTTAATAAAATTGGTTCGTGGGCAAAATTTCATTGTTCGTGAAAGAGGTCCTTTTGTGACTGTTTCAAATTTTCTAAAAATCGGTTAGAGTTATCTCCCTTTATTCACTGGTCAGCAGGGATCCATTTTAGGTCCAAGTTAATTTTTGTTGTATTTTTTAAGTTGTAGATCATACTGTTACTAGTGACATAAAACTAATTCGAGTTCATATTTTGACAACTTTTGCAGAACAGGAGTCAAGATGGCTGCCATGGCATGCAATTGGTCAAAATTGAACAAAAGGAACTTGGTTGAGAACACAAATCTAATACAATTATAGACATTGTTGTGCCTAATATATTAATTTTAAGGTAGCTCCATACTTTTGGAAAAACCCATGTCATTTTTTTCTAAGAGGTCTTATTTTCTTGCATTTTTCATGTAGATTTCAAATCTGTAAAGATAAATGGGTGTTCTCGAACTACTTTTTGAGATATTTGAGCTTGAAATATACAATCCATGCAAATTTGCTGACCGAAAATAGAAAAATTCATAAAATTATGTTTTCTGTAATATTAGGGTGAATGTAGTCTCGATCCTGTTGATTTTTTGTCCTAAATTTAGGCCAAAAAGGAAATGAAAACCCATGTCAATTTCACAATATTTGTATATGATATGCCCAAGGTAATATGTTTTTCAAATATCATATAAAAACACGGGGTCCTCGATCAAAATTTCACAATTTTGTAAGCTTGAAGTTTGTAACTCGCAACCCTACCCCCATTTCATCTAGTGCTAAGATGGGTTATATTTGACTATTTTTTGAAAATCATGCCGCAAAAATAATTCCACATCAGTTCATACGTTTTTGTGATATTATATCTGGTTTATGTCTGTTTGTTTTTATGATTTTCTCCAAATTGTGTGTTTAAAGGAAATCCGTATGCGATTTTTTTAGAATTCCGGAATTTCGGTCCGGCCGGGTCCCGTCTAATGATTTATAGCGACGAACGGCACTTCCGGTGTTTAAAAATCCATTCCCATTTACGACAGGGACCGCAAAAACCTAAGAGATAGCATATAATTTTCACTTCACTGCTTTTATTTGATTTATTTAATGATTTTAAACATTCAATATTATATGTTGACAATTTTCACCTATTGAAAAAATATCCAAGTGTGATGTCGTGGCGTATCGGAAACCATTCTGGAATTCAAAACAACCTCCGCAACTTCCGGTATAGCGTCAAATGAATTGGCGCGATTTTCAAAAGTATGGACCTACCTTAAATGATGTGACTTTTCAAAAAAAAAATTCTTCTGGAAAATAAAAAAAATTTACCGGTAAAACAATGTCACATTATCATTCAGGGGAGGTCACTCTTGTCAAATTAGGCTCTGTGGAGATTGGGGGAACTTTATGTGACAGCACCCGTCACAATTAGATCTTGTTATTATTATTCTTTTAAATTCTTCTTCTGCTTCTTCTGGATCTTCTTTTTTTCGTCGCGACTTTGTCCGACCATTTTCTCGAAAAGTCGGATCACCATAAAATTTTACGAGGTTATTTCTGGTGACCTGCAGATGTGTTGACTGGTTTCATTTTTTCCGACCAGAATCCAAGGTGGCCGCCACAGCCTTTCATTGTTCAGATTTGAACTGCTTATAGATATTTAACCACTGGTCCGATTTGCCTAGAGTCGGTTTTAACATGTATTTTAAGTTAATTTTTAGGGCTTCTAACCCGAACGGTCAGGATGACCTATAGTCATCATGTTTCGTCCATAGTCGTCCACCGTCCGCCTTGCGTTAACTTTACACATTTTGAACTTCTTCTAAACTGCTACCTGTGCATTTTAGCTGAAACTTGCATGAAATGATCCTGACATGGTCCCAACCAAGTGTTGTTATTTTTCGGGTCAATCTGAATTCCAAGATTGCCACCACAGCCGCCATCTTGAAAACACATTTTGAACTTATTCAAGTTAAACCGATGCAATTTGGCTGAAACTTGCCTGAAGTGATCCCGATATGATTTTGACAAAGTGTTGTTACATCTCTGGTTGATCCCAAATCGAAGATATGGCACCTTGACTTTTGCCATCGAAGTCAGATGACTGTTTTTTTGTTTGTTATCATCTTATTAACTTATTATTTTGCAATATTTTTGTCCTGGTAACACTATGGACATTGATTGTAAACCGCTGAGAAAGGTAACACAACATACATTTGTCCATGGTGTTAACCGATTGAAAAGCTTTGTAAGGTTCTTGATCATCATAATGTCATTCATTAGAGATTAAAAATGGAGTAGATAGAGAACAAACTATGATTTCAAAGAGTTTCAAATATATCTAATGCTACAAAAGGAGTAAAAAAGCAGTATTTCTTTGTCCTTGTCTGTGGTGTTACTATGTTTATCCATACTGTTACCAAGACTAAGTGTGGTGGTACTGTTGCCGATTGTATTTGTGATTCATTATTTTGAAATTTATTTTATCTATGAAGATATATACATCAAATATTACAACAATTAAATGAAAAGATGTCTTAAATTTCTTCTTGTGTGGCTCTTTTAATTCTGTGGTTTTACCAAAATTTGTTAGTGTTGTTACTATTTATCACTATTTGGTATACGTAACACCAAGGACAGTAACACCACAGAAGTTTTCTTCAATTTTTAAAGATTTTCATTTCTACTCTTCATCATAGCACAAACTGTAACATCTCAATTTGAACTAAATAGTAGTTCCTGTATCCGAGACAAGCTAATTGTTTGGTATGATGCACGTGTATCAAGTTCCGTGCTTTATATAGGGAGTAGGTCAGTGAAGGTAACTAAGCAGACCAAAAAAGAAAATGGCTACCACTTCCTTGGATACGACACTGTCATAACTGGGGAAAGTCTCGGAAGCACTTTTGAAAAAAAAAACATTGTTTTTTTTTTTTAAATTTCAAATGCATGCTTTTTAACTTGCATTGTCAGGTTTAAGTATGAATTTGGGTAATATCTTTGGTGACATGTCCTGTGGTTGACCTAAATTGAATTGGAAAAAACCTTCAACATAATTGTAATTTTCAAAACAAAGTGCATTAAAAGTTAGTTTCTTGGTAAAGTCAGTTTTAAGCCTTATACATAAACCTTTTCCTGTTAAAATATTTCTAAAAAGATAAATAGAGAAAATATGAAATAGCAAATATATAGAGAAGACAGCAATTTGAAACTTTTCTGAGAATGACTCAAATACAGATGTCATAAATTCAAATTGAGATACCTTCTCCTCTAATTCATTTAAAGATATTTTAATCTAAATTTAAGATTTTATTTTTAATTGGACAAGAATTTGAAATAGAGACATCTGTAATTTAAAAGAAGATATCTATTTTCAGTAGAAAAAGATATATCTGTATGTCACCAAGTGGACTATTCCACTATTAATTAGTTAATTTGTATTTTATTAATTTGATTGTATTGTATATTGGTACATGTCTTGTATATTGTTTTAATTTCATTTGTTTTAAAGTAATTTCTTTCAGGTCAATGTAATGTTGGTGTCTCACTGAATTATGTATAACAGAGTGTGTTAAGTGCTCTGTGATATACAAGTAAGGTATATATGTAGAGTGAGCTCACTCACTCTGCCTGGTGAGCTATAAACAGATTTTACCTGTGTATGTATGAAGTATGTATGGTCATGTGACTTGTCTTTTTGAGTGTCCACTATTAAATGTACTGTCCATGTCCTGTGTGCATGTAGAGTAAAGTCCAGTGTTTGACCTTGACCTGACCTATCTGACCTGTTGTCTTATTGGTTGATATATTTTTGGAGGGAAAGTCTTTGTGCAAAAACTAGACAGTAGCTTGAGATCTGGAGAAGGAGCAACATCTCCCCTTTTTGGAGATCCATATCATGATACGTGCCTATAAGGTACAAACCCAAATGTAAGTCTAATACTTTTTATTTTATCTTTTTACATATTATTTTGGTATCTAAAGTATGGTAATTAAGAAATGTAGATTGATTCAATTAATTATTGAGAAAGTGTATACATTTTGTATAGAGTGCAATTTGAAATAGATTGTAACTTACATTTGGCATATCTCTAAATCCAGTATGAATTTAGTAACTGTGTAATTTGTGTATGTGTTTTAAAAGTAATTGTGTATGGTTTTATACTTGTTACTGATTGATTTATTTATAAATCTTTCAGTGGAATCATGTAGATGTCTGCAGGTATTCTGCTGTATACATTATAGTCATAAGCGACCCTTTACCCATAGTTGAGGTAAGCTACATACATATTATAGTTAGAAATGCTTTGTATGTTGATCTGATAAAGTAAAATATTATTGAATTTGCTATAATATGTAACACAATGTAATTGGTATATTTATGTGTATATTGGAATAATATCTATTTTCCATATTGTACTAGTTTTAATGGTGTTAAGTGTGCAAGTGGATTATTTCCCCTTGTTCGTAACAAGTGGGTTACTTCCCCTTGTTACCTGACAAGCGGATTACCTCCCCTTGTGTATATCGTACTCTTTATGTATATTTATAGAGTATAGGGTAAATATTTCTCTTTATCTATCATGCTAATGCATGGTTGTAAGGTAATGGTAACTACCTTTACAGATAGGAAATTATGGAGTTTTACTTATGTATTTGTATCTATATAACTGTGATATTTCGATAGGGATAACTTGTCTAGTGTACACGTTTAGTATTGTATGTTAGGTATGGTAGCGATCCTAATGTTTCATTTATATGTGTCAGGGTCCTATCTATATCCTATATCTATATCTTTATCAATAATCAGATACATGTACGTACATTCATTGCTGTATATGGAACTTGGCCAACTGGAACCAACATGCAGGCAGTTCTAATTATTGTGAATAAATACCAGTGAACCCGACTCGGTTGTTTATGAGTTCTGATTGTTAAGATCCAGTTCACAACCCGGTAACAAAATGGCGCCCTTGTAAGGACCTGCATGGAACATGAGAGGAATTCAGTTGGAGTTTTCAAGTTACCATAATATATTCCTGATGGAAAAATTAATGTGAATTGTTCAGCGCCTATATAGTCCTGTGTTTGGATATATAGTTAGTGTGTTGGACATACATATATTTCATTTGGAATATACCTTGAATTCTATATGGAGGTGAACCCGATGCCGGATGATGTCCACTCGCTTTGTGATACAGCATACGGTAGGTGGTGTTGACCATGACTGAACTTTACATTATTACTGTATTGATAGACCACCGCAGTAAGGTGACCATGGAACTTTGTAAAGTATTACTCTGTTGATTAACCATGATTGTTGATGTGACCTTGATCCCCGAACTTTCAGTTCACACGTATCCCTATGCGTATACATTATAATTGCATGTGATTCAGTTGGAGGATCCAGAAGTGCCGCGGTGGCCGAGTGGTTAAGATGTCCCGACATATTACCACAAGCCCTCCACCTCTGGGATGCGGGTTCGAATCCCATGTGGGGCAGTTGCCAGGTACTGACCGCTGACCGGTGGTTTTTCTCCGGGTACTCCGGCTTTCCTCCACCAACAAATCTGGCACGTCCTTACATGACCCTGGCTGTTAATAGGACGTAAAACTAAAACAAACCAGAAGTGCCTGATTTGTGAAAAGAACATTTATTATAAAGTTAACCAGCTGTGATTGAACATTTAGATATGAAATGTATTCTTTAATATTAATTTACATGTTTATTTGATAATTCTTTGGTCAGCATGATTGTTTTTGCTACTAGTCATTTATATATCATGTAAACTTATGAAATATCTTTTTTACTTATTTCATTTTGCTTACACTTGACTAATTTGAACTTTATTTGTTGTCAATTAGACTTCGGCTTTGTTGGCAGACAGGTAGTGATACTTTCTTCGCTAAATTATTTTTTTGTTATTTTTCTTAATTCTTTTCCTTTGCTATAAATTATAGTGGTACTTGTTTTTTTGGGAACGTCTTTTGGATAGGATTTATAGGTTTTTCCTGACAACACCTGACTACAACAGAGACACAGTCCTGTGTACATTACATGTATGTGTTATGTGTGAGGTAACGGGTGTTGTGGTGTTACATGTTCAGTGTTCTGTGTTTGTACTTTGTGTTCTTTTGCAGGTTAGGTAATGCAGGTATATGCTTGAACCAGAGAACCATAAAGGGCGCCTACGCACTTCTAAGAATTGAAGATATCCTGGACTCATTAGCTAGTATAAATACTTCACGGTGCTTGATATGAAGTCCGGATACCACCAGTTGGAAATAGATGAGGATCATAAGGCAAGAACAGCATTTACCGTTGGAGCGCTTGGGTTTTATGAATTTAGCCGACTGCCATTTAGACTGGTTAACGCACCAGCGACGTATCAGCGCCTTATCGAGGAATGCCTGGGAGACCTTCATTTAACGTATTGTTTCATTTATCTGGATGACATGATCATCTTTTCTGACGCTTACGAGGAACATCTACTGAGGGTGGAGAAAGTACTGCAGCGGATTCGAGAGTCAAACTTGAAGCTGTCTCCGAAGAAATCTGCTTTCTTCATGCTGAGGGATAAGTATGTCGGACATATTGTCTCAGCAGATGGAGTAGAGCCGGACCCCGACAAAGCGGAGAAGGTAAAGACATGGCCACGCCCTAGTACTCCAGAGGAAGTGAGGCAGTTTCTCGGATTCATAGGATATTACCGGGAATTTATAAAGGATTTCTCCAAGATAGCTCGACCCCTTACCGATTTAATGCCTACACATAGGAAGACGAATGGTAAAGGGAAATTGAAGGCATTGCCACCCCGAGAATGGAAATGGGAAGTTGAGCAAGAGGATGCCTTCACAGCACTCAAGGATGCATTGATTTCTCCGCCCATTCTCGGATACCCGGACTTTAAGAAGCCTTTCGAAGTACATACTGATGCTTCCCTTAAAGGCCTAAGAGCTGTCCTTTATCAAGAAGAAAATGGGTTATCGCATACGCCAGCAGGGGTTTGAGTAAATCTGAGAGGAACTATCCGGCACACAAGCTAGAGTTTCTGGCACTTAAATGGGCACTTTGCGAGAAGTTTCACGACTACCTATATGGACAGAACTTCACAGTGATGACAGACAACAATCCATTAATGTACATATTGACAACGACGAAACTCGATGCCACAGGGCATAGATCGGATCACAGGGGCCAAAAGTCCTAAAATCTTTGAACTACTTCTTGTCAAGTTCTGAAAGGCCTACTGTAGGTAGAGTCTTGAAACTGGACCAGTAGCATGAGATAATTCTTTCTGTTTTTTTTTTAAACTGGTCAATCTTGGTCGATAATAACTTAATTTTGCTTTAGTTACACGTTACGTGGTTCATCGAAATATCCCATTTTGTAGTGTAAAACTTCACATTCCTTCTCAAGGTTCATATCCTAATGCTAAAATAATCATCCTGTATTTATGATTTAAATGATCATTTACCGTACAGTAGAAATTCTATTAAACAGACTAAAACATATTCTACGCTTATCTTTCTTTTTATTCATCGTATCCATCTTGTTTCTTCGACAGCCTTTCCCACAATTCATCTCATATGCAGACGCATCAGCATTTTTATCTTCTAACGCAAAAGCTTCCACACTCTTAGATAGTGCATAGGGTTACTGTTTAAGATGACCATGTCGACAGTCAATAGTTGACTATTTAGTATGGAGCATGCGTTAGTATAACTGAGGTATGATGCTAGGTGCAGTAATTAGACGTCCCGGAGTCTGAAGCGTCTTTGTTTCAGACTTATATACCATTCATGTGCCTTCAGGCATGGTGATATTAGGCTTAATTGCAGTTTATGATATTGTCAATAAACAATTGAATCTGTTAACCCACCAAGCAATTATCTCTGAGTAGACATATCCTATCTATTTCATGTTTATTGGTAGACACTTTATCTATTTCTGGGTTTCCTTTCGGATTATGTTTTGTCAAGCTCTCTTATTCTCGTGAAAATGTGAGTACTTCTGTGAAGTTTTATAAGGATATATTATGTATAGTGGTTGATAGAAAACCTTGGTACCTAGCGAATTCTGTTACAATCTGGGATCTAAAAACAACATGAATGATTCAAACCAAACATTGGCATGTAGTATAATTCCAAACTGATTATCTCATAAAAAGGCTATTTCGCCTATTTAGATGACATGATGGAATGAAATATTATTTCATAAATTATGAATTTATAAAGGAACACAAGAACAGTTCGTTTGTTTTTAATGATGTATATGCAATATTCTAACGGATGCCAACATTATTGCTTCGTTGCCGGAAGTAACACTTCACACCATCTTTGGGCTGTATAGTTGTATTGTCCCTTATTTCGCTTGTTTGACCAGGGGCCAGCTCAAATTCAAAATTCTGCATAATCTTCACAATTATTGTTTTCATCGCCATCTGTTAAGAAGAACAAGACCATGGAAAACCATTAACAGAACCAAACGATCAGCAATATATAAAGATGACAAACCACTTAAACATGATACATGTAAAGTCGACTAGTAGACATAAAGATGGCAAACCACGTAAACATGATACATGTAAAGTCAAATAGTAGACATAAAGATGACAAACCACTTAAACATGATACATGTAAAGTCGACTAGTAGACATAAAGATGACAAACCACGTAAACATGATACATGTAAAGTCAAATAGTAGACATACAGATGACAAACCACTTAAACATGATACAGGTAAAATAAAGTTGACTAGTAGACATAAAGATGACAAACCACGTAAACATGATACATGTATCAAGTCGACTAGTAGACATACAGATGACAAACCACGTAAACATGATACATGTAAAGTCGACTAGTAGACATACAGATGACAAACCACGTAAACATGATACATGTAAAGTCAAATAGTAGACATACAGATGACAAACCACGTAAACATGATACATGTAAAATCAAGTTGACTAGTAGACATAAAGATGACAAACCACGTAAACATGATACATGTAAAGTCGACTAGTAGACATACAGATGACAAACCACGTAAACATGATACATGTAAAATCAAGTTGACTAGTAGACATACAGATGACAAACCACGTAAACATGAAATACATGTAAAGTCAAGTGCTAGTAGACATAAAGATGACAAACCACGTAAACATGATACATGTAAAGTCAAATAGTAGACATACAGATGACAAACCACGTAAACATGATACATGTAAAATCAAGTTGACTAGTAGACATAAAGATGACAAACCACGTAAACATGATACATGTAAAATCAAGTTGACTAGTAGACATAAAGATGACAAACCACGTAAACATGATACATGTAAAGTCGACTAGTAGACATACAGATGACAAACCACGTAAACATGATACATGTAAAATCAAGTCGACTAGTAGACATAAAGATGACAAACCACGTAAACATGATACAGGTAAAATCAAGTTGACTAGTAGACATAAAGATGACAAACCACGTAAACATGATACATGTAAAGTCAAATAGTAGACATACAGATGATAAACCACGTAAATATGATACATGTAAAGTTGACTAGTAGACATACAGATGACAAACCACGTAAACATGATACAGGTAAAATCAAGTTGACTAGTAGACATACAGATGACAAACCACGTAAACATGATACATGTAAAAATCAAGTTGACTAGTAGACATAAAGATACAAACCACGTAAACATGATACATGTAAAATCAAGTTGACTAGTAGACATACAGATGACAAACCACGTAAACATGATACATGTAAAGTCGACTAGTAGACATACAGATGACAAACCACGTAAACATGATACATGTAAAGTCGACTAGTAGACATAAAGATGACAAACCACGTAAACATGATACATGTAAAATCAAGTTGACTAGTAGACATAAAGATGACAAACCACGTAAACATGATACATGTAAAATCAAGTTGACTAGTAGACATAAAGATGACAAACCACGTAAACATGATACATGTAAAATCAAGTTGACTAGTAGACATAAAGATGACAAACCACGTAAACATGATACATGTAAAGTCGACTAGTAGACATAAAGATGACAAACCACGTAAACATGATACATGTAAAGTCGACTAGTAGACATAAAGATGACAAACCACGTAAACATGATACATGTAAAATCAAGTTGACTAGTAGACATAAAGATGACAAACCACGTAAACATGATACATGTAAAAAAGTTGACTAGTAGACATAAAGATGACAAACCACGTAAACATGATACATGTAAATCAAGTTGACTAGTAGACATAAAGATGACAAACCACGTAAACATGATACATGTAAAGTCGACTAGTAGACATAAAGATGACAAACCACGTAAACATGATACATGTAAAATCAAGTTGACTAGTAGACATAAAGATGACAAACCACGTAAACATGATACATGTAAAATCAAGTTGACTAGTAGACATAAAGATGACAAACCACGTAAACATGATACATGTAAAATCAAGTTGACTAGTAGACATAAAGATGACAAACCACGTAAACATGATACATGTAAATCAAGTTGACTAGTAGACATAAAGATGGCAAACCACGTAAACATGATACATGTAAAATAAAGTCGACTAGTAGACATAAAGATGACAAACCACGTAAACATGATACATGTAAAATCAAGTTGACTAGTAGACATAAAGATGACAAACCACGTAAACATGATACATGTAAAATCAAGTTGACTAGTAGACATAAAGATGACAAACCACGTAAACATGATACATGTAAAATCAAGTTGACTAGTAGACATAAAGATGACAAACCACGTAAACATGATACATGTAAAATCAAGTTGACTAGTAGACATAAAGATGACAAACCACGTAAACATGATACAGGTAAAATCAAGTTGACTAGTAGACATAAAGATGACAAACCACGTAAACATGATACAGGTAAAATCAAGTTGACTAGTAGACATAAAGATGACAAACCACGTAAACATGATACATGTAAAGTCGACTAGTAGACATAAAGATGACAAACCACGTAAACATGATACATGTAAAATCAAGTTGACTAGTTGACATAAAGATGACAAACCACGTAAACATGATACATGTAAAGTCGACTAGTAGACATAAAGATGACAAACCACGTAAACATGATACATGTAAAATCAAGTTGACTAGTAGACATAAAGATGACAAACCACGTAAACATGATACATGTAAAATCAAGTTGACTAGTAGACATAAAGATGACAAACCACGTAAACATGATACATGTAAAATCAAGTTGACTAGTAGACATAAAGATGACAAACCACGTAAACATGATACATGTAAAATCAAGTTGACTAGTAGACATAAAGATGACAAACCACGTAAACATGATACATGTAAAATCAAGTTGACTAGTAGACATAAAGATGACAAACCACGTAAACATGATACATGTAAAATCAAGTTGACTAGTAGACATAAAGATGACAAACCACGTAAACATGATACATGTAAAGTCGACTAGTAGACATACAGATGACAAACCACGTAAACATGATACATGTAAAGTCGACTAGTAGACATAAAGATGACAAACCACGTAAACATGATACATGTAAAGTTGACTAGTAGACATACAGATGACAAACCACGTAAACATGATACATGTAAAGTTGACTAGTAGACATAAAGATGACAAACCACGTAAACATGATACATGTAAAATCAAGTTGACTAGTAGACATAAAGATGACAAACCACGTAAACATGATACATGTAAAATCAAGTTGACTAGTAGTAGACATAAAGATGACAAACCACGTAAACATGATACATGTAAAATCAAGTTGACTAGTAGACATAAAGATGACAAACCACGTAAACATGATACATGTAAAGTTGACTAGTAGACATAAAGATGACAAACCACGTAAACATGATACATGTAAAATCAAGTGACTAGTAGACATACAGATGACAAACCACGTAAACATGATACATGTAAAAAGTCGACTAGTAGACATAAAGATGACAAACCACGTAAACATGATACATGTAAAATCAAGTCGACTAGTAGACATAAAGATGACAAACCACGTAAACATGATACATGTAAAATCAAGTTGACTAGTAGACATACAGATGACAAACCACGTAAACATGATACATGTAAAATCAAGTTGACTAGTAGACATAAAGATGACAAACCACGTAAACATGATACATGTAAAATCAAGTTGACTAGTAGACATAAAGATGACAAACCACGTAAACATGATACATGTAAAGTCGACTAGTAGACATAAAGATGACAAACCACGTAAACATGATACATGTAAAATCAAGTTGACTAGTAGACATAAAGATGACAAACCACGTAAACATGATACATGTAAAATCAAGTTGACTAGTAGACATAAAGATGACAAACCACGTAAACATGATACATGTAAAATCAAGTTGACTAGTAGACATAAAGATGACAAACCACGTAAACATGATACATGTAAAATCAAGTTGACTAGTAGACATAAAGATGACAAACCACGTAAACATGATACATGTAAAATCAAGTTGACTAGTAGACATAAAGATGACAAACCACGTAAACATGATACATGTAAAATCAAGTTGACTAGTAGACATAAAGATGACAAACCACGTAAACATGATACATGTAAAGTCGACTAGTAGACATACAGATGACAAACCACGTAAACATGATACATGTAAAATCAAGTTGACTAGTAGACATAAAGATGACAAACCACGTAAACATGATACAGGTAAAATCAAGTTGACTAGTAGACATAAAGATGACAAACCACGTAAACATGATACATGTAAAGTCGACTAGTAGACATACAGATGACAAACCACGTAAACATGATACATGTAAAGTTGACTAGTAGACATAAAGATGACAAACCACGTAAACATGATACATGTAAAGTCGACTAGTAGACATAAAGATGACAAACCACGTAAACATGATACATGTAAAGTCGACTAGTAGACATAAAGATGACAAACCACGTAAACATGATACATGTAAAGTCGACTAGTAGACATAAAGATGACAAACCACGTAAACATGATACATGTAAAGTCGACTAGTAGACATACAGATGACAAACCACGTAAACATGATACATGTAAAGTCGACTAGTAGACATACAGATGACAAACCACGTAAACATGATACATGTAAAGTCGACTAGTAGACATAAAGATGACAAACCACGTAAACATGATACAGGTAAAGTCGACTAGTAGACATAAAGATGACAAACCACGTAAACATGATACAGGTAAAATCAAGTTGACTAGTAGACATAAAGATGACAAACCACGTAAACATGATACATGTAAAATCAAGTTGACTAGTAGACATAAAGATGACAAACCACGTAAACATGATACATGTAAAGTCGACTAGTAGACATAAAGATGACAAACCACGTAAACATGATACATGTAAAATCAAGTTGACTAGTAGACATAAAGATGACAAACCACGTAAACATGATACATGTAAAGTCGACTAGTAGACATAAAGATGACAAACCACGTAAACATGATAAATGTAAAGTTGACTAGTAGACATACAGATGACAAACCACGTAAACATGATACATGTAAAGTTGACTAGTAGACATACAGATGACAAACCACGTAAACATGATACATGTAAAGTTGACTAGTAGACATACAGATGACAAACCACGTAAACATGATACATGTAAGTCGACTAACCACGATGAAACCACGTAAACATGATACATGTAAAGTTGACTAGTAGACATACAGATGACAAACCACGTAAACATGATACATGTAAAGTCGACTAGTAGACATACAGATGACAAACCACGTAAACATGATACATGTAAAGTTGACTAGTAGACATACAGATGACAAACCACGTAAACATGATACATGTAAAGTTGACTAGTAGACATACAGATGACAAACCACGTAAACATGATACATGTAAAGTCGACTAGTAGTATGACAACCACGTAACATACAGAAGATAGTAACAAAAGACAAACCACGTAAACATGATACATGTAAAGTTGACTAGTAGACATAAAGATGACAAACCACGTAAACATGATACATGTAAAGTTGACTAGTAGACATACAGATGACAAACCACGTAAACATGATACATGTAAAATCAAGTTGACTAGTAGACATAAAGATGACAAACCACGTAAACATGATACATGTAAAATCAAGTTGACTAGTAGACATAAAGATGACAAACCACTTAAACATGATACATGTAAAATCAAGTCGACTAGTAGACATAAAGATGACAAACCACGTAAACATGATACATGTAAAATCAAGTCGACTAGTAGACATAAAGATGACAAACCACGTAAACACGATACAGGTAAAATCAAGTCGACTAGTAGACATAAAGATGACAAACCACGTAAACATGATACATGTAAAGTCGACTAGTAGACATACAGATGACAAACCACGTAAACATGATACATGTAAAATCAAGTCGACTAGTAGACATAAAGATGACAAACCACGTAAACATGATACAGGTAAAATCAAGTTGACTAGTAGACATAAAGATGACAAACCACGTAAACATGATACATGTAAAGTCGACTAGTAGACATACAGATGACAAACCACGTAAACATGATACATGTAAAGTCGACTAGTAGACATTACAGATGACAAACCACGTAAACATGATACATGTAAAGTCGACTAGTAGACATAACAGATGACAAACCACGTAAACATGATACATGTAAAGTCAAGTTGACTAGTAGACATACAGATGACAAACCACGTAAACATGATACATGTAAAGTCGACTAGTAGACATACAGATGACAAACCACGTAAACATGATATACATGTAAAGTCTACTAAATGTAAAGTAGACCTACAGATGACAAACCACGTAAACATGATACAGTGCGGGAATTGTTTATCGCATCTGGGACAATTTGTAGGTATTATGATTGGCTAACATTATCGACGACAAGATTTTGGTATCAAGCCTATAAAATCAAATGACACGTTGTATACAAGAAACTCGACTTTTCTAAATAGATTTACATTTATAAAACATCCTCGATCATTTTTTTTCGTTCTTCATACTCCAATCGATTAGCATTTTCCATAAATTAAATACTGTTCGTTCTACCAGTCCATTACTATATATATATTGTTCGATTGTTTTCATAATATTTTTCCGTAACATTGCAGGGGCATATAGTGTTGCTAGAATTTGAAAATAGATGTTTTTGTGACAAAATTGGGATGCTTGGTTTGATTAACTGTTACGTTTGGTTAAACTATTCACACTTTTTATAGTGATGATACCTTACATCAAAAGTAATTGGTTTGATTTAACAGTTGATAAGCTGTGATACCATCGACTTCATTGATCTCAGAATCATGCTCTGTTCCTTATAGAATTAAAACATAAATAAGCGATATCCTTACACTCCGCAAACGTTTTCCCGAATGCCATATGTGGGGTACCGCTGAAACATGGTGTCGACACATATTTTCGATGGCCTGAAAAGATAATTATTCTTATTTCATAAGGTTCAAAAACAGCTAATATAAAATGATGGACCATATTTTACGTAAAAAACATGCTGGATGATTAGATAACTCCTGCTCTATAATAACACGCTATTGAACGCTTACTAACTTTTCTGTGCTGTTTCTGTCGTCGAATCTCGGTCCGCGTCGGAACTGTGTGGGATCTCTCACATTTTGCTCCAACTCTAGATGTTGCGTTAGAAAATAACCTGGTGTACGGTATGAAAAGTATATTCCATGGTAAATTAGAATCGATGGTCCAATTACAAATTGAAAGGTTGTTTATCGCTTACTTTGGTGCTGTACACGCTGTATTAAGAGAGGTAATGGATGCGCCATTTAATAAAAAAAAAATCCTTTTTTAGGCAATTTGGTTTATCAACATTCGTAAAGTATATATTTATTTATGGAATGAAATGTTGTCGTTAAATGATAAAGATATGTTATATAACTTCACCAAATGTAATGTTGTAAACATACCATTTTTTTCATTTCAACAAATTTTATATCAAACATTTATTTGAAAAAAAAATGATGCGACTGAACAAACAGGGACATATGGCCTATGTGAGTTCTCTTCCATATGTAACAAATGCATGAGCAACTTACATAAGATATACAGTGTTTGTTTATGATTTTCATAACAGTTAGATAGAACTTCTTCATCATTATCAGAGGTAAAAATTTGAAACGTGGAAGATTTACTACGTTACAGAATATGTTTCAATGGTGTTTATTTGTCAAAAAGTGTTATGTATTTAGCGAATTATTGCCAGTTTTCAAAAGGTACAATGTTAATTGGTACTGATATCCAGTATTCAGTGAAAAACGGTTTCCCTCCACCCATAGGACTACAGACCAGCCATATGTCACATATAGGGCCTATAGTCATTCGGTCATCCACCCCATGAGGTTTGTGGCCAGTCATGGAAAACTTAGATTCTGTGTATTTGACAGTCAGATTGTTAAGGGGCGGAGGGGGGGCACCAAATTATGTTGTATTTATGAATTCAATCTGAAAAGATTTTAAAAAAAACACATACAGATTTAAGCTACATTCAACTGTTAAAAATAATTCAGGTAGGTGTTAGAAAAAAATAGAACAAAATTAATGAAGATGGATGGATTGAATTTGTAAATGTTTTGATTTTCTTTTGCTTAGTTCATGCCATATAAAGTGATGTTGTTATGCTACTGGCCACATCAATCTCTATAATGAATAATACTCCAAAAATATTTACTTACGATCTTGTCTGTGCCTTCAGATAATTTCCCCCGTCATGTTACTGTGTCCACAGGTAGAGTTTACACTATAAGTACCGAACTATATGTAATATGGGCCTATTTTACCATACCATCATATCTGTGCCTGCAGGTATACAGTGAGCCCCGAGTTTATAGTCCCCTTCGCTTGTTTCCCGTGAATGTTTGTCTTGGCAACAGGATACAGCCTAAGTGGTCTCTTTCAATAGCCATGTCCAAGTAAGTCAACTTTTCCAATTCGTTTGTGGTAACCACAGACACAGAGCCAAACGTTTGAATTCATCCACTTCTTGTTGAAATCTTGAGAAACAAAAATCTATTTTTAGGAATCGTTTACTACCTCATTTATTTCAGAAACTCTTTCTACTATTGTGTGTGTTGAAATGTTATCGATACATGTATAATTGTATAATGTAATATAGCCATGTGTCTTCATAAAAATGTCTGAAAAATGTTCAATTTGTTATTCACGATAGTGTTAACGCCTTTATTTTTTTCTAATTCACTTTTTCATTTTGAATTACGCTCAAAGTGCCTATAAAACTTCATTATGTTTAATGAAAATGTTAATGTAAAACGGTATTTAAAATAGATTTTTATTTCCTAAAATAGAATCTATGTTATGATGAAGAACATCGTAATAAAATCGGAGGGGACGTCAGGAATGTTCTAAATTAACATGGACTTTGTAGTATCAATCGCGTTTTTTTTTATTAATATTCTATCTTTAATTCCAAAACAAATTTTGAAAACGACTTAAAATCACAACTAATGGAAACAAGCATACAAGGTATCTGATACTGTGTCCTTACCGATTGTAACATTCAGGGTGGCAGGGTTCTTGGCGAGGAGTAGAAGCGGGTGAAGGACAAGGCATTGGCTGATTGTTTCTTGCTCCATGTGTTCATAACAGTACAATAAATTCATATTAATGTCTGTGTCGATACACTGTACAATATAGTTCATATTAATTGTTCCTGTATCATAACAGTACATATATATAGAGAATACATGGGTTAGTAGTCTTACAATACCAAGGTTTATTATTGTGCGAGACTTATGGAAAGTCGAGGGATGACGAGGCATGTGGCCGAGTCATTCGGCTCGGCTTTCCGTGTCGTGCACCACAAATAATAAACTTGTATGTGTAAGATATAAACCGTGTATTCTGTTTATCCTGCACCCATTATTGTATTCCAAAAAGGAAGCTAAATTGGCAGTTATTTACTTGGCTTTCGCTCGAAGCGCGTCGCTTCTTTGATGCGGAGTAAAGATTCTTTCACTTACCGAATGAAAGTGTGTACTCCTTTTTACTGCCGGTGCCGTGGGATATAAATAAGCGGCATTCACAATCAGTCACCGTACTTCATTCAGAGTGAATAATCACTGAAAGGAAATGAAACATACTCAAATATCAATAAATACCCATTAAAGAATTACTTTACACGTACATACCTTTGCCAGAGCCAAGAAAAGACGACAACGCCATACGAGATTTTCCATATCGTAAAAATGAGCGTCAATTTCGGTGAATGTGTCGTCACGTTTTTAGCGGGCACGTAATGAACGTTTCATTTCACCGGAAGGTTCAAGGTCTGGGTCAAGTTAGAGAAAAAAAGGTCCGGTCAGATTTGGAACAAATCCACGTGATCGTATTGTCGGATAAAGCATTTCGTATTGGACGGATAAAGCACAAGTGGGGTTCATCGGCAGTAGTTTTTCGGTTCTGTTCATGTCGGACAGATTGACAGGATAAATTCATATTAATGTCCTGTATCATACCAGTCACAATATATTCATAATTAATGTAATGTGTCATAACAGTACACTATATTATATTAATGTCCTGTATCATAAAGAAGTACATCAAATTAATGTCCTGTGTCATAACAGTAACATTATATCTCAAAGTTAAATGTCCTGTTTTCATAATAAAAAAAAAGTCACAATATATTCATATTAAGGTCCTTTTCATAACAGCACAATATAATCCATATTAATTCCTCGTGTCATGTCCTGTATCATAACAGTACAATATATTCATATACAATTATTCATGTCCTAAAACGTGTCATAAAAACGAAATACAGTATTCATGTTAAATATATTCATATTAATGTCCCTGTGTCACAATATATCAGTTAACATAAAACGAAATACATATTATATTCATATTAATGTCCTGTATCATATAACACGTACAATAAATTACATAATTAATGTTAATGTCCTGTCTCATAAACGAGTCATAAAACAAATACAATATAATACAAATATATTCAGTTATTAACAATGTAAATCCGGTGTGTCATAAACACGTATTCACTATATTCATATTAAATGTCCTGTGTCATAACACGAAATACAATATATTACATATTAATGTCCTGTAAAACGAATACAATATATTCATAATGTCCTGTGTCAACGTAAACATATTAATATATAAATCAATATTTAATGTCCTGTATCATAACAGCTCATACGAAATACAATATATTCATATTAATGTCCTCCAGTTTGTCATAATGTCCTGTTTCATCGAAGAAAAACAATACAATATATTACCATATCCCATGGTTAAATGTCCAGTGTCTTAAAACTAAATATTCCTATTATGTCCTCATAAAACTAAAATACAATATACAATATGTCCTGTGGTCATATTCAAATATTAATGTCCTGTCTCATCAAACGAAAATACGAAATACAATATATTATATTCATCAAGTTACTGTCCTGTTCATGAAATACAATATATTCATATTAATGTCCTGTGTCCTATATATTCATCGTTTTAATGTCCCCTATATCATTAATCTATCTTACTATTAATATCTTATATAAAATTACAACGTTTATTTTATTCTTTTCTATACAACTCTAATTGCGTAGCGTGTGAATTTGTTTAGATTCTGGAATTTTCATGCATGAAATACGCCGACTTTCAGAATATAACACTTTCGTTTTAAAGGAAGTTAAAATCTTAGAAAAACTCTCATCTTATTGTAAATTAAAAGTGTTGACAGTTAACCACATGAAACAATGGAAAGATATTGTCAGCACTTACTGGCTTAAACATTGAGTTTACCTGCCACAATAAATGTAAGGAAATTGTCCAATAAAACGTCGTCTGTTATTATTCCGGGATGTTTTTCTGAAACATTAGACATCGATTTGGAAGTATCTCTGCAAAAACAGTTATAATTGGTCAAGAAAGTAATTTATTTTAATTTAACAATCGATGATTTTAGTTTTTGACACTAATGATAACATTACTGTAAATCAATCTTTTTTCGAGGACGACTTAATTTAGAGCGGTTTTTTTTTTATTCCTTATGACTCTTCGTGGAAATTTTATTTCAGAACAGACTTTAGGAGTCCCACTTTACCTGTACTTTAAACAGTTAACTGGATATTTAATTTCACGACAAACTTTGGCGAGTTCCACTTTACTGTACTTTTAAACAGTTTCACGATTTATTATCGACCGCGAAGATTATCCGCTCGCTAAAATTGATGGGTTGTATTGGTTAAAAAATATTAATGTACTGAAAGCATGGGCCTTTTTATTGTCGTTTTGCATTACTTGTAAAAGTGAATTAGTCGTGGAAATAGGAACTTTCGCTTTCGATTACATCACTGCGAACATGTCCATGCGCATATATTATCAACTCAATTCAAATCTTGATATGTAAATAATTAAACTTTAGATGCATATCCGACAATGACCAAACCGCGAACAGCTTACTAACTGACTTATCCACGCTTACAATCGTATGTCTTCTTGTAACATTTATATTCGATTCCTACTTAGACATCTATCATTTCGTGTAAAATGAGACAGATGTGACAAATCCATAGAATTACCCAGAATATTTTACCTTTTAATTCCATTATATTCTCCAAAATGGTCATTAGGTGCAATATTTCACCGTTCCGTTTTGCATCTTTCTTTCTGTCAAGCATCTCCTTTTCTAATATGCACATTGTCGGATAAAAATTTACAGATTCACGAACAACAAAACGGGAATTTCCATTTAAGCGGATGTATCTGAAAACATGTATGACATACTGCATGACCATCTGTGCCTTCCTGTGTACTCATCAATACAATTTTACGCAATATTATAATTGCAAATTGATTTTGCATATAGCTGCTAGCCATCTCTAAATGAATCTTACGGTGATGTAACATATTTAAAAACACGAAGTAGTATTGTTTTTTCATGCTTCAAACAAATGTGTTTTTTATGAAAAAAAAAGAAAGGAAATATTTCCGTTTCTACCACGCTCTCTAGACCGTGAGTTGAACGTGGGATGTCACTATCCTTGATCATGGTCACACAGATAAAGCCGAGGGTCAACAGTGTCCATTCCCGGGTTATCTTGGGTGTTTCTAAGGATTTAACTTACAGCTGCATAACGGATTGGACGATTTGTTCTGCGATTCCGGAAATGTTGTCCTTCATGTTAGTAACAAAATGGATGATGATTGTTGACCATCCAACGGCCCCATATCAACGTTACATGCAACCTACAATAGAGACAGTTCGAATTATTTATTGAGACCCACTATTTCCATTTATATGAACCCTGTAAGCCTAGAAAAAATCTAGAAATAGTTTTATCAATAGGACGGACTCTCCTTAATAAAAAAAATATTGTACTGCATGAAAAAAAATAAACCGTTGAGATGTAAGTTACTACTGTTTTGTATCGACAGGGTGTAAATTGATCTTTCGCAGTTATGTTTTTTATTCGGCAAATACTCTAACGACATTGTTGGCATACCATGGGTTCAAACACCTGTCTTCCTAGAATTTCTATTATCTGTTTTGTTGGGGCCATATCTCTTTTCTAAATTTATGTTAGAATTTCATTTAAACTGATTTATCTTTTGTACCCGTTAAATCTATTTTATTGATTTATTTGATGTTTTATAGACTTGATTGAGCTCTACACGAAAACACACCTTGTAAATCAAGTGCCATGGTCAGCTTGTTAAAGGTGTCTAACGTCTGTACCTCTGTCCTACCATCCGCAGATAGCTCCAATAACTGTTGTATAACGGTTTGGCGAACTCGTTGAATTCATTTTCAAATTGTCGAATGCAGGCTAATTGTTGTATAAAATAGAGGAAAAAAAATACAGCGATATTCCCATAAAATAAATGTAAAAATATGCGTATGTTAGACATACAAAACTTTAGAACAAGGAATAAAAGATACGGAAGTATGTGGATAGAGTTTTTTTCTTCTCTATTTTGTCTATTTTAACAGTATTTTCAAAATAATTGGTTGCTATTATTTGCGAGGTCATTAAATTTAGTTTAAAAGGACTGACTCTTTTCATGTCCTATCCTTAAAGAGAGATCCCCGAATAACAGGACATACTATATATATTCTTGTAATGTGGTCTACTATTAAAGAGATTTTCATTAAATATTCCTTGTAATGTTCTACTTCCATTACTGAATGCTGAATTGATTAAAAGTTTCCACAAAGTGATAAAGTTATTATCGCTGAACTTGATATCATTCTTGCTTATGCTACACGATAATTTAATTTAAAAGTCATTGTAATTCTTCTTTTACTTTTGGTATAATGTTAGATTCTCTTAAAGGGACAATTCAGGTCTATAGAGCGCATTGGAAAATTCCACATATATCTAGGAAACAAAACAGTTCTTATTGAAGCTAGAGTAATTGAAGTATTCATTGTTATGTGTCAGAAAAGCCCACTTTGGTGAAACATGTGGGGAATCTTGATACACGTACTTGCTCGCTGTCCGCATTTACATGTCTTGTATGCCGAACCTTGACAAGTGACAGTAGAGTAAGTCTAGAACTAGCTGAAATAGCTCTTACAATAGTGTGTGTTTACCTTATTATGTGAAAAAAACCAACTCCTCGTTGGATATGTATTGCATTTCTTTAACTGTGTGACAATCGGCTCGGGAAACTGGGTTCAGCGTTTGTATCTGCACCTGCTTATCGTAAATGCTATCCGATTTGGAATTGCAACGTTTTTCAATATATTATATGCGTCGAATTAATCAATATTTTTTCTGTTGTCATGTTTCATTAAGGAAAGTCGAAATAATACTACTTATATCTTACATTTTCACTTGCAGTGCCCTACTATATAACCTTTCAAGCGCAGTTGTGCATGTCATATAGAACACATGAACTTCAAGCGTCTTATTATGACGTATTATCATTGTGACGTCACAATTGTCGTGCCAGCGATAACGGCAGACGGCTGGAATTCCATCCATGACGATAACGAATGATTAATTCATGATATATGCAAAAAATTCGCTTGGGATTTTCATCATAAAAAATTTAACCAAATTGTCTAAAATAACGCATTGAACGTCTTTAAGTTGGGCATATGTCATAACCAATATGAATTGCAAACTGGGAAGAGGCAAATAATGAAGCGCTAGCGCGTTCATGGATTTTGCCTATGTACAAGTTTGCATTTCATATTGGTTATGAATGCCAACTTAAAAGACGTTCAATGCTTAACCTGACCATAATAGTCCCTTCACGTGATGCCAACAGTGCATAAGATAGAGTTTGCCGGAATAACTCTGTTTTAAACATGAATTGACTTACTGTGGTTTGAACCATTTATCGAAATGCATTCGCTGCAGTATCCAGAGTTTATTATCAACTTGTGTTAAAAGTCCCTCAATTAACAAACCTGAAATTATATCAAAAAATTTCTATTACTCATATCGATTTGTTCTAAAACGTATAGTTTTAACATAATGCCATCTATTTAAATACATACAATGGAAAATAAATAAATCACCTTAGCGAAGCAGTGAATTTTGAAAGATAACTCAAGGTTATCTTTTCTGAATAGTCCTTTTGCTTATGTGGTTGCATGAAAACTGCGTTTAATTAAAACATGTGATCAATTTATGGACTATGCCAGTAGAGACAGTTTTTACCTTGCACCGAACACGCCAGTCGATGAAGAATAGATACGTCCTCGGATTTTGGATGGTTAACCGGTAACCAGCATCATCCTGGAGAAATAATTACTGTTATATGACGGTTAGGACCAAACATGACAGTAGAGTCCCCTTCCTCAATCTCACGAGAATTTACAATCATAGATTACTCCCCAAGTCAATGTTTGACCAAAGATAAAGAGCCAATGAAGCAATCTTGACATTGCGAATATTAAGGGATAAAAAGGATATACCTGTCTGGCTGTTTATAAAGTTGGATGATTTGATTATCAAGGATTACCCTTTATAAAATCCGGATCTAATGACAACAACAATAACCTGATTCCATAACCACAGGCGCGAAAATAAGTCCGTACGTCTTGGACCTGTTGCTAAAAAAGTTACCACTTCAGCAATTGATAACACAAATAAATCAAAAATGTATAATTGTTCTTAACAAATTTATTACAGTCAGACATGCATAGTCTTTTGTGAGTCGAGGGACTCTGGGACGCATTGAACCACACAAAATTTTAAATGGATAGATGGTGACTAGTAGAATGTAAGCTTAAAGAAGAAGAAGATTATTAAGAGGAAGTAGAATTTGATGGTGAACAAATATTTGTTATGAAGTATGCCTAAACAAGTGTATGTTATAATGATATATATTTTTTTGTCGGTTGTTTGTACAGTATTTATCACACAATTCAAGATAAATCGGACCTAACATTTCCTAAACAAAACAAGGTGCACTGATACTTTGACATTTTGTAGAAGTTAAAACTACTTACACTTTATCAAATAATCCGTCCATAATACATCCAGCTCGTGTGATTGCTTTTGTTTATGATAGATGGTAGGTGTCCTGCTCAGAAAACTTTTAAACATATATCAAACATTCAAAGTATTACGTTTTTAACATACCGCTATCAAAGCTTCTGCATACGCATACGTTTAAGTTATGTATAACTGGGCAAAAAATGCACATGCTATTGTTTCTTTAGTGGTGTATTGGAAACAGTTAGGTTTGATAATTAAGTGGTGAATATCATTCAAAGGCAATGACAAAAACGTGTATGACACTTTATATGCATTTGAAAAATCCCAGAATTACTCAACATGGTTAAATTTCACTTGTTTTATGCCTTGATTATTGGTTAAGTAAAAACCATATATGAGGAAGTACATTAATTAATTACTTATATCATTGTAAAAATGCGCATTTAATTGAGTTGACCACAACCTGGCCATTTGGTTAGTATGTAGTATTTTTAAACAACTGTAGCGCGGTAAAATCTCACGATTTTTGGCAGGGCAGTACTCCCAAAATTAATGCTGAGCGGTAACTTGGTAAACTTCACACCTTGCAAAATCAAACCCTAAACAATTAAAGTATTGTAATTCTCAAATGTTTGGCGATGAATAAAATATCACTAGCACCTCTTGATTCGTGTGTATGAAAAATACTAGCGACATATTAACTTTAAGCACAACATAAGTCTGAAATAAATCTTAAGTTTTATATAAGAATTTTAATTTAAAACCATTTTCGAATGAAAAGGGGTACATATGTCATAACCACAGCACGTACCATGAAACAAAATTGATTTGCGTCATATTTGTGTATAAATACAAAGTAGTTTATACTTTTTATTTTATTTACTCTTGATTTTGCACGACAGAAATCTGCAGTCGCATGTTAAATAAACACTTGCTTGTTGTTTGATCCCATTTCATTTTTTTTTAAATAAAATTTATGTTTTAAATTGTAATGTTAAATAATAAACATATCAAGAAGCATTTCACGATGAAGTGCTAGGGGCGGCTGAATCCGGAGCAACGATCCCTTATTTAAGCCATTACATTTTGTGACTGCTAATTCACAGTGTTGTCAGGAGATTCGAAGGTAAATCGATATGTCATGTGAACAAGGTCGAAAGCTCTTTTGGTTTTATCGTCCCAGATGCCTAGGAATATTGGGCTGGGGAATATTTCGCTTACTAAAGAGTCATCACGTTGTCTGTAAATACGGCGGTGATAATAACACAGATCAGTGTCTACCACTGCATGTCACCAATGAATTTCTGTAAAATAGAGTCTGCAGATCATTGGAAGTCTTTTCGAGGTAAATGTCACCACGATAAGAAATAATTGCGGTTCTTTTCTTCATAGAAAGTGGTGTGTTTAGCTTCTATTTTTTTTACAATTATCATGCTTAAAACATGATTAAGAAATGATCATTCAAAGATGGCTGCGGAAATGTTTTCCTGGTGAAATGTCATCTTTGCAGACAGCATCATTTAGCTCTCCTCGGTCGCAGGTGCGGTGTCCTCTATTTGTTTTACTCTATACCTTTGGGACAGAAACCACATTCCCTGCAGAAAATTTGAACATAACGGCCATCCACTCAAAGTCAGTGAAGGTCTACACGGTCGTTAAGTGGAGCTTCTAGCGAAACCTTGACCAATCTTTTCCCCCCCCATTTGGATTAAAAAAACGTTCAAAACTTAGTGTATTGTAATGTTATTACGTGTCATCCTGTGTAAAGACTGTCTAGGTTTTTACGTGGCATCCCTGTGGTAAAGACTGTCTAGGTTTTTTACGTGACATTAGTGGAAAGCTGTCTAGTGTTATATATGACATCCAATGGTAAAGACTGTCTATATTTTTACATGTATTCAGTATGTAAAGACTGTCTAGTTTTTATATGACATCCCTAGTGGTAAGAATGTCTAGATATTAACATGACACCTACTGGTAAAGACTGTCAGATTTTTTTACATAGACGATGCCTGTGGTAAAGACTGTCTGGATTTACATGACAGTCCTTTGGTAAAGACTGTCTAGGTTTTTACGTGACATCCTGTGGTTACTGTCTTGGTTAATGACTGTTAAAGAATAGGTTTTTACATGACATCCTGCACCGTGTAGGAGTTCTTACATGACATCCTGTGGTAAAGATGTAGGTTTTTATATGACATCCTGTGGTAAAGACTGTCTAGGTTTTTACATGACATCCTGTGGTAAAGACTGTCTGTGGGTATTTTTACATGACATACCTTTGTGGAACAAAAGACTGTCAGGTTTTTTACAAAGAATCATGAAAGATCTTTGTCTAGGTTTTTTTCACACTCATGACATCCTGTGGTAAAGAATTGGTCGTGTCTTGGTAAAGACTTTTACATGACATCCTGTGTAAATGACTGACTGTGGTAAAGACTGTTTTTACATGACATCCTGTTCATGTAAAGACTGTCTAGGTTTTTACATGTGTCATCCTGTGTGGTAAAGACTGTCTGTCTAGGTCTTAGGTTTTTACATGACATCCTGTGGTAAAGACTGTCTAGGTTTTTACATGACTATCCTGTACCTCACCTGGTAAAGACTGTCTAGTTTTTACATGACATCCTGTGGTAAAGACTGTCTAGGTTTTTACATGACATCTTGGTTTTACAATACGGCGACATCGAGTGTGGTTACAGACTGTTAAAAGTTTTTTACATGACATCCTGTGGTAAAGACTGTTCTAGTTTTTTACATGACATCCTGTGGTAAAGACTGTCTAGGTTTTTACGTGACATCCTGTGGTAAAGACTGTCTAGGTTTTATGACTGACATCCATCCTGTGGTAAAGTCTAGGTTTTTACTGTCCTAAAGACAGTCTTTTTTACATGACATCCTGTGGTAAAGGACTGTCTAGGTTTTTACGTGACATCCTGTGGTAAAGACTGTCTAGGTTTTTACATGACATCCTGTGGTAAAGACTGTCTAGGTTTTTACATGACATCCTGTGGTAAAGACTGTCTAGGTTTTTACATGACATCCTGTGGTAAAGACTGTCTAGGTTTTTACATGACATCCTGTGGTAAAGACTGTCTAGGTTTTTACATGACATCCTGTGGTAAAGACTGTCTAGGTTTTTTACATGACATCCTGTGGTAAAGACTGTCTAGGTTTTTACATGACATCCTGTGGTAAGACTGTCTGTCTAGGTTTTTTCACATCCTGACTGTCATACATGTGCATTAGTGGTAAAGACTGTCTAGGTTTTTACATGACATCCTGTGGTAAAGACTGTCTAGGTTTTTACGTGACATCCTGTGGTAAAGACTGTCTAGGTTTTTACATGACATCCTGTGGTAAAGACTGTCTAGGTTTTTACATGACATCCTGTGGTAAAGACTGTCTAGGTTTTTACATGGACTGTCTAGGTTTTTACATGACATCCTGTGGGTAAAGACTGTCTAGGTTTTAGACATGGACATCCTGTTTTTGGTAAAGACTGTCTGTTTTTACATGACATCCTATGGTAAAGACTGTCTAGTTTACATGGCGCATTTTTACATGACATCACTATGTGTAAAGCTGTCTAGATTTAACATGACATTCCTTGGTAAAAGACAGTCTAGATTTCAGATGACATCCTATGGTAAAAGGCTGTCTAGATTAACATGGCATCCTGTAAAGGCAGGTAAAGGACTATTTCATCATAGCACAAACTGATAACATTCTCAATTTGATACTAAATAGTAGTTCTGTATCCGAGACAAGTAATTGTATGTTGCTCGCCTGTCATCAAGTCTCACGTGCTTCCCTTTATAGGAGTAGGTTCAGTGAAGGTAACTAAGCATGAAAATAAAAATGAAATGGCGTCTACAACTTCCTTGGATCCGACTCTGTCATAACTGAGAGGAAAGTCTCGGAAGCAAATTTTGAAAAAAAAAAAAAAATTTCAAATTGCATGCTTTTTTTAACTTGCATTGTCAGGTTTAAGTATGGAATTTGGGTAATATTTCTGGTGACATGTCCTGTGGTTGAGCCCTACATTGAATTGAAAAAAAAAAACCTTCAACATATCATTGTCATTTTCAAAACAAAACGCATTAAAAAGTTAGTTTCTTGGTAAAGTCAGTTTTAAGCCTTATACATAAACCTTTTCCTATTAAAATATTTCTAAAAAGATATATAGAGAAAATATATAATAGCAAATATATAGAGAAGACAGCAATTTGGAACTTTTCTGAGAATGACTCAAATACAGATGTCTTAAATTCAAATTGAGATACCTTCTCTAATTCAATTAAAGATATCTATATTTTAATTTTAATTTAAAATTTTATTTTTAATTGGACAAGAATTTGAAATAGAGATATCTGTAATTTAAAAGAAGATGTCTATTTTCAGGAGAAAAAGAGATATCTGTATGTGACCAAGTGGACAATTCCACTATTAATTAGTTAATTTGTATTTTATTAATTTGATTGTATTGTATATTGATACATGTCTTGTATATTGTTTTAATTTCATTTGTTTTAAAGTAACTTCTTTCGGGTCAATGTAATGTTGATGTCTCACTGAATTATGTATCACAGAGTGTGGTAAGTGCTCTGTGATATACAAGTAATGTTTATATGTAGAGTGAGCTCACTTCACTCTGCCTGGTGAGCTATAAACAGATTTTACCTGTGTATGTATGAAGTATGTATGGTCATGTGACTTGTCTTTTTGAGTGTCCACTATTAAATGTACTGTCCATGTCCTGTGTGCATGTAGAGTAAAGTCCAGTGTTTGACCTTGACCTGACCTATCTGACCTGTTGTCTTATTGGTTGATATATTTTTGGAGGGAAAGTCTTTGTGCAAATATTAGACAGTAGCTTGAGATCTGGGGAAGGAGCAACATCTCCGTTTTTTTTTAGATTTATATCCTGGTATATGCCTATAAGCTACAAACCCAAATGTAAGTCTAATACTTTTTATATTATCTTTTTACATATTATTTTGGTATCTAAAGTATGGTAATTAAGAAATGTAGATTGATTCAATTAATTATTGAGAAAGTGTATACATTTTGAATAGAGTGCAATTTGAATTAGATTGTAACTTACATTTGTCATATCTCTAAATCCAGTATGAATTTAGTAACTGTGTAATTTGTGTATGTATTTTAAAAGTAATTGTGTATGGTTTTATACTTGTTACTGATTGATTTATTTATAAATCTTTCAGTGGAATCATGTAGATGTCTGCAGGTATTCTGCTGTATACATTATAGTCATAAGCGACCCTTTACCCATAGTTGAGGTAAGCTACATACATATTATAGTTAGAAATGCTTTGTATGTTGATCTGATAAAGTAAAATATTATTGAATTTGCTATAATATGTAACACAATGTAATTGGTATATTTATGTGTATATTGGAATAATATCTATTTTCCATATTGTACTAGTTTTAATGGTGTTAAGTGTGCAAGTGGATTATTTCCCCTTGTTCGTAACAAGTGGGTTACTTCCCCTTGTTACCTGACAAGCGGATTACCTCCCCTTGTGTATATCGTACTCTTTATGTATATTTATAGAGTATAGGGTAAATATTTCTCTTTATCTATCATGCTAATGCATGGTTGTAAGGTAATGGTAACTACCTTTACAGATAGGAAATTATAGAGTTTTACTTATGTATTTGTATCTATATAACTGTGATATTTCGATAGGGATAACTTGTCTAGTGTACACGTTTAGTATTGTATGTTAGGTATGGTAGCGATCCTAATGTTTCATTTATATGTGTCAGGGTCCTATCTATATCCTATATCTATATCTTTATCAATAATCAGATACATGTACGTACATTCATTGCTGTATATGGAACTTGGCCAACTGGAACCAACATGCAGGCAGTTCTAATTATTGTGAATAAATACCAGTGAACCCGACTCGGTTGTTTATGAGTTCTGATTGTTAAGATCCAGTTCACAAACCGGTAACAAAATGGCGCCCATTTGTAAGGGACCTGCATGGAACATGAGAGGAATTCAGTTGGAGTTTTCAAGTTACCATTATATATTCCTGATGGAAAAAAATTAATGTGAATTGTTCAGCGCCTATATAGTGCCTGTGTTTGGATATATAGTTAGTGTGTTGGACCATACATATATTTCATTTGGAATATACCTTGAATTCTATATGGAGGTGAACCCGATGCCGGATGATGTCCACTCGCTTTGTGATACAGCATACGGTATAGTGGTGTTGACCATGACTGAACTTTACATTATTACTGTATTGATAGACCACCGCAGTAGAGGTGACCATGGAACTTTGTAAAGTATTACTCTGTTGATTAACCATGATTGTTGATGTGACCTTGATCCCCGAACTTTCAGTTCACATGTATCCCTATGCGTATACATTATAATTACATGTGATTCAGTTGGAGGATTCCCAGTTGGAGGATCCGACATATTACCACAGCCAAGAAGTGCCTGATTTGTGAAACTCCGGAACACGTCCTTACATGACCCATTGTTATAAAGTTAACCAGTGCCTGTGAATGAACATTAAAGCTGTGCATTGAACTTTTATGATATGAAATGTATTCTTTAATATTAATTTTACATGTTTATTTGATATTCCTTAGGTCAGCATGGATTGTTTTTTGCTACTAGTCATTTTTATATATCATGTAAACTTTGATGAAATATCTTTTTTACTTATTTCATTTGCTTACACTTGTACTAATTTGAACTTTTTTGTTGTCAATTATGACTTCGGCTTTGTTGGCAGACAGCTAGTGAATTTTCTTCGCTAAATTATTTTTTTTGTTATTTTTCTTAATTCTTTTCCTTTGCTATAAATTCTATAGTGGTACTTGTTTTTTTGGGAACGTTATTTTGGATAGGATTTATAGTTTTTTCCACTGACATCACACTGACTACAACAGTGACACAGTCCTGTGTACATTACCATTGTATTGTATATGTGTGAGGTAACGGGTGTTGTGGTGTTACATATTCAGTGTTCTGTGTTTGTACTTTGTGTTCTTTTGCAGGTTAGGTAATGCAGGTATATGCTTGAACCAGAGAACCATAAAGGGCGCCTACGCACTTCTAAGAATTGAAGATATCCTGGACTCATTAGCTGGAAATAGATACTTCACGGTGCGTGATATGAAGTCCGAATACCACCAGTTGGAAATAGATGAGGATCATAAGGCGAGAACAGCATTTACCGTTGGAGCGCTTGGGTTTTATGAATTTAACCGACTGCCATTTAGACTGGCTAACGCACCAGCGACGTATCAGCGCCTTATCGAGGAATGCCTGGGAGACCTTCATTTAACGTATTGTTTCATTTATCTGGATGACATGATCATCTTTTCTGACGCTTACGAGGAACATCTACTGAGGGTGGAGAAAGTACTGCAGCGGATTCGAGAGTCAAACTTGAAGCTGTCTCCGAAGAAATGTGCTTTCTTCATGCTGAGGGATAAGTATGTCGGACATATTGTCTCAGCAGATGGAGTAGAGCCGGACCCCGACAAAGTGGAGAAGGTAAAGACATGGCCACGCCCTAGTACTCCAGAGGAAGTGAGGCAGTTTCTC
Source organism: Argopecten irradians (assembly GCF_041381155.1). Taxonomy (NCBI): domain Eukaryota; kingdom Metazoa; phylum Mollusca; class Bivalvia; order Pectinida; family Pectinidae; genus Argopecten; species Argopecten irradians. The sequence continues at coordinate 45,496,155 of NC_091136.1, forward strand.
GGATTCATAGGATATTACCGGGGAATTTATAAAGGATTTCCTCCAAGATAGCTCGACCCCTTACCGATTTAATGCCTACACATAGGAAGACGAATGGTAAAGGGAAATTGAAGGCATTGCCACCCCGAGAATGGAAATGGAAGTTGAGCAAGAGGATGCCTTCACAGCACTCAAGGATGCATTGATTTCTCCGCCCATTCTCGGATACCCGGACTTTAAGAAGCCTTTCGAGAAGTACATACTGATGCTTCCCTTAAAGGCCTAAGAGCTGTCCTTTATCAAGAAGAAAATGGGTTATCGCATACGCCAGCAGGGGTTTGAGTAAATCTGAGAGGAACTATCCGGCACACAAGCTAGAGTTTCTGGCACTTAAATGGGCACTTTGCGAGAAGTTTCACGACTACCTATATGGACAGAACTTCACAGTGATGACAGACAACAATCCATTAACGTACATATTGACAACGACGAAACTCGATGCCACAGGGCATAGATCGGATCACAGGGGCCAAAAGTCCCAAAATCTCTTGAACTACTTCTTGTCAAGTTCTGAAAGGCCTACTGTAGGTAGAGGTCTTGAAACTGGACCAGTAGCATGAGATAATTCTTTCTGTTTTTTTTTAAACTGGTCAATCTTGGTCGATAATAACTTAATTTTGCTTTAGTTACACGTTACGTGGTTCATCGAAATATCCCATTTTGTAGTGTAAAACTTCACATTCCTTCTCAAGGTTCATATCCTAATGCTAAAATAATCATCCTGTATTTATGATTTAAATGATCATTTTACCGTACAGTAGAAATTCTATTAAACAGACTAAAAATATTCTACGCTTATTCTTTCTTTTTATTCATCGTATCCATCTTGTTTCTTCGACAGCTTTTCCCACAATTCATCTCATATGCAGACGCATCAGCATTTTTATCTTCTAACGCAAAAGCTTCCACACTCTTAGATAGTGCATAGGGTTACTGTTTAAGATGACCATGTCGACAGTCAATAGTTGACTATTTAGTATGGAGCATGCGTTAGTATAACTGAGGTATGATGCTAGGTGCAGTAATTAGACGTCCCGGAGTCTGAAGCGTCTTTGTTTCAGGACTTATATACCATTCATGTGCCTTCAGGCATGGTGATATTAGGCTTTAATTGCAGTTTATGATATTGTCAATAAACAATTGAATCTGTTAACCCACCAAGCAATTATCTCTGAGTAGACATATCCTATCTATTTCATGTTTATTGGTAGACACTTTATCTATTTCTGGGTTTCCTTTCGGATTATGTTTTGTCAAGCTCTCTTATTCTCGTGAAAATGTGAGTACTTCTGTGAAGTTTTATAAGGATATATTATGTATAGTGGTTGATAGAAAACCTTGGTACCTAGCGAATTCTGTTACAATCTGGGATCTAAAAACAACATGAATGATTCAAACCAAACATTGGCATGTAGTATAATTCCAAACTGATTATCTCATAAAAAGGCTATTTTCGCCTATTTAGATGACATGATGGAATGAAATATTATTTCATAAATTATGAATTTATAAAGGAACACAAGAACAGTTCGTTTGTTTTTAATGATGTATATGCAATATTCTAACGGATGCCAACATTATTGCTTCGTTGCCGGAAGTAACACTTCACACCATCTTTGGGCTGTATAGTTGTATTGTCCCTTATTTCGCTTGTTTGACCAGGGGCCAGCTCAAATTCAAAATTCTGCATAATCTTCACAATTATTGTTTTCATCGCCATCTGTTAAGAAGAACAAGACCATGGAAAACCATTAACAGAACCAAACGATCAGCAATATATAAAGATGACAAACCACTTAAACATGATACATGTAAAGTCGACTAGTAGACATAAAGATGACAAACCACGTAAACATGATACATGTAAAGTCGACTAGTAGACATACAGATGACAAACCACGTAAACATGATACATGTAAAGTTGACTAGTAGACATAAAGATGACAAACCACGTAAACATGATACATGTAAAATCAAGTCGACTAGTAGACATAAAGATGACAAACCACGTAAACATGATACATGTAAAATCAAGTTGACTAGTAGACATAAAGATGACAAACCACGTAAACATGATACATGTAAAATCAAGTTGACTAGTAGACATAAAGATGACAAACCACGTAAACATTGATACATGTAAAATCAAGTTGACTAGTAGACATGATAAGATGACAAACCACGTAAACATGATACATGTAAAATCGACTAGTAGACATAAAGATGACAAACCACGTAAACATGATACATGTAAAATCAAGTCGACTAGTAGACATAAAGATGACAAACCACGTAAACATGATACATGTAAAGTCGACTAGTAGACATAAAGATGACAAACCACGTAAAACATGATACATGTAAAATCAAGTGACTAGTAGACATAAAGATGACAAACCACGTAAACATGATACATGTAAAGTCGACTAGTAGACATAAAGATGACAAACCACGTAAACATGATACATGTAAAATCAAGTTGACTAGTAGACATAAAGATGACAAACCACGTAAAGCATGATACATGTACAATCAAGTTGACTAGTAGACATAAAGATGACAAACCACGTAAACATGATACATGTAAAAATCAAGTTGACTAGTAGACATAAAGATGACAAAACCACGTAAACATGATACATGTAAAGTCGACTAGTAGACATAAAGATGACAAACCACGTAAACATGATAACATGTAAAGTCGACTAGTAGATATAAAGATGACAAACCACTTAAACATGATACATGTAAAGTCAAGTCGACTAGTAGACATAAAGATGACAAACCACTTAAACATGATACATGTAAAATCAAGTTGACTAGTAGACATAATAAGATGACAAACCACGTAAACATGATACATGTAAAATCAAGTTGACTAGTAGACATACAGATGACAAACCACGTAAACATGATACATGTAAAGTTCGACTAGTAGACATAAAGATGACAAACCACGTAAACATGATACATGTAAAATCAAGTTGACTAGTAGACATAAAGATGACAAACCACGTAAACATGATACATGTAAAATCAAGTTGACTAGTAGACATAAAGATGACAAACCACGTAAACATGATACAGGTAAAATCAAGTTGACTAGTAGACATAAAGATGACAAACCACGTAAACATGATACATGTAAAATCAAGTGACTAGTAGACATAAAGATGACAACACAAACCACGTAAAACATAAGATCAAACAGTGTATACATGTAAAGTCGACTAGTAGACATAAAGATGACAAACCACGTAAACATGATACATGTAAAATCAAGTTGACTAGTAGACATAAAGATGACAAACCACGTAAACATGATACATGTAAAGTGACTAGTAGACATAAAGATGACAAACCACGTAAAACATGATACATGTAAAATCAAGTTGACTAGTAGACATAGATGACAAACACGTAACATGATGACAAACCACGTAGACATACAGATGACAAACCACGTAACATGATACAATGTAAAGTCGACTAGTAGACATAACAGATGACAAACCACGTAAACATGATACATGTAAAGTCGACTAGTAGACATAAAGATGACAAACCACGTAAACATGATACATGTAAAATCAAGTCGACTAGTAGACATAAAGATGACAAACCACGTAAACATGATACATGTAAAATCAAGTTGACTAGTAGACATAAAGATGACAAACCACGTAAACATGATACATGTAAAATCAAGTTGACTAGTAGACATAAAGATGACAAACCACGTAAACATGATACATGTAAAGTCGACTAGTAGACATAAAGATGACAAACCACGTAAACATGATACATGTAAAATCAAGTTGACTAGTAGACATAAAGATGACAAACCACGTAAACATGATACATGTAAAATCAAGTTGACTAGTAGACATAAAGATGACAAACCACGTAAACATGATACATGTAAAATCAAGTTGACTAGTAGACATAAAGATGACAAACCACGTAAACATGATACATGTAAAATCAAGTCGACTAGTAGACATAAAGATGACAAACCACGTAAACATGATACATGTAAAATCAAGTTGACTAGTAGACATAAAGATGACAAACCACGTAAACATGATACAGGTAAAATCAAGTTGACTAGTAGACATACAGATGACAAACCACGTAAACATGATACATGTAAAGTCGACTAGTAGACATAAAGATGACAAACCACGTAAACATGATACAGGTAAAATCAAGTTGACTAGTAGACATAAAGATGACAAACCACGTAAACATGATACATGTAAAATCAAGTTGACTAGTAGACATAAAGATGACAAACCACGTAAACATGATACATGTAAAATCAAGTTGACTAGTAGACATAAAGATGACAAACCACGTAAACATGATACATGTAAAATCAAGTCGACTAGTAGACATACAGATGACAAACCACGTAAAACATGATACATGTAAAAAAAAGTCGACTAGTAGACATAAAGATGACAAACCACGTAGAAAACATGATACATGTAAAAAAGTCGACTAGTAGACATAAAGATGACAAAACCACGTAAACATGATACATGTAAAATCAAGTTGACTAGTAGACATAAAGATGACAAACCACGTAAACATGATACATGTAAAATCAAGTTGACTAGTAGACATAAAGATGACAAACCACGTAAACATGATACATGTAAAATCAAGTTGACTAGTAGACATAAAGATGACAAACCACGTAAACATGATACATGTAAAGTCGACTAGTAGACATAAAGATGACAAACCACGTAAACATGATACATGTAAAGTCGACTAGTAGACATAAAGATGACAAACCACGTAAACATGATACATGTAAAATCAAGTTGACTAGTAGACATAAAGATGACAAACCACGTAAACATGATACATGTAAAATCAAGTTGACTAGTAGACATAAAGATGACAAACCACGTAAACATGATACAGGTAAAGTCGACTAGTAGACATACAGATGACAAACCACGTAAACATGATACATGTAAAAAAGTCGACTAGTAGACATACAGATGACAAACCACGTAAACATGATACATGTAAAGTCGACTAGTAGACATAAAGATGACAAACCACGTAAACATGATACATGTAAAATCAAGTTGACTAGTAGACATAAAGATGACAAACCACGTAAACATGATACATGTAAAATCAAGTTGACTAGTAGACATACAGATGACAAACCACGTAAACATGATACATGTAAAATCAAGTTGACTAGTAGACATAAAGATGACAAACCACGTAAACATGATACATGTAAAATCAAGTTGACTAGTAGACATACAGATGACAAACCACGTAAACATGATACATGTAAAGTCGACTAGTAGACATAAAGATGACAAACCACGTAAACATGATACATGTAAAATCAAGTTGACTAGTAGACATAAAGATGACAAACCACGTAAACATGATACATGTAAAATCAAGTTGACTAGTAGACATACAGATGACAAACCACGTAAACACGATACATGTAAAAATCAAGTTGACTAGTAGACATAAAGATGACAAACCACGTAAACATGATACATGTAAAAATCAAGTCGACTAGTAGACATAAAGATGACAAACCACGTAAACATGATACATGTAAAAAAGTTGACTAGTAGACATACAGATGACAAACCACGTAAACATGATACATGTAAAAGTTGACTAGTAGACATAAAGATGACAAACCACGTAAACATGATACATGTAAAAGTCGACTAGTAGACATAAAGATGACAAACCACGTAAACATGATACATGTAAAGTCGACTAGTAGACATACAGATGACAAACCACGTAAACATGATACATGTAAATCAAACTAGTAGACATAAAGATGACAAACCACGTAAACATGATACATGTAAAATCAAGTTGACTAGTAGACATAAAGATGACAAACCACGTAAACATGATACATGTAAAATCAAGTTGACTAGTAGACATAAAGATGACAAACCACGTAACATGATACTGTAAAGTCGATAGTAGACATAAAGATGACAAACCACGTTAAACATGATAAATGTAAAGTTGACTAGTAGACATAAAGATGACAAACCACGTAAACATGATACATGTAAAGTCGACTAGTAGACATACAGATGACAAACCACGTAAACATGATACATGTAAAATCAAGTTGACTAGTAGACATAAGATGACAAACCACGTAAAACATGATACATGTAAAATCAAGTCGACTAGTAGACATAAAGATGACAAACCACGTAAACATGATACATGTAAAATCAAGTTGACTAGTAGACATAAGATGACAAACCACGTAAACATGATACATGTAAAATCAAGTTGACTAGTAGACATAAAGATGACAAACCACGTAAACATGATACATGGTAAAAGTCGACTAGTAGACATAAAGATGACAAACCACGTAAACATGATACATGTAAAAAGTCGACTAGTAGACATAAAGATGACAAACCACGTAAACATGATACATGTAAAATCAAGTTGACTAGTAGACATAAAGATGACAAACCACGTAAACATGATACATGTAAAATAAAGTCGACTAGTAGACATACAGATGACAAACCACGTAAAACATGATACATGTAAAAGTTGACTAGTAGACATAAAGATGACAAACCACGTAAACATGATACATGGTAAAGTCGACTAGTAGACATAAAGATGACAAACCACGTAAACATGATACATGTAAAGTTGACTAGTAGACATAAAGATGACAAACCACGTAAACATGATACATGTAAAATCAAGTCGACTAGTAGACATAAAGATGACAAACCACGTAAACATGATACATGTAAAATCAAGTGACTAGTAGACCATAAAGATGACAAACCACGTAAACATGATACATGTTAAAGTGGCTAGTTAGACATAAAGATGCAAACCACGTAAAATTGATTACATGTTAAGTCGACTAGTAGACATAAAGATGACAAACCACGTAAACATGATACATGTAAAAGTCGGACTAGTAGACATACAGATGACAAACCACGTTAACACGATACATGTAAAATCAAGTTGACTAGTAGACATAAGATGACAAAACCACGTAAACATGATACATGTAAAGTCAGTTGACTAGTAGACATAAAGATGACAAACCACGTAAACATGATACATGTAAATCAAGTCGACTAGTAACATAAAGATGACAAACCACGTAAACATGATACATGTAAAGTCGACTAGTAGACATAAAAGATGACAAACCACGTAAACATGATACATGTAAAATCAAGTTGACTAGTAGACATAAAGATGACAAACCACGTAAACATGATACATGTAAAGTCGACTAGTAGACATAAAGATGACAAACCACGTAAACATGATACATGTAAAATCAAGTTGACTAGTAGACATAAAGATGACAAACCACGTAAACATGATACATGTAAAAGTCGACTAGTAGACATACAGATGACAAACCACGTAAACATGATACATGTAAAGTCAAGTCGACTAGTAGACATACAGATGACAAACCACGTAAAACATGATACATGTAAAAAGTTGACTAGTAGACATAAAGATGACAAACCACGTAAACATGATACATGTAAAATCAAGTTGACTAGTAGACATAAAGATGACAAACCACGTAAACATGATACATGTACAAATCAAGTTGACTAGTAGACATAACAGATGACAAACCACGTAAACATGATACATGTAAAATCAAGTTGACTAGTAGACATAAAGATGACAAACCACGTAAACATGATACATGTAAAGTCGACTAGTAGACATAAAGATGACAAACCACGTAAACATGATACATGTAAAATCAAGTTCGACTAGTAGACATACAGATGACAAACCACGTAAACATGATACATGTAAAGTCGACTAGTAGACATACAGATGACAAACCACGTAAACATGATACATGTAATAAAAGTCGACTAGTAGACATACAGATGACAAACCACGTAAACATGATACATGTAAAGTCGACTAGTAGACATAAAGATGACAAACCACGTAAACATGATACATGTAAAATCAAGTCGACTAGTAGACATAAAGATGACAAACCACGTAAACATGATACATGTAAAGTCGACTAGTAGACATAAAGATGACAAACCACGTAAACATGATACATGTAAAGTCGACTAGTAGACATACAGATGACAAACCACGTAAACATGATACATGTAAAATCAAGTCGACTAGTAGACATACAGATGACAAACCACGTAAACATGATACATGTAAAGTCGACTAGTAGACATAAAGATGACAAACCACGTAAACATGATACATGTTAAGTCGACTAGTAGACATAAAGATGACAAACCACGTAAACATGATACATGTAAAATCAAGTCGACTAGTAGACATACAGATGACAAACCACGTAAACATGATACATGTAAAGTTGACTAGTTGACATAAAGATGACAAACCACGTAAACATGATACATGTAAAGTCGACTAGTAGACATACAGATGACAAACCACGTAAACATGATTACATGTAAAGTTGACTAGTAGACATACAGATGACAAACCACGTTAAACATGATACATGTAATTAAAGTGACTAGTAGACATACAAATGACAAACCACGTAAACATGATACATGTAAAGTTGACTAGTAGACATACAGATGACAAACCACGTAAACATGATACATGTATCAAGTTGACTAGTAGACATAAAGATGACAAACCACGTAAACATGATACATGTTAAGTCGACTAGTAGACATACAGATGACAAACCACGTAAACATGATACATGTAAAATCAAGTCGACTAGTAGACATACAGATGACAAACCACGTAAACATGATACATGTAAAATCAAGTTGACTAGTAGACATAAAGATGACAAACCACGTAAACATGATACATGTAAAGTCAAGTTGACTAGTAGACATACAGATGACAAACCACGTAAACATGATACATGTAAAAAGTTGACTAGTAGACATACAGATGACAAACCACGTAAACATGATACATGTAAAGTCGACTAGTAGACATACAGATGACAAACCACGTAAACATGATACATGTAAAGTCGACTAGTAGACATACAGATGACAAACCACGTAAACATGATACATGTAAAGTTGACTAGTAGACATACAGATGACAAACCACGTAAACATGATACATGTAAAGTTGACTAGTAGACATACAGATGACAAACCACGTAAACATGATACATGTAAAATCAAGTCGACTAGTAGACATACAGATGACAAACCACGTAAACATGATACATGTAAAGTCGACTAGTAGACATAACAGATGACAAACCACGTAAACATGATACATGTAAAGTCGACTAGTAGACATAAGATGACAAACCACGTAAACATGATACATGTAAAGTTGACTAGTAGACATAAGATGACAAACCACGTATGATACATGTTAAGTCGACTAGTACATAAAGATGACAACCAAGTAAACATGTAATGTAAAGTCGGACTAGTAGACATAAAGATGACAAACCACGTAAACATGATACATGTAAAGTCGACTAGTAGACATAAAGATGACAAACCACGTAAACATGATACATGTAAAGTCGACTAGTAGACATAAAGATGACAAACCACGTAAACATGATACATGTAAAATCAAGTCGACTAGTAGACATACAGATGACAAACCACGTAAACATGATACATGTAAAGTCGACTAGTAGACATACAGATGACAAACCACGTAAACATGATACATGTAAAGTCGACTAGTAGACATAAAGATGACAAACCACGTAAACATGATACATGTAAAATCAAGTCGACTAGTAGACATAAAGATGACAAACCACGTAAACATGATACATGTAAAATCAAGTTGACTAGTAGACATAAAGATGACAAACCACGTAAACATGATACATGTAAAATCAAGTTGACTAGTAGACATAAAGATGACAAACACGTAAACATGATACATGTAAAGTCGACTAGTAGACATAAAGATGACAAACCACGTAAACATGATACATGTAAAATCAAGTTGACTAGTAGACATAAAGATGACAAACCACGTAAACATGATACATGTAAAATCAAGTCGACTAGTAGACATAAAGATGACAAACCACGTAAACATGATACATGTAAAATCAAGTCGACTAGTAGACATAAAGATGACAAACCACGTAAACATGATACATGTAAAGTCGACTAGTAGACATACAGATGACAAACCACGTAAACATGATACATGTAAAGTCGACTAGTAGACATACAGATGACAAACCACGTAAACATGATACATGTAAAGTCGACTAGTAGACATACAGATGACAAACCACGTAAACATGATACATGTAAAGTCGACTAGTAGACATACAGATGACAAACCACGTAAACATGATACATGTAAAGTCGACTAGTAGACATACAGATGACAAACCACGTAAACATGATACATGTAAAGTTGACTAGTAGACATAAAGATGACAAACCACGTAAACATGATACATGTAAAATCAAGTTGACTAGTAGACATAAAGATGACAAACCACGTAAACATGATACATGTAAAGTTGACTAGTAGACATAAAGATGACAAACCACGTAAACATGATACATGTAAAAGTTGACTAGTAGACATAAAGATGACAAACCACGTAAACATGATACATGTAAAAGTTGACTAGTAGACATAAAGATGACAAACCACGTAAACATGATACATGAAAGTTGACTAGTAGACATAAAGATGACAAACCACGTAAACATGATACATGTAAAGTTGACTAGTAGACATAAAGATGACAAACCACGTAAACATGATACATGTAAAAAGTTGACTAGTAGACATAACAGATGACAAACCACGTAAACATGATACATGTAAAGTTGACTAGTAGACATACAGATGACAAACCACGTAAACATGATACATGTAAAATCAAGTTGACTAGTAGACATAAAGATGACAAACCACGTAAACATGATACATGTAAAGTCGACTAGTAGACATAAAGATGACAAACCACGTAAACATGATACATGTAAAGTCGACTAGTAGACATACAGATGACAAACCACGTAAACATGATAATGTAAAGTCGACTAGTAGACATACAGATGACAAACCACGTAAACATGATACATGACAAACCACGTAAACATGATACAGGTAATGTAAAGTTGACTAGTAGACATAAAGATGACAAACCACGTAAACATGATACAGGTAAAATCGACTAGTAGACATACAGATGACAAACCACGTAAACATGATACAGGTAAAATCAAGTCGACTAGCAGAAGCATACATTCATTGACTTTGCACGGCTATTTAAAGTGGTTATTCGAGATCCCAATACGACGTGGGCAAAGTACGATTTACCGTCGACGTCGCATCACCCTATGATTATGACGTCACAAACTCTATACCAAAAGATGACGCCACAATCACCAGAAGGTGAAACCAATCGACTAATCGTCGGTAAATTACACGTCGTTAAAATGCCCTGTTGTCATTGTGAGTGAATCTTTCCTGAATATTTATTTTCTCGAAATTTTACAGCGTGCGGAATTGTATCGCATATGGAAATCTGTAGGTATTATGATAGCTAACATTATCGACGACAAGCTTTTAGTCTTAGCCTATAAAATCACATGACGTTGTGAAAAAGAAACTCGAATATTCTAAATAGATTTACATTTCTAAAACATCTGAAATTATTTTTCGTCTTCATACCCCAACGATAGCATTTTCCATAAAGTACATACAGTTCGTTCTACCAATCATTATATATATATATTGATTGTTTTCATAATATCTTTCCGTAACATTGCAGGGCAGTGTTGCAGAATTGAAATAGATGTTTTTTTTTGACAAAATGAAGTTGGTTTGATAACTTATACGTTTGGTAAATATGACCTTTTTATAGGCTGATACTTACAACAAAGTAATTGGTATGTTTAACAGTTGATAAGCTGTGATACAATCTATAATTGATCTCAGATAGCTCTGTTCCTTATAGAATTAAACATCAATAATGAACCTACCTCCGCAAACGTTTTCCCGATGCATATGTGGGGTCCAGCTGAAAATGGTGTCGACACATATTTACATGGCCTGAAAAGATAATATTCTTATTTCATAAGGTTCAAATACAGCTAATATAAAATGATTGACATATTATCGTAAAACATGCTGGATGATTAGATAATCCTGATCTATATAACACACTATTGAACGATTACTAACTTTTCTGTGCTGTTTCTGTCGAATCGGTCCGGTCGGAACTGAGTGGGATCTCTCACATTCTGCTCAACTCTAGATGTTGCGTAGAAACTAACCTGGTGTTAAGGTATGAAAAGTAAATTCCATGGTAAATTAGAATCATGTCCAATACACTTTGAAGGTGTTTATCCTTACATGGTGTGTACACCGTGTATTAAGAGAGGTAAGGATGGCATTTCATAAAAAATTCCATTTTAGCAATATGGTTTAACAACATTCGTAAGTATATATTTTTAACTGGAATGAAATGTTGTGTTAAATGATTATCTGAAAATAACTCACCAAAAGTAATGTTAAACATACATTTTTTTAATTTCAACAAATTTTATATCAAAAATTTATTTGAAAAATGATTGAACAACAGGCATGACCTATGTGAGTTCTCTCCCTAAGTAACAAATGCAAAGCAAATTACATAAGATATACAGTGTTGTTTATAATATATAACAGTATAAACATCTTATCATTGTCAAATGTAAAATTTGAACGTGGAAGTTTATAGTTACAGATATGTTTCAATGGCGTTTATTTGTCAAAAAGTGTATGTATTTAGAGAATTATTGCCAGGTTTCAAAAGGTGATTGGTACTGAATCCAGTATTCAGTGAAAGGTTTCCCTCCACCCATAGGATACAGACCAGCCAATGTCCATATAGGCCTACTAGTCATTGGTCATCCACCCATGAGGTTTGTGGCCAGTCATGGAAACTAGATTCTGTGTATTTGAAGTAAGATTGTTAAAGGGGGGGGGGGACCAATTATGTTGTATTTATGAATTCACTCTGAAAGATTTAAAAAAAAAACACATACAGATTAAGCTACATTCAACTGTTAAATAATTCAGGTGTTAGAAAAAATAGAACATAATTATAAGATGATGATTGAATTTGTAAATGTTTTGATTCTCTTTTGCTTAGTTCATGCCATATAAAGTGATGTAGTCTATGCTACTGGCCACATCAATTCTATAATGAATAATAATCCAAAAATATTACTTACGATCTTGTCTGTGCCTTCAGATAATTTCCCCCGTCATGTTACTGTGGCCACAGGTAGAGTTTACCTATAAGTACCGAACTATTGTAATATGGGCCTATTTTACATACCATCATATCTGTGCCTGCAGGTATACAGTGAGCCCCGAGTTTATAGTCCTTCGCTGTTTCCCGGAATGTTGTCTTGGCAACAGGATACAGCCTAAGTGTCTCTTTCAATACCATGTCCAAGTAAGTCAACTTTTCCAATTCGTTTGTGGTAACCACAGATACAGAGCCAACGTTTTCATCCACTTCTTGTTGAAATCTTGAGAAACAAAATCTATTTTTAGGAATCGTTTACTACCTCATTTATTTCAGAAACTCTTTCTACTATTGTGTGTGTTGAAATGTTATCGATACATATATAATTGTATAATGTAATATAGCCATGTGTCTTCATAAAAATGTCTGAAAAATGTTCAATTTGTTATTCACGATAGTGTTAATGTATCTTTTTCTAATTCATTTTTCATTTTGAATTTACGCTCAAAGTGCCTTAAAACTTCATTATGTTAAATGAAAATATTAATGTAAAACGAGTTTAAAATAAATTTTAATTTCTAAAATAGAATCTGTGTTTGATGATGAACATCGTAAAATATCGAAGAACGTCTGGAATGTTCTAAATTAACATGGACTTTGTAGTATCAATCGCGTTTTTTTTTTATTAATCTTCTTTCTTTAATTCCAAACCAATTTTGAAAACGACTTAAAATCACAACTAATGGAAACAAGCATACAAGGTATCTGATACTGTGTCTTACCGATTGTAACATTCAGGGTTCTTGGCGAGGAGTAGAAGCGTGAAGGACAAGGCATTGGCTAATGTTTCTTGTCCTGTATCATAACAGTACAATATATTCATATTAATGTCCTGTATCATAACAGTACAATATATTCATATTAATGTCCTGTGTCATAACAGTACAATATATTCATATATTAATGTCCTGTATCATACAGTCCTCGCTTCCGTGAGCACCAAAGTCACTGTATTGTAAGATACTAATATTCTGTTTATTCATATGTCATTAATGACAGTTATTTACTGGTTTCGCTCGAAGCGAGTCGCTTCTTGATCATAACAGTACAATAAATGTATTCATATTAATGTCAAACTGTAATTCAGTGAATATCACTGAAAGTAAAATATCAAATTCAATAAATATTAAAAATTACTTTCCTGTACTTTCATAACAGTACATTTCATTCGTAAAATATATTCATATTAATGTTTCATTCCCGGAAGGTTCAAGTTCTGGGTCAGTTAGAAAAAGTTCCGTCATTTAACATCCACGTGATACAGGATAAATATATTCATATTAATAGCACAAGTTTATCCGGCTAGTTATCGTCAGTATGTGGACAAGTTGCAATAAATTCATATTAATGTCCTGTATCATAACAGTACAATATATCATATTAATGTCCTGTGTCATAACAGTACACTATATTCATATTAATGTCCTGTATCATAACAGTACAAATATTCATATTAATGTCCTGTATCATAACAGTACAATATATTCATATTAATGTCCTGTGTCATAACAGTACAATATATTCATATTAATGTCCTGTGTCATAACAACACTATATTCATATTAATGTCCTGTATCATAACAGTACAATATATTCATATTAATGTCCTGTATCATAACAGTACAATATATTCATATTAATGTCCTGTATCATAACAGTACAATATATTCATATTAATGTCCTGTGTCATAACAGTACAATATATTCATATTAATGTCCTGTATCATAACAGTACAATATATTCATATTAATGTCCTGTATCATAACAGTACAATATATTCCATATTAATGTCCTGTGTCATAACAGTACACTATATTCATATTAATGTCCTGAACAGTACAATATATTCATATTAATGTCCTGTATCATAACAGTACAATATATTCATATTAATGTCCTGTGTCATAAAACGAAATACAATATATTCATGTTTGTGTCCTATATCATTAATATCTTAATATTAATATCTTATATAAAATACAACGTATATTTTTTTTTTTCTATACAACTCTAATTGCGTGTGAATTTGTTTAGATTCTGGAATTTTCAATGCATGAAATACGCCGACTTTCAGAATATAACACTTTCGTTTTTAAAGGAAGTTAAAATCTTAGAAAAACTCTCATCTTATTGTAAATTAAAAGTGTTGACAGTTAACCACATGAAACAATGGAAAGATATTGTCAGCACTTACTGGCTTAAACATTGAGTTTACCTGCCACAATAAATGTAAGGAAATTGTCCAATAAAACGTCGTCTGTTATTATTCCGGGATGTTTTTCTGAAACAAGACACGATTTGGAAGTATCTCTGCAAAACAGTATAATTGGTCAAGAAAGAAATTTATTTTAATTTAACAATCGATGATTTTAGTTTTTGCACCTAATGATAACATTACTGTAAATCAATCTATTTTCGAGACGACTTAATTTAGCGTTTTTTTTTTATTCCTTATGACTCTTCGTGGAAATTTTATTTCAGAACAGACTTTAGGAGTCCCACTTTACCTGTACTTTAAACAGTTACCTGGATATTTAATTTCACGACAAACTTTGGGAGTTCCACTTTACCTGTACTTTAAACAGTTTCACGATTTATTATCGACCGCGAAGATTATCCGCTCGCTAAAATTGATGGTTGTATTGGTTAATAATATTAATGTACTGAAAGCATGGGCCTTTTTATTGTCGTATTGCATTACTGTAAAAGTGAATTAGTCGTGGAATAGGAACTTTCGCTTTCATTACATCACTGCGAACATGTCCATGCGCATATATATCACTCAATTCAAATCTTGATATGTAAATAATTAAACTTTAGATGCATATCCCGACAATGACCAAACCGCGAACAGCTTACTAACTGACTTATCCACGCTTACAATAGTATGTCTTCTCCTTGTAACATTTATATTCGATTCCTACTTAGACATCTATCATTTCGTGTAAAATGAGACGATGTGACATATCCATAGATTACCCAGAATAGTTACCTTTTAATTCCATTATATTCTCCAAAAGGTCATTAGGTGCATATTCACCGTTCCGTTTTGCAATCTTTCTGTCAAGCATCTCCTTTTCTGCACATTGTCGGATAAAATTTACAGATTCACGAACAACACAACGGAATTTCCATTTAAGCGGATTTATCTGAAACATGTATGACATACTGCATGACCATCTGTGCTTCTGTGAACTTTCAAAACAATTTTACGAAATATTATAATTGTAAATTGATTTTGCATATAGCTGCTAGCATCTCTAAATGAATCTTACGAATGAACATATTTAAAAAACAAAGTAGTATGTTTTTTCATGCTTCAAACAAATGTGTTTTTTATGTAAAAAAAAGAAAGGAAATATTCCGTTTCTACCACGCTCTCTAGACCGTGAGTTGAACGTGGATGTCACTATCCTGATCATTGGTCAACACGATAAAGCCGAGGTCAACAGTGTCCATTCCCGGGTTATCTTGGTGTTTCTAAGGATTAACTTACAGCTGCAAACGGATTGACGATTTGTTCTGCGATTCCGGAAAATGTTGTCTTCATGTTAGTAACAAATGGATGATTGTGACCATCCAACGGCCCCATATCAACGTTACATGCAACCTACAATAGAGACAGTTCGAATTATTTTATTGAGACCCACTATTTCCATTTATATGAACCCTGTAAGCCTAGAAAAATCTAAACGAAATAGTTATCAATAGGACGACTCTCCTTAATAAAAAATTATTGTATGCATGAAAAAATAAACCGTTGAGATTAAGTTACTACTGTTTTGTATTGACAGGTGAAATTGATCTTTCGCAGTTTGTTTTTATTCGGCAATACTCTAGCGACATTGTGGCATACCATGGGTTCAAACACCTGTCTTCCTAGAATTTTATTATCTGTTTTGGGGGCCATATTCTTTTCTAAATTTATGTTAGAATTTCATTTAAATTGATTTATCTTTTGTACGGTTAAATCTATTTTATTGATTTATTTGATGTTTGATAGACTTGATTGAGCTCTACACGAAAACACACCTTGTAAATCAAGTGCATGGTCAGCTTGTTAAAGGTGTCTAACGTCTGTACCTCTGTCCTACCATCCGCAGATAGCTCCAATAACTGTGTATAACGGTTGGCGAACTCGTTGAATTCATTTTCAAATTGTCGAATGCAGCTTAATTGTTGTATAAATAGAGGAAAAAAAGTACAGCGATATTCCATAAAATAAATGTAAAAATATGCGTATGTTAGACATACAAAACTTCAGAACAAGGAATAAAAGATACGGAAGTATGTGGATAGAGGTTTTTTTTTTCTATTTTGTCTATTTTAACAGTATTTCAAAATACTTGGTTGCTATTATTTGCGAGGTCTTAAATTTAGTTTAAAGGACTGACTCTTTCATGTCTATCCTTAAGAGATCCCCGATAACAGACATATTTATATTCCTTGTAATGTGGTCTACTATTAAAGAGTTTTCATTAAACAATTCTTCCTACTGAATGCTGCTTACAGTTTCCACAAAGTGATAAGTTTTATCGCTGAACTTGATATCATTCTTGCTTATGCTACACGATATAACTTAAAAGTCATTGTAATTCTTCTTTTACTTTTGGTATAATGTAGATTCTCTTAAAGGGACAATTCAGTCTAAGAGCGCATTGGAAATTCCACATATATCAGGAAACAAAACAGTTCTTATTGAAGTTAGAGTAATTGAAGTATTCATTGTTATGTGTCAGAAAAGCCCACTTTGGTGAAACATGTGGGGAATCTTGATACACGTACTTGCTCGCTGTCCGCATTTACATGTCTTGTATGCCGAACCTTGACAAGTGACAGTAGAGTAAGTCTAGAACTACTGAAATAGCTCTTACAATAGTGTGTTTACCTTATTATGTGAAAAACCAACTCCTCGTTGGATATGTATTGCATTTCTTTAACCTGCGTGACATCGGCTCGGAAATGGGTTCAGCGTTTGTATTGCACCTGCTTAATCGTAAATGCTATCCGATTTGGAATTTCAACGTTATCAATTATAATATGCCGTCGAATTCATCAATATTTTTTGTTGTATGTTTCATAAGGAAAGTCGAATAATACACTTTATATTTACATACCAGTTGTCATATAGTCAAGCGCTTATTATCATCGATCACAAATGTGATGTTCATCCAGACGATAACGAAATTCATGATATATGAAATTCCTTGGGATTTCATCATAAAAGACAAATGTAAATTAAGCAGCGTTTGCCATGGAATAACTCTGCATCATATTGGTTTGATGCCACTTAAAGACGTTCAATCTTAATGACAACTTTTAAAAAGTGCATAGATAACGTTTGCCGGAACTTGACATGAATTGACTTACTGTGGTTTGAACCATTTATCGAAATGCATTCGCTGCAGTATCCAGAGTTTATTATCAACTTGTGTTAAAAGTCCCTCATTAACAAACCTGAAATTATATCAAAATATTCTTACTCATATCGATTTGTTCTAAAACGTATAGTTTAACATAATGCCATCTATATTAAATACATACAATGGAAAATAAATAAATCACCTTAGCGAAGCAGTGAATTGAAAAGATAACTCAAGGTTATCTTTTCTGAATAGTCCTTTTGCTTATGTGGTTGCATGAAAACTCGTTTAATTAAAACATGTGATCAATTTATGGACTATGCCAGTAGAGACAGTTTTTACCTTGCACCGAACACGCCAGTCGATGAAGAATAGATACGTCTCGATTTTGGATGGTTACCGGTCACCAGCACATCCTGGAGAAATAATACTGTTATGGAGGTTAGGACAAACATGACAGTAGAGCCCCTTCCTCACTCTCACGAGAATTTAAATTATAAATTACTCCCCCAGTCATTTTGACAAAGAAAACGAGCCAATGAAGCAATCTTGACATTGCGAATATTAAGGATAAAAGGATACCTGTCTGGTGTTTATAAAATTGGATGATCTGATTATCAAGGATTACCTTTATAAAATCCGGATCTAAGACAACAACAATAACCTGATTCCATAACCACAGGCGAAAAATAAGTCCGTACGTCTTGGACCTGTTGATAAAAAAGTTACCCTTCAGCATTGATAACACAAATAACTCAAAAATGTATAATTGTTCTTAACAAATTTATTACAGCCAGACATGAAGTCTTTTGTGAGTCGAGGACTCTGGGAAGCATGATACCACACAATATTTTAAATGGATAGATGAAAGTAGAATGTAAGTTAAAGAAGAAGAAGAATTTTAAGAGGAAGTAGAATTGATGTGAACAATATTGTTATGAACGTATGCTAAACAAGTGTATGGTTAAATGATATATATTTTTGTCGGCTGTTTGTACAGTATTTATCACACAATTCAAGATAAATGGACCTAACATTTCCTAAACAAAACAAGGTGCACTGATATTCTGAATTTTGTAGAAGTTAAAACTACTTACACTTCTATCAAATAATCGTCCATAATACCTCCAGCTGTGATTGCTTTTGATATAGATGGTAGGTGTCCTCTCCAGAAACTTTTAAACATATATCAAACACAAGTATTAAGTTTTAACATACCCGGTATCAAAGCTTCTCCATACGTTTAAGTTATGTATAACTGGGCAAAAATGCACATGCTATTGTTTCTTAAGTGGTGTATTGGAAACAGTTAGGTTTGATAATTAAGTGGTGAATATCATTCAAAGGCAATGACAAAAACGTGTATGACACTTTATAAGCATTTGCAAAATCCCAGAATTAACACATTGTAAAAGTTCTTGTTTTATGCTTGATATATGGTTAAGAAAAACCATATCTGAGGAAGTCACTTAATAATTACTTATATCATTGTAAAAATGCGCATTTAATTGGTTGACCACAACCTGGCCATCTTGGTTAGTATGTAGTATTTTTAAAACACTGTAGGCGTAAATATCACGATTTTTGGCAGGCAGTACTCCCAAAATTAATGCTGAGCGGTAACTTCACTTTGCAAAATCAAAACCTAAACAATTAAAGTATTGTAATTCTCAAAATGTTTGGCGATGAATAACATATCAAAGCTCCTCTTGATTCGTGAGTATGAAAAATACAGCACATATAACTTTAAGCACAACAAAGTTGAAATAAATCTTAAGTTTTATATAATGAATTTTAATTTAAACCATTTTCGAATGAAAAGGGTACACATGTCTACCACAGCGTACCATGAAACAAGATTGATTTGCGCTCATATTTGTTATAAATACAAAGTAGTTTATACTTTTATTTCTATTTACTCTTTGATTTTGCACGACAGAAATCTGCAGTCGCATGTTAAATAAACACTGCCTGTTGTTTGATCCCATTTCATTTTTTTTAAATAAAATTTTGTTAAAATTGAAATGTTAAATAAAACATATCAAGAAGCTTTCACGATGAAGTGCTAGGGCGGCTGAATCCGGAGCAACGATCCCTTATTTAAGCACTTCCATTTTGTGACTGCTATTTCACAGTGTTGTCAGAAGATTCGAAGGTAAATCGATAGTCATGTGAACAAGTCGAAACTCTTTGGTTTTATCGTCCCAGATGCCTAGGAATATTGGCTGGGAAATATTTCGTTACTAAAGAGTCATCACGTTGTCGTAATACGGCGGTGATAATAACACAGATCAGTGTCTACCACTGCATGTCACAATGATTTCTGTAAACTAGAGTCTGCAATCATTGAAGCTATTCGAGGTAAATGTCACCACGAGAAGAAATAATTGCGGTTCTTTTCTTCAAGAAAGTGGTGTGTTAGCTTCTGTTTTTTTACATTATCACTGCCTAAAACATGATTAAGAATGATCATTCAAACATGGCTGCCGGAAATGTTTCCTGGAGATAGGTCAGCTTTGCTGACAGCATCATTTAGCTCTCCTCGGTCGCAGGTGCGAGTCTCTATGTGGTTTACTCCACAGGGACCTGCGTTCCGTGAGAAAATTGAACATGGCGGCGACGGTTAAAGTAAGTGAGCTACACGATGTTTAAATGGAGTTTCTACAAAGTACGAGTCATGACACCTCCAAAGGAGATTGTGGATGAACACAGTTATGGGTACTGTTTACCACCACAAGCGTAGATTTTGTGATTTTGGCTTGGTTTTTGAGGTACCCATTAGAGCCGTGACGACATTTCGACAGGACAGGGAAATGTCTACCTAGCATATTTTTCGTAAATTTCCAGATTCATCAAGCCATAGCTTCGTCAATACTTGGCCAATTTTGTTCATCAAGCACTCAATGGAAAGATAAATTATTTCTCTTTAAGGTAAGATATCCGTCAATGTTGTACAGAACCCATTTTTTAAAATAATCACGGTTAAAAAAAATAGGTTCGTTTTTCTCGACCGCCGAGTTCATACCCTTGATACTATAATATATATATGTATACTATTGGTTAAAAATTTTCGTGCCAGGTCCCTGTGGTTTACTCTATACCTTTGGGAACAGAAACCACATTTGCTGCAGATTCATGAATAACTCATCACTCAAATCATCCTCATCTGATTGGTCGTATTGGGCTGAGGCGGAAACCTTGACCAATCTCAGTTGATTTAAAAAACGTTCATACTTAGTGTATTGTATGTTTTTACGTGTCATCCTGTGGTAAAGACTGTCTAGGTTTTTACGTGACATCCTGTGGTAAAGACTGTCTAGGTTTTTACATGACATCCTGTGGTAAAGACTGTCTAGGTTTTTACATGACATCCTGTGGTAAAGACTGTCTAGATTTTACATGACATCCTATGGTAAAGACTGTCTAGATTTTACATGACATCCTGTGGTAAAGACTGTCTAGGTTTTTACATGACATCATGTGGTAAAGACTGTCTAGGTTTTATATGACATCCTGTGGTAAAGACTTTCTAGGTATCACATGACATCCTGTGGTAAAGACTGTCTAGGTTTTTACGTGACATCATGTGGTGAAGACTGTCTAGGTTTTTACGTGTCAAACTGTGGTAAAGACTGTCTAGGTTTTTACGTGTCAAACTGTGGTAAAGACTATCTAGGTTTTTACATGACATCCTGTGGTAAAGACTGTCTAGGTTTTTACGCGACATCCTGTGGTAAAGACTGTCTAGGTTTTTACGTGACATCCTGTGGTAAAGACTGTCTAGGTTTTTACGTGTCAAACGGTGGTAAAGACCGTCTAGGTTTTAACGTGACATCCTATGGTAAAGACTGTCTTGGTTTTACATGACATCCTGTGGCAAAGACTGTCTAGGTTTTTACATGGCATCTTGTGGTAAAGACTGTCTAGGTTTTTACATGGCATCCTGTGGTAAAGACTGTCTAGGTTTTTACACGACATCCTATGGTAAAGACTGTCTAGATTTAACATGGCATCCTATGGTGAAGACTGTCTAGGTTTTTACATGGCATCCTGTGGTAAAGACTGTCTAGGTTTTTACGTGACATCATGTGGTGAAGACTGTCTAGGTTTTTACATGACATCCTGTGGTAAAGACTGTCTAGGTTTTTAGATGACATCCTATGGTAAAGGCTGTCTAGATTTAACATGACATCCTATGGTAAAGACTGTCTAGATTTTACATGGCATCCTATGGTAAAGACTGTCTAGGTTTTTACATGGCATCCTGTAGTAAAGAATGTCTAGATTTTAGATGACATCCTATGGTAAAGACTGTTTAGATTTAACACGACATCCTATGTTAAAGACTGTCTAGATTTTAGATGGCATCCTATGTTAAAGACTGTCTAGATTTTTACATGACATCCTTTGGTAAAGACTGTCTAGATTTTACATGACATCCTGTGGTAAAGACTGTCTAGATTTTACATGACATCCTGTGGTAAAGACTGTCTAGATTTTAGATGGCATCCTATGGTAAAGACTGTCTAGATTTTTACATGACATCCTTTGGTAAAGACTGTCTACATTTAACATGGCATCCTGTGGTAAAGACTGACTAGATTTTAGATGACATCCTATGGTAAAGACTGTCTAGGTTTTTACACGACATCCTATGGTAAAGACTGTCTAGGTTTTTACATGGCATCCTGTAGTAAAGACTGTCTAGATTTTAGATGACATCCTATGGTAAAGACTGTCTAGATTTTAGATGACATCCTATGGTAAAGACTGTTTAGATTTAACATGGCATCCTGTGGTAAAGACTGTCTAGGTTTTTACATGGCATCCTGTGGTAAAGACTGTCTAGGTTTTTACATGACATCCTATGGTAAAGTCTGTCTAGATTTTACATGACATCTTGTGGTAAAGACTGTCTAGATTTCAGATGACATCCTATGGTAAAGGCTGTCTAGATTTAACACGGCATCCTATGGTAAAGACTGTCTAGATTTTACATGGCATCCTATGATAAAGACTGTCTAGGTTTTTACATGGCATCCTGAGGTAAAGACTGTCTAGGTTTTAGATGACATCCTATGGTAAAGACTGTCTAGGTTTTTACACGACATCCTATGGTAAAGACTGTCTAGATTTTACATAACATCCTGTGGTAAAGACTGACTAGATTTTACATTGCATCCTTTGGTGAAGACTGTCTAGGATTTTACATGGCATCCTGTGGTAAAGACTGTCTAGGTTTTTACATGACATCCTGTGGTAAAGACTGTCTTGGTTTTACAGGACATCCTGTGGTAAAGACTGTCTAGGTTTTTACATGGCGTCCTGTGGTAAAGACTGTCTAGGTTTTTATATGACATCCTGTGGTAAAGACTGTCTAGATTTTACATGACATCCTATGGTGCAGACTGTCTAGGTTTTTACATGACATCCTATGGTAAAGACTGTCTAGGTTTTTACATGACATCCTGTGGTAAAGACTGTCTAGATTTTACATGACATCCTATGGTAAAGACTGTCTAGATTTTAGATGACATCCTATGGTAAAGACTGTCTAGATTTTACATGACATCCTATGGTAAAGACTGTCTAGGTTTTTACATGACATCCTGTGGTAAAGACTGTCTAGGTTTTTACATGACATCTTGTGGTAAAGGCTGTCTAGATTTTAGATGACATCCTATGGTAAAGGCTGTATAGATTTAACATGGCATCCTATGATAAAGACTGTCTAGATTTTACATGGCATCCTATGATAAAGACTGTCTAGGTTTTTACGTGACATCCTGTGGTAAAGACTGTCTAGGTTTTTACCTGCCATCCTGTGGCAAAGACTTTCTAGGTTTTTACGTGTCAAACTGTGGTAAAGACTATCTAGGTTTTTACATGACATCCTGTGGTAAAGACTGTCTTGGATTTACATGACATCCTATGGTAAAGACTGTCTAGGTTTTTACGTGACATCCTTTGGTAAAGACTGTCTAGATTTTACATGACATCCTGTGGTAAAGACTGTCTAGGTTTTTACATGATATCCTGTGGTAAAGACTGTCTAGGTTTTTACGTGCCATCCTGTGGCAAAGACTGTCTAGGTTTTTACGTGTCAAACTGTGGTAAAGACTATCTAGGTTTTTACATGACATCCTGTGGTAAAGACTGTCTAGGTTTTTACGTGACATCCTGTGGTAAAAGTCTAGGTTTTTACGTGACATCCTAAAGGTCTAGTTTTTACGTGTCAAACGGTGGTAAAGACCGTCTAGGTTTTAACGTGACATCCTATGGTAAAAACTGTCTTGGTTTTACATGACATCCTGTGGCAAAGACTGTCTAGGTTTTTACATGGCATCTTGTGGTAAAGACTGTCTAGGTTTTTACATGGCATCCTGTGGTAAAGACTGTCTAGGTTTTTACACGACATCCTATGGTAAAGACTGTCTAGATTTAACATGGCATCCTATGGTGCAGACTGTCTAGGTTTTTACATGGCATCCTGTGGTAAAGACTGTCTAGGTTTTTACGTGACATCATGTGGTGAAGACTGTCTAGGTTTTTACATGACATCATGTGGTTAAGACTGTCTAGATTTTAGATGACATCCTATGGTAAAGGCTGTCTAGATTTAACATGGCATCCTATGGTAAAGACTGTCTAGATTTTACATGGCATCCTATGGTAAAGACTGTCTAGATTTTAGATGACATCCTATGGTAAAGACTGTCTAGGTTTTTACACGACATCCTATGGTAAAGACTGTCTAGGTTTTTACATGGCATCCTGTAGTAAAGACTGTCTAGATTTTAGATGACATCCTATGGTAAAGACTGTTTAGATTTAACATGACATCCTATGTTAAAGACTGTCTAGATTTTAGATGGCATCCTATGGTATGACCGTTACCCATAACCCATATTTCGATGTCAGTTGTACCGCCACTGTCTGTGACGTTAGCCCCCGGAGTTATTGGCATCGAGGTAATTATGCATCGAAAATCAACCTCTAGTTTAGTAGTGGTAGTCAGTCTAGCTGGTGGAGCTGATGAATCCGGAGTAACTGACCTTTTTAATGTATGTGTACCGGTAGTGTTATGATAAAAAATATTGGAGAATATTTTTTTCTTAAGGTAGACCGTCCCTTCTGGTTTCCTCTCATGGATTTCGTTCATTTTTTTGATATTTTGATTTTAGGTATACCCTGATCACAAAAACCGCATAAAAATCATATGTCACCGGGTTAATTTTTCTTCCATGGTTGCTTAAAGATATGTACAAATGACTTAATAATCCGGATTTTAAGGATTTTTAAATAAATAATATTTCCTCCCTGTAGCATCCCTTAACATATAAATAATATACCTGTAACATGTTCATACCTTCAGTAGGTGATATAGAATTCATTACTATATCCAATAAGCTGGGTTTTCCACAATAAAACGAAATATCGTTATTTTAAAATTAAAGCTGACAATGCAAGATAAAAACATGCAGTTGAAATTAAAAAAAAAATATTTTAATGAATTTTTTTTTTTCAAAAATTGTTTCTGAGACATCCCCTAGTTATGACAGTGTGGTATCTAAGGAAGTGGTAGCCATTTTTCTTTTGCTCTGCTTAGTAACCTTCACTGGCCAACCCCCTATATAAAGCACGGGACTTGACACACGTGTATCATTCTAAACATGTCTTGTCTCAGATACACATGCCCCGATATTGCAAATAACAATGTCAAATTGAAAATAAACACTGCACTCACCGGACAATAGTTCATTGAAGTAATAGATGAATGTGTTGTCAGCTAAATCCCAAAATATGTCCAATACGAACTAATAAAACACTTCAATATACAGTAGGTTTTACACGTACATGTAGAACGACACGTGTGTGTTTTTGATAGTTGTCGCTCGTTCGGGTCAGGTACGTAGTCACGTGTATATGGTCAGTTGAGTGCATCGGGTACGATGATATACGTGGAGATATGTGGACGGACTATTGTTTGGATTTCTATTCACTTGCGCTGGATTTTATTTTGAGAAACATCTAATTGACAACTTAGAGGAGTTGACATGTTTTCTTGCTAAAAAAAGTTCCATATAGTTTTACAGGTGAGGGTTTTGTTTACCTATTTGTAGGTGATATAACCTGTAGACTGCTAGGTGTATAGGTACATGAATGAGCGCATGTGTGTCGATACACGCGCTTTATATAGGGGTCAGTGAGTCGTCGGAATGTAAAACGAAAAATGGCTGTCCTCAACCGGGGAATGTCTCATAAACGATTCTTGAAAAAACGAGTATACTTATTAAAAAAAAATCATTTTAATAATTTTAACTTGCATTGTCAGCTTTAAGTCCGGACCCAATTTTAGTGAAAAATTGCATAAAAATAGTAATATTTTTCTTTTTTTCTGAAAAAACGATCTCAGGAAAAATTTCCATGAAGACTGGCTTATTTGCAATACGAAAAGCCAATAAAAAGTATACCTCACCGCATTATTTTTCAAATTATGACCGATTTGCTTCCTACAACCCCTTAAATTTTGGTCTGAAAATGTTAAAAAATAGGCGAATCTGTAGCACTTTTCAACGTTTTATGTTATTCATCTACCCTTGTTAATTTTTACCGATTGGCACACCTTTATATTTATACACTTCAAGTAAACACTCGAAAAGGTTCTAGACGAAATACTTGCTCGAATGCCGATTTCAGAAGCGAGTTGTAATAGGTGGGTACGGAGAAATAAAATACGTTTGCCGGGATTCGGATAGCGACGTAACAAACGTATGACGTCACAGAAGGGACGGTCTACGTTAATTTTGATTAGCTTCCTCTAAGGCCTGTGCTGTCCAGGAAAAGATTTTGCCAAAATTATTTCAAATTTTTATCTAAAAATCATCAATAATGTGTTCAAATCTGCATACAGAGCTACATATTTATGGTCCTCAATGTTTAACAGTGAAAATTAAACTGAGTAAATTATTTTTTAAGGATGCACTCGTCTAAGAAGTCTAAATTTTCTTGTATTTAACATTTTTTCTGCTTTAGATTTTTGGAAATAGGATTTCATACCATAAAAGATAATGGGAGAAAAAATGCATGTCCGTATTCTCGTTTTCAAGCTAAGATACTGTACCTAGTTGACAAAATATTTGATTTTAAAGGAATTTTGCCGTTTTTGCCACAAGAGAATTAAAACTATGATTTCCTAATGAGGTGTTTAATATGTCTGCATGTTTGTAAAATTTATTTTCCAGTAGATTTCTTTAAAAAATATACCAGTTTTGATTAATAAGACATATTTTTTCTCATAATAACAACATATGCTACCCATACCCCTTAATTTTGAGCTACAAAATGCACCATTCTCAGCCATTTTTGCCAAATTTTACCCTCTATAGTGAAAGTTCAGGTATTAAGCTTTTGTTAATATTTTGCATATCAATTAAGAATGGGTTGTTTTTTCTAAATCAGGCAGGGTCCGTGTGCTTACTTTTTTGCCCCATTTAAAAATTTGTTATTTTTCAATATTTTAAAATAAAAAATAAAAGTGCTAAAAATTCCATTAAATGTAAAATCAAAGTGACAAAAATGTATCATTTTACACATTAATGCTCAATATTTCAATTACCATGAACCTAGTAAAGATTTACAGCAAAAATTAGCTCGAAACACCAAAAAATACTGGGGCAGTGATAATTAGAGTAAGAACAATTTTACTAAAAAGTGTTAAAACTGTGAAAAAGCAAAAAAGACACAATTCAAAATGACCGCCATATGAACCATTTTTGAAAATCTACGTATAAAAAACAAATCTTCTATAAATGTCATTTTTTTGACAAGATTGACAACTGACAACTTGCTACAGATAATGGTAAATTGTATTTGAAAATCTCATAACTTCTTTGATCTTTGTCGGACGAGGCTTCAACGGGATTAAATAAATAGTTAAGGCTTTATCTGGAGCTGTGGAATAGTTAAACAATATCCAGTGTAATAGTGGAGAGTACCAGTGACATTCGGTGCCACGTTGTAAGTATGAGAAACACCTCAAACTGTGGAATAGTCAAGATAATTAATAGTTCTCGTTTGTTACATGACAGCAACTGCTGTTGTAAGTGGTGTTTTTTCATTCGCCTTTCCTCAAGATCCCTATATACTATTTCCACTTAATTCAGAGTATACATGTATATAAATTTTGAATATTCGTGAATATTTATTTCTTTATCTTGCAATCGGTAACGACGAAATAGGTTCACTGTGTATGCCATCCCTCAAAACGTCTGACTGTTATTCTCCAATTTTGACTAATAGTACACATATTAATTTTGAACAATTAGGGGTATTTATCTCTGACAAAGAAACGTAGGTTTTCTAAATAAATAAACAAATTCTAACATTTTTGAATTCTGAACGGTATGTGTAACATGATAGTTCGCGGTAATTGTTCAAACTTACTGTTCCATTTCACTGACACGTACCACTGATGGCAGTCCACAGTAATTCACTTGATGTCACATGGTGTCATATTCGGGTTGTATGGTTGGATATATATCTGCTTAATGCTAGTGTTTGCTTTTCAATCAGTGGTGCAAAATAAAAAGAATGAAAAACAAAGATATGGAAAGTATGAATTAAATATGATATTTATCAAAAACAATGGAATTATAACAACATATCATTAATCCAATACAGCATCTACCATTTTTGCAACAACAAAAGTTATAACAGACCAAATATAAATAAAATTACCGTATTGCTGCAAACATCATCATTATGGTGTATTGGAATGATTTTTCATTAACTTTATCAGGAATGAAACAATCATTAATTAGATATACAAAGCCAAACTTCTATCCATTCAGATATGTTATTTTAATGACATTACGGTTTAAATAGTAATATTTCATTAGGCGATTGTTAAAAAATAACGAAATAATGAAATAATTAATTATAGTTTCCATAACAAGCAATATTTACAATTTTGCTTTCTCAGTTTTACTCCTATTCTAGTTATCATAAATTATTACATATTATGGACTTGACAAGCACTGACAATCTTCACGTCAATGATACGTTGTCCTGTGAGTGTACTGCTGAGTTTGAGTTATGTTACTCGTGATGAACTTTGTGCATTTTCACGTTCAGTGTTGCCATGACTGTTGTATTTGTTCCAATCTACATACCAGCAATATTAACTAGCTGTATAGATGCCTTCTTAACGATGGCAGAGAAATACAACAATTATCTGCTAACCATTTGAAAGGGACTATTTTTTTTATCTGAACACGCATGTTTTAAACTCGCTTTGTCAGTTTTAAGGACAATATTCGACATAACACCATGTGCAAATATTTCAAAATAAAACTTGTTTCCTCCGAACACTACAAATATTTGTGTCGGACAAAAATCAACTCGTGCGTAAACATTTAAAAATTATGAACGCTTCTATGAGAAGCATCATTTAGGAGAAACATTTTGAATACAACTTCATGGTATACAATCACTTTACTATACCTCAATATACTATCAGAAAGAGATATACACTAAGAGATGTGAAACTCCTTCATTGTCCCTGATAATGACAGAGGAACCTTCGTATTTTATTATTTAAACCTTATCTTGTGCTAAACCATACACATATAGTTGAAACATTATATTATAATTTTATATGAACATTTGTACAACGTTGTTTTCATATGATATCTACGTGTATAAAACAGGCAATTTCACCCAAAATCATACATTCAAAATTAGTAGTATAAATAGAACACTATCTGAACATTTTCGTGTTTCATATTAACGTTATCCTCCTTAACCTGACATGCCATGAGTATAGAGAAAACTACTCGGCAAACAAAGGTCCGACCTCCGTTCATCAAAATGGTTGAATTGCCAACATTTTTTGTGCTCATATATTCGTTTTTGATGCTACGCTCAATCATATCCGCAAAAGATTTCTGCTAACATCGGATATCAGGTACAATATTGGAGTACATGTAAATTACAAATCAGATCAAAATGAAAACGTTCAATGGTACAACAAAAACAATATTGAAATAAAAAATGAAAATTTTAAACTTATGTTGGTAGTAAATATTCCCTGTTTACATTTTGTACGGAGAATACTTTGACGTTTGTTGATGCCTCGAGCACAGTTCCTTATGCCGAGGTTACCCTTCTCGGACGGAAGTAACATTTGACTCCATCTTTAGCACTTATTGTCGTGTGTTCCATTATCTCCGTGCTTTGGCCGGGGACAAGTTCAAAGTCGAGATGCTGCATGATCTTCGCAATAACAATTTTTATTTCTATCTGTAAAGTAAGATAGGAAAGAAAACATTTTATAATATATATGTTGTAAGTTGTAAGTGAAATGGTTCGTGTTCCACATTAATTTGTTTTTCCTTTGCCCTGGACTGCTGTGATAACATGTTCGTTTCGGTCAGGTTTGATATATGCACATATACTAACCACCATTACTACCCCTTATACTGCTGTGCTGATACAACTCTATTTCAAAATAATGTTTAGGATGAAATGATATAAAAAAACTAAAATTGTTAAAATAGTCACTGGTCTTTTATTCATAAAACTTCTTACCTCGGCGAATTTTTTCCCGATACATGTATGAGGGCCTGCTGAAAATGGGGTGGAAGTATACTTGCTGAACCTTCAAAAGAAACAGGAATAATTGTGCTTTTTAATCTTGCTATACTTAAAGGGAAAAGGTTTCTAAAAGAAATATGAATAGAAGGAAAATGATGATTTAAACTTACTTTTCTGGATTCTTGCTGTCGAATCTTTCCGGTATAAACTTTGAAGGGTTGGTAACATTTTGTTCCATTCTGGATGCGGCATAGAAGCTCACCTGTAATATCATTTGATGTTAATATATTTGGTATGTTTGAAGGGGCAAAATTCAACAATAGTAATTCAACAATCAAAACTGAATTCAATAACAACGTCAATGTGAATTATTGTGTAGCTCAGCGACATAAGCATATAGAAGAACGTGAACCTTTGGCCTTCTGATCCCACCACTATACGTCTTTTGGTGCCGATATTTTCAACGGTAGATCCAAAATGATGTTGTCACTAGTGGATTCAAATTTTAAAGATTCTGGTAAGCTAGTCTTCAAGTCAAGCTGTTGGCTTGCGCACACAACTTAACGAGTAAGGACATCGCTACTTCAGACGCAACAAAATGAGCACATCATAGAAAAGGAAGTATGTCATGCTGTATTTTAGATGTATAGGTGAAAGACGAGTGCATCAATCAGGCATTTTATGCTGTAGTAATACTTTTTACGTTCAGTGACATTACTTAGTCAAATCAATATCATTTGTTTTCTGTCGAAACTTTTGCATTCTTGAATATATTATTTTTATATCAGTATATTATGTTTTTTTTTATCTCAATATGATATACCCACGAGCATGTCCGTCCCTTCTGGAATCAGATGTGGTCCGAATCTCACGTCCTTTGTTGTCTCGCGAAACGTATTCTTGGCAATAGGGTAAAGCCGAAGTGTCTCTTTCATTACCATGTCCAAATAAGGTAACTTCTCAAGTTCTTTCAGGGTGATCACAGAAACAGCACCAGCGTTTTCATCAATCTCCTTTTGTAGCCTAACAAACCAACAAACAAGACCAGAATAATTCAAATTATTTGTTATTATTGATTTTACACCTGCATCGTTTTTGTATTAAGAATGAACTCCTTCCATACTTCGTTTTTGTATAAAGAATGGACACTTTCTAGATATCATTTTTATATAAAGAATGAACTCCTTCTAGGTATCGTTTAAATATAAAGAATGGACTCCTTTTGTTTTTCGTTTTTATATAAAGAATGGATTCAATTTATTTTTCGTTTTTACATAAAGAATGGACTCCTTTTAATTTTCGTTGTTATATAAAGAATGAACTTCTAGGTATCGTTTTTTAAAGGAACTGACTCCTTCTAGGTATCGTATTTATATAAAGAATGAACCCCTTCTAGGTATCGTTTTAATATAAAGAATGGACTCCTTCTAGGTATCGATTTTATTTCAAGAATGGACCCCTTCTAGGTATCGTATTTATATAAAGAATGAACCCCTTCTAGGTATCGTTTTAATATAAAGAATGGACCCATTCTAGGTATTGTTTTTATATAAAGAATGAACCCCTTCTAGGTATCGTTTTATATAAAGAATGGACTCCTTCTAGGTATCGATTTTATTTCAAGAATGGACCCCTTGTAGGTATCGTATTTATATAAAGAATGAACCCCTTCTAGGTATCGTTTAAATATAAAGAATGGACCCCTTCTAGGTATTGTTTTTATATAAAGAATGAACCCCTTCTAGGTATCGTTTTTATATAAAGAATGGACTCCTTCTATGTATCGTTTTTATATAAAGAATTGACTCCTGCTAGGGCTGAAGTTGGTAGCGAGTTCCTAGTACCTAGTTGCGTTTAAAACACGGAGCTAGGAACCACACCCGAGTTCCATTTAAACCAAATACTGGCCAAGGAGTGGAGTTCCGAATATTATGATTCCTTACTCTATGGTCATGTTTAATGATACAATAACAGGAATCGAACTTCGAGGTTTTAAGAATGATAAAAAACAAAAAAATTCTCTATAGCGGAGATTTCCTTAAACGGATCTGACACTCAGACCGGACTTCCGTTTAAGCTTAAAAGCAACTCGGGTCTGGGTGACAGATCCGTTTAAGTAAATCTTTGCTATAGAGATTAACTCTGTGTTTTATTGTTCCTAAAACTTCGAACTTCGATTCCTGTATTACATATGTAATTAAACATGCTTTTAGAGGTAGGACTCATAATAAACGGAACTTTACACGTTGGCCAGTATTTGTATTAAACGGAACTCGGGTCTGGTTCCTAGTTCCGTTTAATAAACAATTCCGTTTAATAAAGGGAACCAGGAACTAGGAACTAGGAACCCGCAGCCAACTTCAGCCCTCTCTTTCGCAAAAGTTTTCATATTTTTCAATTTTCTGCTTGATGTCAGACGTATAACATACACCAATATATTAAATAAAATATATCAGTATTATATCGATAGAGTAACATACTTTTTATAGCAATCAGGGTTCCGTCCGAGCTGAAGCAACATGAAAGATAGTGCGTTGGCCGATGTCTCCTGTCCTGTTTGATTAAAGAATAACAAATTCACGACTGTTGCATCTATTACATAACCCCACCACCAGGGCAGCATAATAGAACAATTCAATAGAGAACTGAAGAGCACTTAAAGCCGGCGACGTTCGTCTCCTTGTTCCGCCGCTAATATTCTCATATTCGTATCAGGCACATGGAGTAGTCTATGTAATTAACAGGGAAGTAGTGTTGTTAATAGCTGGGATCCAACCCGCAGCCCTGGACATACATGGTGCACGTCATCAATAATATAAACCTTCTACGATGTATATTTTATATATTATTTATCACTAAAAGAATTCAGCACTAGAATATATTTTTTAGTATTTTATTTGCCCAGTGAGTTTCCCTACCTGCTAAGAGAAAGGTGAAGTAGTTGTCCAATAATACTTCATCTGTCATTAACGCTGGGTATTTTTCTGAAAATAAAATACAATGTAATGCTCCGTTTAAGAAAAAGGATGATAAAAAATAACGTAAATATTCAAATTAGAATATTATTATCTGATACTTTGTATATCAGTGAAAATTGAAATGAGAAACCTTTTAGTTTCATTATATTCTCCAGGAGATCGTCAGGAACATAATCCCCGCTAGTTTTCGCCATTCCTCTTTCCGTTATCTGTTTACTGGCATGTCCTCGGATATAGTGTATGGCGTTCCGGACCTCGCGGCGGTATCTCCATTCAAACGGATTTATCTTAAATTCAAAATTGTTTTAAAGTTAAAAAGCAGACAGTAATTGAACGATACATGGGAACGAATGGTTGGCTATTACAGAAGTCCCACAAACGCCCCCCCCCCCCCCCACACACACACACTCCTACTATTACATTCGGCATCCTTCAAAACCCCTACACCAATTATCATCAAAATAAAATCATATCTAAATTTCTACTAATCAGAAGCCGCTATTTCGTTACCATGGCATCAAATGTATTAGAAAGAATTAACATTGTGTTTATCACCTCACAAAAGACAATTTCAATAACAATTTCACGTATATCACAACTAAGATACATAAACTGCCGTAAAAGTTTTATTTAACATTAATGAAACGCGACGTCAATAGCAAAAGATCAAAAGCTATAAATTAATAGTATTTCTTTTCTTTATGAATAAGACAGAACAACCACGATCCGTGGACTAAGATTCTGGAGAATCATAGCCGTCGACTTGACATTAACCTTGTCGTGCTCTTTGGGGGTAAATAAGTATTTTTCTCTGAACCTGTCTACTTTCTGTTTATTTACAATCGACATTGCATAAATGAGCGGCAGCGTTGACGTGCTGCATAGTAATGGTATTGACATAATGTCAAT
Organism: Argopecten irradians; assembly: GCF_041381155.1. Lineage (NCBI taxonomy): Eukaryota > Metazoa > Mollusca > Bivalvia > Pectinida > Pectinidae > Argopecten > Argopecten irradians. The sequence goes on from NC_091136.1 coordinate 45,531,372, forward strand.
ATAATTCAATAAAATCTCATTAAAATAAATAAAGATTTAATTTTAATCGGGCAGCAGACAAAGGATAGTATTGCTGTCGTAATGTCATGTAAATGTCCAATGCCCACAGACTGTCTTGCCCCGAAGTGTGGATTAATATGATCTTTTCCTTCGTTGAGGGTAGGACATCTCTACCAGAGAAGGATATTCACGATAGTCTAACCCGAGGCTTGCCGAGGGTTATACAGTCTTGATTCGCCTAGGGTAAAGATATGCGTATTTATCTATCCTACGCTCTAGGTAGGGAATGATCCTATTTCTGTCTCTGTAATTTTCCAAAAAAAAAATGTTAAAAACTACAAATACGCTATAGTTAAGCTCGTTAGAATGTGACAAACAAGAATCTAGCAATCATTTCAAATATTTACAGACATAGAAAAATTAGCATTAAGTGTATCAAAACCATGAAGTACAGTCTTTTTACCGGACAATCAACATCAACGAAATATGTGGTGACAGGTGGACTTACGATTGCGACGATTAGAAACTAATAAACTGCGATCACTTCATTTCCCAATGAAGATGTTGACCTCTGACCGGCGTGAGAATACATTTTGACATTGTTTACATTGTGACCTAGTTTTACGCCGCTTCAGTTTTGAATGCACTTTCTGTGATGAGGCCTAATAGTAATATCGTTGTACATTTAGAAACACAGACAAAAACACTTGATAAATTTATATAAGAAATTGTCAGTAGTCTAATATACACGTCTACTTTGATGAAACGCTGACTTAGGCTGAAGCTCCTCGAAAAAATGAACATACAATAAGCTTCATTTCAAGATGAACACAGAAATTGTCCATTGATCTGCGATTAAATCCCACATTTAACACATTTTATCGAGCCCGGAAAGCACCATGTTATTGGTCTGCATCGCATTCCATAGACACAGGGGTTAGGTTTTACACTAGGTTCAGTTAATAGATATTTAAATGTCAGCTGCAAATAATTATCAGACGGAAACACAACAATCAGTGATATTCCACAATCATTGAAATCGAATTTTAAAAGGTTTGAGTATGTATAAATACCATCTGTTCGGCATTTTCATCAATCGTCATTTTCTTTGAAAGCGGACCCCCGCTAAATCGAGCAACTGGATCACACATTCACTGCGCTTTCAGTACTGCGCAGCAAGTTTTCTATTTGAAGCGACATAAGAATGCTTGTGCGATAAAATTTAAGCCAATATTTTTTATACATGAAAACAACATTTCAAAATCGCCGTTTTTAATCATAATAAAGGTCAAATAATGAGCTAAAATTTGTATTGCTTTGGTGACGAAGAGACCTCCGTGGCTGTACATACATGTACATGTATGATAACTGATACAATGTTGTATTTTTATAATAATGGTGTTTCAACAGCGGAAATTTTGAATTGGTTAACGTAAATATAAGGATTGATCGTCAATTTTGTTGCTTGCATTGACAGTTCACTTCATAAGCACGAGATTAACTTTCTTCATCAGTCCATGCAAGCAACAAAATCGACAATCAATCCTTAAATGTTTTTATATGCATACGACGTTTTACAACTTCCGGCTTATCACGCGAATATGTTCTTCGCGTGCAGACTGTTCTGCCCTGGGTAAGACAGAAAAAGCCTACCCTTACTGGAAACGTAGATATCTCTGTCCAATGGAATAGAAATATCTGTCCATGTTCAGAGAAAATTATGTGGTTATACGCATATATACATACCGCGACGATCGGATTTGCCAAAACAGCTGAGAATCCATCTAGTGCTGTCTTCATTTTTGTGACAAAAGGGTGGTTCTCTCCTCTCAATGGCCCCATGTCGACATTAAATGCTACCTACAATAGGAAAATCTTTTGTTGGTTGATATCAGCAATCCATCCATAATACCAAAAACCCTTACGATCATCTTATAGTTAGGAAGAATCACAGTTGAAATAAACATGCATGTTTGATCGTAATGAGCATGATAAATGTTCAATGACATAGAGTATTTTACTTGTTATTCAATTTAATGTGTCTGTATTTTGTCCCATGGATCGATATTTTGTTCCTAGTCGTTTAATGTAGTAAACAATCTATATTTAATCTACTTCATGACGAATCTATTTACCTTGTATAAAACGTGCATCGTTAATTTGTTGAACATATTAAGTGTGTGTATCTCGGTCTTTCCGTCCGCATGTCTTTCCAGTTCTTCTACGTGACGATCAGCAAATTCATTAAACTCTGGAGCGAACTGTCGAATATAGCTGGAAATACAATCAGCATGTTTTAACTTATTTTTGAATCATGAGATATGTATGCAGTTGTCTAGATGACTCTGTGTTTTCTATTGGTTTAAAGAAGAATTGTTGTATTAGCGACTTACTGTGGTTTGAACCATTCATCAAATTGCATTCGCTGTAATATCCAGTGCTTATTGTCGATTTGTGATTCAATTCCTTGTCCAATAAACCTGCAAATAAAACTATATAATTACCTTATTTATATTGTGTTTATACTTTATACATTATTTTCAGCAAGTCTTAATTAATACCAAAGGTTTTGATTGCCTCAATCGTACATGTTCGTTGCAATAAAATATTACAAGAAAAATTGGAACATTAAAAAAAATTAAGTTCAACAAAGTTTTTAGTTTTATTTCAGTTTCCCAACGCATACGACACGTTAAAATGATACATGGTAAAATCGATAGGGGATTTCGCTATTACTAGTGAGTCCAAAGTTCGAAACCCGCCGGTTTGACCGTGCAATATTTACCACAGTTCTAACATTGTATATAGAACCTTACATCATGTCACCTACCTTGTGCCGAAAACGTTGACTAATTTTGAATATAAACGTTTGGATTTTGGATGATTCCCTGTCACCAGAACATCCTGTAGAAAGCAACATCATATACTTTCAAATGTATATCTAGTAGCTTATTTAAGTTCGCGGTGCGCATATTTCGCAGTTTTCTCAATGGAACATATTCTCAGGGATTTAATTTCGCAATACACCGATTTCTCTGTTAGCAATATAAGCAGGTTTACCTAACATTTGAGTCAAAAATATTTTGCTGATGTTTCGAATTTCGATTTCATGAAAACTGTGGATATGGTTAAAAATATCCCTCCTTCCTCGCGATAAGTACCCGCTTCACCGTTCATAAAATATCCCTCCTTCTCCGCGATAGGTTCCCGCTACACCGTGCTAAAATATCCCTCCTTCTCCGCGATAGGTTCCCGCTACACCGTGCTAAAATATCCCTCCTTCTCCGCGATAGGTACACGCTACACCATTCATAAAATATCCCTGCGAACGCAATAATTATTGCGTGCGAACGAAATACTATTGCGTGCGAACGCAATAATTATTGCGTGCGAACGCAATAGTATTAGCACGCAATACTATTACGTTCACACGCAATAATCATTTCGTTCGCACGCAATATTATTGCGTTCACACGCAATAATTATTGCGTTCGCACGCAATACTATTACGTTCACAAGCAATAATTATTTCGTTCGCACGCAATATTATTGCGTTCACACGCAATAATTATTTCGTTCGCACGCAATACTATTGCGTTCACACGCAATACTTTTGCGTTCGCACGCAATACTATTGCGTTCACACGCAATAATTTTTTTTTATTTCATGTCCGCTCCCAGCCACCGTAGTACCCGCTACACTCCGTACCGAAGAAAAACAAGTATTATGGAAAAACTATATTTTCAGTAGAAGAACAGACTTTGTGACTGGATTATTTAGGTACATGCAATATGATTGGTCGTGATCATTACCTTTATATATTCTGGATCCAAAATAACAACGTATACTTGGTGCATCAAACAGAGCCGAAATACCATTCCATAATATTTGCTCCTGGGCAATTAAGGAAAGAAAAAAAATATATATACATATGTATCAACATTTTAAAACGACAGTAATAACAATATTTTCATAATGTTTATAAGGTAGGTTTCGTCCAATGAAATATAATGACAATGCAACTAAAAGTTAAATCTCCAGACCATTTCCAATGCATATAACGAACAATATAGGTGGGTATTCAGCTTGACCAGCAAAATACTCCTCTGAAAATAAGGTGAATTCAAGCTTTATATAGAACAATGACGTCATAGTTTTTCAACACGAGGCCGTATTAACAAAACAGAATTCAACAGAATCAGATGTGGTTTCTGTATCTTCTTTTGGTGTAATATATGCCACCTATTATTTCTTAGTGATAGTCTATGGTGTTGTCGACTACATTCCTATAACTTGCTCTTTGTTATCGATTCTAATTTTTAAGAAAATCCTGATACGTTTTCGTTCAGCCATTTTGTTTACTTCTAGTTTGCAACAATGCGTATACGCACAACTTCGAAAACCGAATCCATCGCATCTTCATTTGCATATAATCCAGTGCGTAAGACATAGGTAATAAAACAAGGAATTTCTTTAAATATTATATCCATGAAGCCTTTTTTAAATTTCAAACGTATTCAGAAATTAAATTTAGTATTGTCATTACATTTTTAAACTTCTTCTGTTTATAGTGTTTTACAAAACATATTATTAGTTTGGGTGAAACCTACCTTTGACAATCAATGATAATAATCAAAGTGCCAAGGCCACTCATAGATGCTGTGAATGAAGGACTCAAACAAAGGAAAAAGAAATTGGTTTTTCATTTAAATATTTTTATCGCGATGAGTATATGATGACAGTCGTGTGATTTTTTTTTTTAATACGAGATTTGAAAAATTATTTTAAAAAATCAGGATATTTACTTAATATCTCTGTTTTATAGAATCTAGTAGTTATCCCGATTTTTTCAAATAATTTTTCAAATCTCGTATTTTTTGAAAAAAATAACATGACTGTCACCTTTACTCATCAGTCCATCTACCAAATACAAAAAATGTATGACAACATCCATTTTCATTGAGTTCGCCCCCTGTGATCCAAACTCCACCGAAAGTCTGCCGCGGAGGAAGACAGCGAAAAAGGCGTTGTTCGTGATTTTCGGGAGACCAGTGTTCTCGGAGTAATACAAATATCATAGAGTCCCAACTAAACACTTACAACCCTCCATCCATGGTGAATATGTATGTACAAATTCAATGTCTGTGGTTTTGAATATTGTTTTTGTTTTGTTTATTTTTTCATACCATCAAGTATTACGTAAAATGAACAAAACAACTCTTAATTTTCATCGCGGAGTGGTTTCATCGTTTTGATATGCACAGGCTCGCCGAGCGTACCTAAGAATGCTGTTTCACAGCATCAAAATGGAAAAAACACACCATACATACAACTACCTACGTGTAGATTGATGTCATAACAGCTGTGAATATAAGATTATTGAAATAATGGATACGTATGACAGCAAATAGCTGTGTTATAGTGATACTAATTCTCCCATACTTAGTATTCTGAATTCGACAGCGTGATATTGAGATTGATATGATACTCTGGTTTGTTTTCCTTTCATTTAAATAGGCATAGTCGCGATATGTTCTCCTTCCTTTATTTATATAATAACCCATCAACGAGACTATAACAAACTATACCAATACGCCCTCAATATTTCAGACATGGAGACATCTTACTGTAGAGACGCTATATCGCTATATCTAACTATGTAAGACTATTAAATCAGTAGCATGTCAGTATTATCCACATCGTCTAATTCAATATTCATGCATTCTTTTTGTTCATTTGTCTGCATCCAAATAATCTCAATTTTAATGTATTTGGCCAGGACAGAAGCATAAAATCATGCATATATACATAAAAAGGGCATCAAGAATTGGACAGACCGACCAGTGTCTATAATGAAAACAGTATGAGTTAGGGTTTGGAGGGCAGTGGAGACAAGCTCGAGGCGGAATATATCCATATCCCTGATTTAGACTCTTACTTACTATAGGTCGACACCTTTGTTAAGGAAAATCCGACTTTCTTCACGTTTTCAAATGACAAACGGGTTATTGAATTTGACTGACTTTATTTTTGCGGACTGATTTAATTTCAACAATGTTGTTAAATTAATTTACATAATGCAATCTTATCTTCCCGTACATGTTCCTTGTATAGAAACTCCAATCAATAAGAATATGAATTACGTAGGCAAAGGTATTTACTCACATTTCTAGGATGTAATCGTCCAGGATTCCACCATTTGCTTTCACTTTCAGGATTGACGGAATATGGCCGGTCCAGAAGCTTCAATGGATAAGTGTTATACATTTCAAATAAAAATACACATCAAAATACATGTAGTCAGGAAAATACTGATTTGCGTTGGTGTCTTTGAAATAGTGATTGAATAGAGCACAGCAAATATGAGATAAGATATTTCAAATCATAGTTTAAATGATCTAGAGGAAATAAATTATAGAAGCATTAATTTTTCTATAGAAAGAGTCATGAGAATAAATGCTTAACACTATCGGATGGTTTAATTGGAAATCCTGAAGTTGACTCGAAAATACCATGACAAAAATAACTGCAATGGGCTGCAATTGACAGTAAAGTATACTCGGGAAGGACTATGAGTCAGCATGTGCCCCGTCGATGGTGCTTAAGACCTGCTACCAGAGCTAGATTCGTACCAGTTGTTAATTAGGTCACTGTGACCTACAATTTGAATTTTCACCAGTTTTCTGAACTGAACTTCATAAACCCAAGATTTGAATGCAAAGACTGCAAAAAATATTATCTCTATACTAATTTTGACCTATACAGTGAATTTTATCGATCGTCATTGATGTCAAACAGCTTGTTATCCATTACACACAGACATATGTACATCATATAAAGGTCAAATAAGTAATACCAACGGTTTTATTCCGGATAACACTGAATCCTTATAAACGTATGTCTGTAGGATACGAATAACTTGAAGTAGTAAATATGGGACAACGTAGTAATTCTAACAATGTTTACAAAATACTGTCGAATGTTTGTGAACATTTGTAAAGTTAAAAAGTATACATTTGAGATGATTTTTTTTCAAAATTCGTTTCTAACATAAACAAACTCCAATAGCAGATAACATTGTCAAACTAAAAATAAACACTGCACTCACCTGACAAGGCTTCATTGAAGTAATATTGTCAGCTAGATCCCAAAATATGTCAAATACGAGCTAATAGAACACTTCAATATACATTAGATATTACACACGCACAAGTACACGTGTGTGCCTACGGTAGTTTATATATGGAAGCATCAGTTGTTTGGGACAGGTGGTCATGTGCACGTGGCTAGTCGAGTACATCGGGTACGATAGTATATATGGAGATATGTGGATGGATAATTATTAGGATTTCTATTCAATTGTGTGGAATGTTCAATTTGTGAAACATCTAAATGACAGCTAAGAGGAGTTGACATGCTTGCTTTCTAAATCAAGCCCTACAGATATTTACAGGTAAGGGTTTGTTTATATTTTAGCAGGTGATGCACAGTAGACAACTGCTAGGTGTATATGAACATGACTGAGCGCACGTGTGTCGATTCATGTGCTTTATATCCAAGCAGAGTTAAAACAAAATGGCGTCTGCCCGTCCTTAGAAACGCAAGGGGCTGTCTCAGAAACGAATTTTGAAAAAAACAACTTCAATACTTTTTTTATCTCAAAAGTATATTTTAACTTGCATTGTCAGCTTTAATCTGTAATTTTATTTGTTCTTTTTGTGTCTTGATAAATGACATATCGCTAGTAAAATTCGACAGTATTTTATCCATATTGATGGAATGACTTCTAATTTGCTCCATATCATATACCTGTATCACATATTTCTGATAAAATCATAATATTTAGAAATGATAGTCCCTAACTACAATCCAAAGATATACATGTATGTTAAAAGACATTTGCTAAAACTCTTGAATTTTGTATCTGAAACTTGTTTTGTTGAGAGAAATTCGATATCAACCACTCGCTGTGTCACCTCTATGTATTCGAATTATTTATTAGACTTACCTGTCCCTGGGTGGACCCGGCAGGTGGTCATACTTCTGATGTTGTCGGTGAAGGTACCATGCCACAGAGACCAGTGTACAAAGGCTCACGGATACAGTTATCCCCACTATCTCCACCAAAAGCAACATTTCAACGCGAGAATATAATGCGAAGCGGTGCGTGTTGTTCCAATTCTGACGACTGACAGATGAATGCAAGGACGTACCGGGGTTATCGCTTCGCTTATCTTGTGACGTTTCAGGTCATACCCTTTCAACATACGTCACTTTTGTAGTGTCAGATTACGGGAATTTGCAAAAAAAAAAAACAAAAAAAAACAAGCTTACAATAAGTGTTGCAAGCAAAACACGACCCCAGTCGTCAATTACATTTTTCTAATCTATAGTCAGTTATTATTGCTTAGTTATCATTGTATGAAGTTTGAACACGTTGATGTTGGCGGGCGGGCGGGCGGGAACGCAGGCAGGCAGACAGACAGACATACACTATATTCCCCTTCGGTTTCACAGGGGACTAATAACATGAGAACATGTCTTGTCATATACAATGGTTGGCAACTAGATCACGGTAATTACGGCACCAACATACGTCACTTTAAAGCTGACAATGCAAGTGAAAAAATATACTTTTGCACGATGGCCCATATACGCCTAGGGAATATACACTTAAGCAACATAGTTTTGACAGTAGTTTCACACAAAAACGTTGTCAGCAACCACAAAAGCAGTCGAATTTTGTCAAGTGTTGTACAATTCTTTTTTGTCAAATTTTGCTTTTAATTTATTTCGTTAACGCTGTGTTGGCCGGTATACGCCTGTCACTTTTCTAACGTTGCTTTGGAGAAATTAGCATTCCTTCTTGATAACACTCGACAGTCTGATGGGACACAAGTGGCATTAAACGATAAGCAGGTAACCTCCTTTCCCTTACTCCCAATATACCATTGCCCCATAATTGATTAGTGTTGTTCAAGTCAGACTCAAATCAGTACAATAATTTACAGTTTATTTACATATTATTTACAAAGCCACATACAATGAGAACGACACAACATCTGAGCTCAAATATTGTTTTCTCCATAAAAACGGCCTATAATCCTCAACATCCAAACCTGAACTGTCAAACCAAACGTCTCTCTGATTAACCAGACAATAGATCGCATTAATCTTGATTACATACTAGAATTAGCTTACAGCTCCTTAGGGACCTAGTCTCACCGAGGTCGTTTAAACTGACCCCTTTTGAGATACAGACCTTGGTTAGCTTAGAATATAAATAGATAAAACAATACTTTCTTACTTAACGGGAATACTAGACCCGATGCTGAATAGGAGAACCTTTACCAAATACAATTTCCATGTAAAAATATCTGGTTGAATTGTTTTAATATATTAACATGTCTTAAGATTAAAGAATTTCAATGGAAATGTATCCATCAACTTTTATGTGCAGAAATGAAAATAATGAAATTCAGTAACTCAGATGGAAAATATCATTTCTTCAAAGTTGAAAACGAATATACAACATTTATTCTTCAGGTGTGCTTATACAAAACTTATTTTGAATTATCATGATGATTATGAAAGATATTGTACCTGAATTTACTGCAAGAATATTAGATAAAGAAGAGAATGTGATTCTTGGTTTTCCTGGTAAAGGTAGCCTTGCTATATTAATAACCATTTTCATTTTTATCATGAAGTGGACAATATGGAAGTGCAGAAATGACATTAAACATAATGTATGAGTTCTGATACTCATGTACTGATGTATGTATGTATGTATGTATGTATGTATGTATGTATGTATGTATGTATGGATGGATGGATGGTGTTAATTGTATGTATGCTTGCGTGTATATTGTGTATGTGTGGCAAGCATTTTGGGTTTTTACCTATTGAAATGAAGATATATCTATTTAATTAAAGACATCTCTATTTAAAATGAAGATATCTCTATTTAATTAAAGGTATATGTAATTATAATAAAGATATCTCTATTTGAATAAAGATATGTCATATTTAAATACAGATATCTCTATTTCTACTGAAAATAGAAATATCTTCTTTTAAGTGACAGATATCTCTATTTCAAATTCAGATATCTCTATTTGAATTACAGATATCTTTAATCATAATTGAGATATCTTTATTTTAAATAGAGATATCTTTAACTATTGTCCAATTAAAGATATCCATATTTTAAATAAAAATATCTTTAATTTTGTTTATATAGAGATGTCTTCGTTTTAAATACAGATATCTCTAATTCAAATACAGATATCTCTATTTCAAATACAAATATCTCTATTTCAAATAGAGATGTCTTTAATTGAATTAGAGATATCTGCAATTGATTTGCAATACAGATATCTCTATTTAAAATACAGATATCTCTATTTAAAATAGAGATATATCTATTTGAATTAAAGACATCTGTATTTACACGTGTTTGCTCAGTACGAAGATTGATTTTGAATCACAAAGAAAATAATGACTACTCCCTAATTCTGATCAATGTAATGAAACGCTTGTAATTAAATTGGATTTTAAGATGTATGATAAATGTAGGTCTACTAAACCGATAAACTCGCTATTTGGAGGGGATTTCTTAAGAACAGGACATGGCAACTGCTCTCCGGAAAACAGAGCGAACTGTTGCAACTATAAATAAATAATATTGAAAGCTGATACGTTGTAACACCGTCTGCATTCCTCGCCATTTTGCGTCACTACTTCTTTACTTCCGTCATGCCCAAAACGGAGAGTCAAGGGAGCAGTCGTTTTTCCTATTTGATAGTTAAATACAGATATCTCTATTTCCTGTCAAATAAAGATATCTTTAATTCAGATAGAGAAATCTGTATTTATAATAAAGATATCTGTAAAAGCAGATTTTACAGATATCTGTATTTACATTGAAATACAGATATCTCTAATTAAAATAAAGATATCTTTAATGGAATTTGATATATCTGTATTTGAATTAGAGATATCTTTATTTCGTGTTTGATTAGAGATATCTCTATTTATATAGAGATATCTGTAATTCAAATACAGACATCTCTAATTCAATTATAGATATCTCTAATTCAATTAAAGATATCTAAAACTCAATTAAAGATATCTCTAATTCAAATACATATATCTCTATTTGTTATAGAAATACAGATATCTGCATTTTGAATACAGATATCTTCATTTCAATAGCTAAACACCCAAACGGCTTGCCATATGTATGTGCATGTGGTTAAGTACAAATATAAGTATGTATTGTATGCATTTGTTAAAAGTCAGTTTTAAAAAAAAAAGAATAGAAAATTTGCTGTCAGCTTGTGGTTAAGTGATTCTTTGCTGCTATAATTTAGAGCAAATCAAATGAACGCGTACGTCACGTACACAAAAACTACCATTTAAAAGAATTACATATATATGCTATGGAACTCTCGTTCTCGGTCTTAGGTAACAGTTTGGTCCTTTAGTTTAACATAACCTCTAACTACATTGTAGGTCAACAAATGTGTATTATCGTATTTCAATGACCTTTGTTAAATTGGAGATTAAATTCACTGCGAGTTAAAGATGGCTTGTGGCTTGGACACCTTATAGCAAGTCACATATTCTCTGGTATACGAGTACTTTACCGAGTCGAGTATCACGGACACAAGTTAATACAACTTTTAAAAAAATCACTCTAAATACATGCATGCATAAAATATCCTGATTGCGCATAAAGGTAATGTGATAACACATTTTATTTGTATAATTCAAACGCAAGTGGTGAGTATTTGGGGACATATTTGTTATCACACAACCACGTGCGACAATATAAAATCGTCCATAAACATATGTAAATAGAATTATCTGTCGAACGAAATCCTCGACCTGGGTATAGGAAGGTCAATGTTAATATAGCACAATATATTTTTATTTTTCAATTTTCATGTGCGCTTTTTGTCATGTGCAAAGGAACAAAACACTGATAGTTCTAATGACTAGATCTGTAATCTCAATTCTAGTGGCATTACCGTAACCCAATTCGTTTGACCCTAAGTTAAGCAGATCAAGGCAATAAAATAAAACTATTTAACGTCCCTTTAGAGCAATGAAATGGTTGAAAAATTAAAACATTGTTATCTAAGTAACCACAAAAATTAAGATTCCAAATTTAGTCGCCTTTTTCGATCATGCAGTGTGGCAGTAGGCACAATTTTAATATCCTACCTATAGTGAAGGTGTTGCGTGAAATAAGTTCATAAAACAAGCTGATATAATTCAAAAACCTGCTTTTAAATATGGGAGAACAGAGGATGCTAAGTGGACAGATGATATCATTTATTAAATATGACCTAATTTATCCACGTGACCAAGCCAACGTGGCCCTAGGATGCAATCATCTTATGCAGTTAATGTCAAAATCCATATGCAGTAATAAACATCAATCTCAAGCTATTACATCGTTGCTTAGTTTTCAACAAAATGTTTAAGTTTTTAATGCTAAATTAAACAAATACTTAACTAGGTCACCGTGATCTATTTTTTTAAATATTTCACCAGTTTTCTTAATTGAACTTCACAAAACCAATATTTATATGAAAAAAAATTATACAGATGATATCATTTATTAAATATGACCTAATTTATCCACGTGACCAAGCCAACGTGGCCCTAGGATGTAATCATCTTATGCAGTTAATGTCAAGATCCATATGCAGTAATAAACATCAATCTCAAGCTATTACATCGTTGCTTAGTTTTCAACAAAATGTTAAAGTTTTTAATGCTAAATTAAACAAATACTTAACTAGGTCACCGTGATCTATTTTTTTTTAAATATTTCACCAGTTTTCTTAATTGAACTTCACAAAACCAATATTTATATGAAAAAAAAAATTATATCTATTAAAATATTTAGTTAACTTGGACTTAAACAGTGATCCTTCTGTAAAGATAACTGATTCTAGATGCTTCCATAATAAGCAAATTCAAAAGAAACTAGATTTGATCGCGATCAAAACACGGGATTTTCACCTATGTAATGATATAAGTAATGTTAACGAACAGACGATTGCTTGAACGAACGGATGATTTCACTCAATATTAATCAGAAAGCGCACTTACGAAAGTAATCTGGTCCAAACGAAAAACAGATTTAGAGGGATCCCCCTTTGGACAGAAGATTTCATAGAGAGGTAAATATTCAAGGTACATCAGTTAATGGTTAATGTGTGGGTCGGGCAATACATTTGTAAATTTTACATAGCACCGGTTTTGCTTAAACATCCGGTGTCACACGTGACAGATCTGCCACACACATAAAAGGTTTTAAACCTGTCAGTTATTGGGTTTCTGCATTACCTTTTTTGTTTGTTTGTTTGACTAAATGTACGTCCTATTAATAGCTAGTTTCACCTAAGGACGGTGTAACGTTGAAAATGGACCTCCGTTGAAAATTGACCTCGAATTCTGTTATCGCCATTCCTAATATAAGCGACCCTTCTGTGCTGGTATTTAAATTATGTAATTACCACGATTTGAATTGAAATTTGGTATTGTTATCATCGTAACAAATACCTCATTTAAATATTTTAGGTGCTTGTATGTTTATTATGGAGAATACGGCACTACAAAACTTTCATTTTCTATAGTCAGTTTGTCCGTCCGTGTAGATATGTTACACTGAGGTAACGTAGTAAATAAAAAGGAATTGTTGTTATCAAGTTTGTACTATGTGGTGTTCACTTCCTAGTACCAGTGGATAGTACGTGTTACAAAACTATAATTATGGGATATTATTAATTTGTTTCTTAATGATCTTACGTTTGTCAGGTATTCAGTAATTGTTAATTTATCCTGCAACTGTCCCACATACTGACTGATAACTACTGCCGGATAAACTTCTGCTTTATCCGTCAATACGATATGCTTTATCCGTCAATACGATCACGTGAATTTGTTCCATATCTGTCGGCACTTTTTCTAACTTGACCCAGAACTTGAACCTTCCGGTGAATGAAACGTCATTGTGTCCCGCTAAAACGTGACGTCACATTCACCGAAATGACGTCATTTTTACGATATCGAAAATCTCGTATGGCGGTGCCGTCTTTTTCTTGGCTCATGACAAAGGTATGTATTGCTAAGTAATTCTTTAATGGGTATTTATTGTTATTTGAGTATTTTCCTTTCCTTTCAGTGATATATCACACTGAATAGAATTATGGTGACTGTTTGTGAATGCGCTTATTTATTTCCCACGGCAGTAAAAAGGAGTGCACTCTCATTCGGTTAAGTGAATGAATCTTTACCTCCGCATCAAAGAATTGTCTCGCTTCGAGCGAAACAAAGTAAGGAACTGTCAATTTGCTTTCGTTTTGAATGCCATAATGGTTGCAGGATAAACAGAATACACGGTTAGTATCTTACAATACAAGGTTTATTTTGGTGCTCGACACGGAAAGCCGAGATGACTCGGCAAAGCCTCGTCATCTCGGCTTTCCTAAGTCTCGCACCAAAATAAACCTTGTATTGTAAGATACTAACCGTGTATTCTCTATATATACATGTATTTATTCCCTGCAATACAGGAATACGTGTATTATATATAGATCTGCGTATGAATCAGTTATGTTGAGTTCTGCGTATGCTTGTGTTGTGTTGCTTTGTGGTTGTGTGTTTTTGTGTTGTGTGTTGTTTGTTGTGTGTTGTTGTTGTGTGATCTTGTGTTGTTCGTTGTTATGTTGTGTGTTGTGTTGTTATGTGTGGTTGTGTAATGTTATTGTGTTGTGTGTTATTGGTGTGTTGTTGTATGCTGTGTGGCTGTGTTTTTGTTGTGTTGTTGTGTTGTATGATGTGCTGTTGTGTGATGTTTTGATGTGTGATTTTGTGTTGTGTTATGTTGTGTAATGTTGTGTAATGTTGTGTCGTCGCGTGTTGTGTTGTTATGTGTGGTTGTTTAATGTTATTGTGTTGTGTGTTATTGATGTGTTGTGTGTTGTTATATGCTGTACGGCTGTGTTTTGTGTTGTGTTGTGTTGTTGTATGTTGTGTTGTGTTGATTGTTGCTGTTCCGTGTTTATGTAATGTGTTGTTGTGTGATTTTTTTGTGATGTGTTGTTGCGTTATGTTGTATGATGTTGTGTTGTTGTTAGGTGTTGTGTTGTTGTGTATTGTTCTGTTGTTGTTGTTAGGTGGTGTTGTATTGTTGTTGTGTTGTGTGTTGTGGTTGTGGTGTTGTGTTGTGTTGTTGTGTGATGTTTTGCTATGTGATTTTGTGTTGTGTTATGTTGTGTGATGTTGTGTTTTGTGATGTTGTCGTGTGTTGCGTTGTTGTGTATTATTGGGTTGTGTTGTTTTTGGGTGGTGTTGTATTGTTGTTGCGTGGATGTGTGTTGTGTGTTGTTGTGTGATGTTTTGTTGTGATGTTGTGTCATGATGTTGTGTAATGTTGTCTTGTGTGATGTGTGATGTTGTGTTTAGTGTGATGCGTTGTTGTGTTGTGTGATGTTGTGTTGTGTGGTGTTGTGCTATTTTGTTGTGTTTTGTTGTGTGATGTGATGTGTTGTTTTGTGGTGTTGTGTTGTGTAGTGTTGTTGTGTTGTTGGTGTGTTGATGTGTTGTGTGATGCTGTTTGGTTTCGTGGTGTTTTGGTGTCGTGTTGTATTGTTGTGTTAAAACGAATTCTTATGGGGTCACTTTTCAACGGGTCGGTGTAAAAAGTGCGTTTAAAGTTCTGTTTTCAACGGTTTTCGGGGACATTTTTCAACGTTGAAAAATGACCCGCGGTCAATTTACAACAGAGGTCCATTTTCAACGTTACACCGGCCGCTGGTTGGCTGGCTAATTATAAATTTCAAAATTAAAAATGTTTTCTGTTTTCACTTTGAATCATATGACCTTGAAATTAGTCATTTTCTGTGTCTGAGATTATGCTTTTTAACATCCAATTTAAAACATTTCTCTTTGAAATTTCAGAAATTACGGTAAAATTTACGTTAAAGAATGAACGAAATGCCATATTCAGAGGGCTATATTTCCGCCATTTTCAAGTTCATTACTTTGAAATTAAAACTCTGTACAGAGAATATGCCAGTGTCTATATTTACAAAAAATAAAACACCTTACAATAAATAATAAAGGCGCTACGATCTCAGAAATTACGTAAAAAATAAGAAAATGGAACAATTTGACATAATTGGAGAGGTATATTTCCGCTATTTTTCTATATAGCCCCTTTAGAATCCATAACTTTTGAAGACAAACCTTCATTACAACATAGGCGTGAAAAGACAAATAAAAATAAAAATTTAGATTTTTGATGTCTTATATCTCCGCCATTTTGAATCATATGACCTTGTAATTGGTCATTTTATGTGCTTGAGAGCATGTTCTTTCATATGCGCCCTTCAAAACATTTCTATGGTAAAGTTTATTTTTGACCTCTGTTTGACCTCTTTTGACCCTCTACCGAACTCTTGACCTAGACATAATCTCTCATAATATGTAGTAAGAAAAAACGTACAATATCGCGATCTACCTAAATAACGAAATGCACACGTTGAACAGCGTACGGTTATGAAGTTATGAACGTTTAGAGTTTGGTCGAAAAAAGTTGTTTTTTACGTCTGTGACCTTGACCTTGAACATTTTTGTAAATAATCGAACGTACATTTCAAGATCTTATGTACGTTCATAACGTGTCCAAAGTTGAGCGTCGTACCTTAGTCCGTTAGTGAGATATCCTGCTAACAAGATTTGTGGAAATAAGAAAAAAAAGAAAAATAATAAGAAAAAACATAACAATAACAATAGGGATTTCCATACGTAAATGGAAATCCCTAAAAACAGAACAATAACAAAAGGGATTTCCATCCGTAAATGGAAATCCCTAACTATGACAAATAGCACAAGTCATATGCAAACCATTAACATAATTTCTAACTCAACACGAAACAATTTTATCTTGCTTTGTCAGCTTTATATGTCTCTGTTCAAAACAGGTAAAATGTTACAAGACGATTACAACAAACTACATGGACTATATAGTCCACCAGCAGTCTCTATCACATGTTACCATCAACAAAAACAACTAATGGCGAAAACACCGATGTACTGTATAACATAAATGTTTGTGGAAACTTTCTTTCGTGGTTTTAAGCTTCAAAAATACTATAGAAAACTCCACTATTAGTCTATGGGATAGCGGCCTAATGAAGTGTAAACCAAATTTCGTTGATTTCAGTAGAACATCAACTACGAAAACGACGAATGCGTCTTCACATACTTGGATAAATATCGTTATAGTGATATTTTAAGTACAACATATCATAACTACTTCACAATGCATAGTATTTCTGTTATCAGAATACAGGAATAAATCGTGATCAAGTCGTCGTTGTATCAAATACGCTATACATTTGTACCAACGTGTACATAATTACAAAATGCTTGGTACACAGACTAAATTAAAAACAAAAATCAGTAATAATCAGAATGAGGAAAAACGGTATAAAGCTAGTATATTGATAATCCGAAATAAAAGGCCAAAATAAGTAATAATCAGACAAATACTTTTACACTGGGAATGCTTATTATTCGGAGGTAGCTGCTTAATATATCATGTAAACAATGTACTCCTATAATGATTTATCGTAATCTCAATTACAACGTGGTCACGACGAAATGAGTTTTAGGACTAGTCTATTACATATTAAGGAGCCGTTCTAAAACTAGTCTTCCTCTTTTTTATGAGTTTCATTTACGTGGCAAGAAAACATATTTTATTCTTTTAAAGATGACATACAGAATTTATATCATACAATTATCGACCTATGTTCAGGTGGATACGGTGCGTTATCAACCTTAGGAATTGCTTGATTTTCTAAATCATCGTATACACATGAAAACCCCCACCAATAATTGTTTTATTATACGACATTTTAAATAGTAACAACCTTCAAAACGACTTACCTAAAATTGTAATATTTTTCCAAGAATATTTTATTCAAATTCATATATAAAAATATCCAAAATCGTCTTGCTTATTTCTTTTTGTTTTAGTATGTGCGGCTGATATAATCGGAAGGTGGAACCACTGGATCAGCTGCCTGTCTGGCATTCTTGTATTTTTTCTGTTAAAGTTTGCAGTTGATAATTGTTGGTCGCAGTGAACTTATTGCCCTCTATCATATGTTGCAGTAACGTCACAATATATTGTCTTCATGTCATGGCATTTGGAAAGTCTCTCTAGATATATTTGGGTATGACTCAACGCCAAATACAATACGACGTCACATCTAATAGGAGATTCCCTCGATCTATTTTTGATAAAGATAACTGGACTTGAGGGACGGAATCTGGACTAAGTTTAGTAACCGGGCGTGCTTTTCGGTGTTGATTTAGAGGTTAATATTGCATTTGATGGAGAATTCTAAGAATGGTATTGGTCAATACAAAAACAGGAAAAACACCAGTCAGTTGATAAATGTACATATTCACTTTTCACACTTTTGACAATATTTACGTGACTGTAGTACATAACCACCTAACTCACTCACACCTAAAATTCAGAAGTATCTTGAAATCAGTTTAGCTATATTTTCCACTGCTGTGTTATTTATGTCACACCTGTATATTCCGCCTTCGCTACTGAACACCATATCAATGATGGCGCCCAGCTGCCGTAACTCACTTCCGGTGATTCGGAGGCTTGTTGGAGTCAATGACGACAGATTCTCCTTATTGGTGTGATGAAACACGATCACAAACACATCTCTATTGGCTGTAACAAAAGTAGTAAAAGTTAATATAATATTACTAACAAAAGTAGTAAAAGTTTATATAATATAACTAACAAAAGTACTAAAAGTTTATATAATATTACTAACAAAAGTAGTAAAAGTTTATATAATATAATTAACGTACTAAAAGTTTATTTAATATAATTAACAAAAGTAGTAAAAGTTTATATAATATAATTAACAAAAGTAGTAAAAGTTTACATAATATAACTAACAAAAGTAGTAAAAGTTTACATAATATAACTAACAAAAGTAGTTTAATTGAATTGGCATTTGGTGTGTATAAAATGTCATTACAAAAACTGGATTGATTTCATGTAAAGGTTAAAAAATGGTTTGAGAAATTTACAGAATACATCTTCATGATAACAAAAAGTTAAGACAGAGAAAAGTGTACTCTGTGACACAATCATTAACAAGCACAGTGACAAAAAATGGTTTAGTCGCAATCGTTAATATGATCAGGATAAATGTCCATACGTGTATTAAAAGAAAACACTACACGGTTACTATGAACATTAATTTATTAAATTTACAAGTGTATATGTATTGGTTAAAGATGATCCACCGCTGACAAATGGTATTTTTTCACTATTAAAAATAGGAACAGACGATTTAGTATTTTTCTTCAGTTACAAAAGTTACTTACTTTAATTTTACTTCAAGTTAAAAATATGAAAAATAATTAATTGCATCCCGGAAAAGTTCCATGGCACTACATCCTATATGGAATGAAGTACTGATTGCGCATGCACCAAAGGCGTGATAAATTATGTTACATTATTTTTGTGTTAATTAGGCATGTATATACAAGATTAAACACCAATTATTGTTCAAATGATGAATATCATTTATGCTCTGTCAGCGGTGAAGCATCTTTAAAGTCAAGGGGATAACGTCAAGGGGATAACTTAAGTTTCATGTCCCTTATCGTTTTTTAACTTTTCTCATCGTTATGCGTTGTATTTTATTTACAATTACATAGCTTATCAGAGCCGATGTCTACATCCACTACCATTAACCCCTCATTTCTCCAAATGTGTTCTACAATGTCATGTGTAAGTTATATGCTATCTAGAACCCTGTTTAAACACGTGTTTTGTATACCAATATATCGTCATTTGCACGAAAAGATAAAAAAGAACGCGATATTTTGTAAAATAGAGTCAGCACAAACAAGATCTCCTTGTACCTACTATAGGCGATTGTGTTATAGTTATTTGGTGACAGATATATGTTCCGAACCATGTAGACTTTATAAACTGCAATGTATTTTGCAAATAATTAACAAACAACACACCAACTTGCGACTCACCAGTAATAACATTAAGATGTGTTCAAGTTGATATTCATGTATAAGCATACAAAATATCCTTAGCTTAAACAGGGTCAAAACCCTTAATTAATATTTCAACACAATCTGATTAAAATACAGAGCGTTTAATATTCTCACTTTGTTTCATAGAGGATATGACAACATCCCATCAGGGGTCACGTTCTGGTGACTTTTGTGCCCACCCCCCCCCCCCCCCCTGAACTTCATCCCCGCTGAGCTACATCAACTGAAAACAAGATTTCATCCCACCCCACATATACATTTGGTTATGTTGTGTTGTTTGGGCGAGATGACTACATGAAAATGATTCTGACAATTCTTGCAAACTAGTTCGTCCCCTAAGCCTTACTTCCAAGATTCTGGAAGTAGCGACTTGATTGGTCACCAGAACATCACACCTACTGGGATGTTGATAAAGGGATCCTTTATCAAACGGTGATAATACAGATCTGGAATTTCACACATTTTACTGATTAAAAAACACCGATGATACAGACCTTTGATGCCTGTGAGTGCGTCTTTAATGTTTGTGCCTACCCTGGACATATCCAGACACAACACGGCCATCATCCCTCTCGGGATATCTGCCGACGTCTGGCACGGAGTCACGGTTAGACGTATGTCCTGCCGATCCAGTGTGTTCTTCAGCTGTTCAGTCAGTTCACGGGTCACCATCTCCACCATAGTCTTACCCATTCCACTGCGTTCGCTGCGTATACCCAGAACTAAATGGTTGAAAAGAAAACATCCCAATACGTTATAATTGGGAAAATGTATGTTGCTAGCATTTCTCGTTGGATCCAATCAATGAATGTCGTTTGAATTTTATAGTTTGTTGTGAAATCACGGAGTGTTTCTTTTGAAAGTTTCAATCCACAATCCTTAATGTATACTAATGTCTAATTTGTTATAGTTCAATGATAGCAGAATAATCGTCAGCATATATTCCTACCTATATCCCTTTTCTTTTGTTGTTTTGCTTCCTCAAGTTCCATACAAAGTTGACGAAATTCTTCATCTTTTGAATCTGTAATAAAAATAATAAAATATAGTCGATTTGATTTGATTTACTTCTTTTTTGTAATTGTTTGATTGGTATTAAAACAAAATCACTGTCTACAAGTGAAATGAAAGAAACAATTCGATTGATTATGTAAATACCTACTCATATCGCTTTGCAACGTTTTGATCTGATCCAGTAATTTTTTGTTTTCAAGTTTGCTCGACTTTTCATCAGCTAGCTCCATCTTGACCTGATATAATTCCTCATCTTTTGCAGCTGCATGAATAAAACATGTCTTATGTTAAATGTTAAGTTAAGGTTCTTTGTCTCAAAAGTATGGTGCATGGGAAATGTTTTTTTTTATTTTTATTATTTTTTTTTAATATTTAATTTTGAAACAATATTCAGATGATTCAGAGGAACATCGCTATCCCTAATACAAATCGTCCTCGATATTCCAGAGGTCACTATTACTATTGTAATATTCATCCTGGACAATGTCATAGTAAAACTGAAGAAAACTGAAGGCAGTTCAGGAGACAAAAACTGTTTAATCACAAGCCAACACATCACAAAGTTTGTGAGATCAACTTCTAAGCCAGATAATGTACCGCTATTCGATTTTGTTGATTTACATCAAAGGACCAAACTATCTCTCATTTTTTGTCGCACACAAAACCTCTAGTTTTGCTATCACATAGTCTAGTTCAGGTGGGTATATTACGCAGTTAGAATTAGTCCTATTGATAATATCGTATTGTTACAATCAGTAAATTCAATCTTACATACTCAACTCTATCTGTTTCCGAAACAAATCATCTCGTTTGTTTAACTTTTCCTGAGCAAGTTGATCAGTTAGGTCGGCAATTTGCGCAGTCATGTTTTCTTCCGTAGTTTTCCACTGTGCTGAGCGCACTTTTATATCCCCCTGAATGTCTAGTGAATCATGACAGCCAAAAATAGCTTGTGACAATTTGGATTGCAATTGTTCATTTTCAGACTTCAGTTTTTTGACGTTTTCGAGTGTTTGGGTATGGTCTTGACCAAGTGCTGCCAATTTTCTCTGGAATAATTCATTTTCCTCTTTCAGGTGAGTAATTTTTGATTTTAATTTCAATTCTTTGTCTTTCATCTCGTCATAGTTTTTTTTGAACACGTCTTCTTTGACTTCAATAATTAGCTGTAACCCCTTTACAGTCGGAATTCCGTCTACATATGTTTCCAAATTATGTCTTTCATTCTTATTCCTACACTTTGGGCACAAACCAAGGAGAATGTTTCGCTTCCATTTTTCGCACCAGTGTAAAACGTTGTCTAAGGAATTGATGGCCTTTTCCACACCAGCGACATTGCTCTTCCCTTCCCTTTTCATACTCTAGAAGAACAAAATAAATTAAAAAACTAGATTTGATCGCGATCAAAACTCGGGATTTCTACCTATGTAATGATATAAGTAATGTTACCGAACAGACGATTGCTTGAACGAACGGACGATCTCACTCAATATTAATCAGAAAGCGTTTCTTACGAAAGTAGTCTGGTCCAACCGAAAAACAGATTTAGGGGAATCCCCTTTTGGGCACAAACATTTCATAGGTAGGTGAATATATCGGAGCCTGCTGATTGGATATATTCAGGGTACATCAGTTAATGGTCAATTTGTGAGTCGAGCAATACATGAAGATGTATCATTTGTAAAGAATTTTGACGTGAATTTGTTTGGTTGGTTTCAAAACTGCCGGGTATTTTAATCATCCGGTGTCACATGTGACAGCGCTGCCCCACACATAAAAGGTTTTAAACCTGTCAGTTATTGGGTTTGTGCATTACCTTATTTGTTTGTTTGTTTGTTTGATTAAAGTATTCATGTTGGGTATAGGTAACAACCAGCTAAATGAAAAAAAGACCTTCGAAACGGCCCTTGTGTATACCTTCGAAATGTTTGTTTTTTGATTAAAGTATTCAAGTTGGGTATAGGTAACAACCAGCTAAATGAAAAAAAAAGACCTTCGAAACGGCCCTTGTGTATACCTTCGAAATGCTTGTTTGTTTGATTAAAGTATTCAAGTTGGGTATAGGTAACAACCAGCTAAATGAAAAAAAAAGACCTTCGAAACGGCCCTTGTGTATACCTTCGAAATGCTTGTTTGTTTGATTAAAGTATTCAAGTTGGGTATAGGTAACAACCAGCTAAATGAAAAAAAGACCTTCGAAACGGCCCTTGTGTATACCTTCGAAATGTTTGTTTGTTTGATTAAAGTATTCAAGTTGGGTATAGGTAACAACCAGGTAAATGAAAAAAAGACCTTCGAAACGGCCCTTGTGATTTTAACCCGGTCGCTGATTGGCTGACTAAATATGAATTTCAAAAGTAATAATGTTTTCTGACAGGTAATTATTCCTTGATAACCATGATATGAATTTGGAAATTCAGATTGAGATTTAGGTTCAAAATAATGAATAGGTAAAAACATTAAAATTTCAGGATTGTTTAAGTGCAAAATGCGCCTGGTTTCAATAAGGCTACCCTGGTTGGTGTTTGAGCTGAAGGATCCAAACTTTTTTTCTATCTTTTATATGAGAACCTAGACTTTGATTATAGAACACAATAGCCAACTAATATTTCTTTGTTTTAATAATACATCACAAAACTTTAATAAACTTTAACACTGTGGTCTATGTACAATTATTTTGAAGACAAACGTTCATACAACATAGGTACGAAAAATCAACACTGTACATACAGGTTTAAAGGCGCTGAAACAACTGCCGCAAGGACAAATAAAAAATAAAAATTTTATCTCCGCCATTTTGAATCATATGCCCTTGACATTGGTCATTATATGTTTCTGAGAGCATGCTCTTTAACATCCAATTCAAAACATTTCTGTTTGAAAATTCATAAATAACGGCGAAACTTGCGTTAAAAAATGAACGAAAGGCCATATTCGGAGGGCTATATTTCCACCATTTGCAAATTTATGACTTTGAAATTAAAACCCTGTACAGACAAAATGCCAAAGTTTACATTTGCAAAAAATCAACACCCTACATTAAATGGTAAAGGCCCTACGAGCTCACAAATTACGGAAAAAAATAAGGAACTGGAACAAATTGCCATATTTGGAGAGCTATATTTCCGACATTTTTCAATATAACCCCTTGAAATTCATAATTTTTGAAAACAAAAGTGACACAAGTACGAAAAATCAAGACTGTACATACAGGTTTAAAGGCGCTGAAACATCTCGCGCAAGGACAAATAAAAACTAAAATTTCCATTTTTAATGTCCTATGTCTCCGCCATTTTGAATCATATGACCTTGAAATTGGTCATCTTATGTACATGAGAGCATGCTCTGTCATATGCGCCCTTCAAAACTTTTCTGTGACAAATTCCTTTTTTGACCATTGCTTGACCCCGTTGTTACTCTTGACCTTGACATAATCTCTGATAACATGGCATGAGAAAATCACGCGCAATGTCAGGATCTGTCTGAATAACTAAACGTGGACGATGTACAGCGTACAGTTATGAAGTTATGAGTAGTTTTTTACGTCTGTGACCTTGACCTTGAACGTTATCGTACAAAAGCGAACGTACGTTTCAAGCACTCATGTACGTACATAACGTGTCCAAATTTGAGCGTCGTACCTTGTTCCGTTCGTGAGAAAAAGTGTTTCGTGGAAATAATAAGAATAATTAACTTACATTATATATAATAATAATAATAGAGAGCGCAGCGAACGGGCCAAAGGCCCGTTCGCGAAGCGAACTCTTGTGATAGAGGTGTCTCAGTAACGTTATTCTATGTAAATCATCCAATATATGTAGAGTTGGAAAACTTTCTCAAAAACCGGAAACAGGAAGTCAACACAACATCCAGCATCGTAGCATCGCGCAAGACAGTATCCAAAGTCACACTCTCGTGATTACAAAATCACACTCTCGCGTGATTACAAACAAGTAACGCTTGGAAAATTTCAAAATGAAAACATTAGTGAAAGATTAACCTTCCAATTTATTCTTACCTGAATCTAACAATTACATTTTGTCCTGAATATTAACTTAAAAGCCGTTTTACGTGAGCAGTTGCTTCGGAATTTTCCGCCTGACAACGGAGAATGACCTTGAGATATAATTTGTAGCCGCAGTCACGTATTTTTGCAGAAAGTGAAAGTAGAAGTATATCCTATGTTCAATATTGTTTTTCTTGTCATAAACTCAATGCCAGTAATTCAGCAAAGCTATTATTAATGATTGATAATTCTATATATGGTTTCTAGCAGTACAGTTAGTCTACACACAATAAGCAATAAAAACAAAATACATGTCAATATCGATAAGACTGATGGGTCAGGGGAGATTACTCTTTCGCCGTTGGAAATCCTTTATTTAGATCTACCTGGCATATTTCTATTTAGTTACACATTTTAAAAAACAACAAACGAAAGAATGGATCAACTGCTGCGCTCTCAGATAGGCTTTGCCTAAAATTATATTAAAAAATATTGTAAGAGGTATCTTCATAATTTCAATTGTTCTGAAATCAGAACGATTTTTTTTGTGGAGAAAATCGACTTTTTGTGTCCCTATTTCCCTGATGCAAATATACACTTTTGTCATACTTGGAAGGTCTTTATCACTACGGTGTTTATTCCCGTAGGAAACAAGCGTTCTGACGCCCTTCGCGGATTAAGTTCATTTTACGAATTTAAAGTCTACAAAAGAAGCGGAACAATATCAAGAAACAATGCATTTTCAGCTCTAATATCGACATTAGTCGGGCACAGAACTCGATACCAGATAATAAAAATTTCCTGTAATAGTTGCAATAGGAAAATATTACGATATCTTGATTTCTTTCGTTTTATTCAATTTCTAAATTTGATGACTTGATCATGAACATTCCAGTGACATCACTTTTAGTAGGAGTGAATGAAACGGCAGTCAGCCCAGCCAAACAGTGACGTCACAATCACCGGAATGACGTCGCTTACATATTTCCCACAGTAGTAAAAAGGAGTACCTTTGCACACACTCATTCGGTTTAGTGAATGCATCTTTTCTTGATCATCAAAGAAGCATTCGCTTTGAGCGAAATCGTGTAAATAACAGGCAATTTGCTTTCGTTTTGAATACCATCTTCTGTATGTATAATGGAAAAGTTACAGGATAAAACAGAATACACGTGCACTATCTTACAATACAAGTTCTTTTTGGTGTCGACAAAAAAAGTAAAGAAAGTAATTCATGTCAAGTGTAATGTATATTGATGAAGATTTGAGTGAGTAATGATCATTGAAATTCTCAGTAGACCAATGGTATACATACAGTATACATAGGCCTAATACTGAAGAGCACACACGTGTGTATATATATTATCCGTGTGATTACAGTTCGCGATTGTATTTATTGTTATGTAAACATATGGTTATTTACATATACTTCCCATATGTTATCTTAATAAATGCACTATAGTATGTTCATATGTTTATTTTATTTTTTTATTGTACATTTTTGTATAAAATATTTGCCTATATTTTCGGAGAGCATAGGTTCTTTTTGAGAAATATGTGGCCCCGTAAGGAACCGTTTGCCCTGAAAAGGGCAGTTTGTGGTGGCCCTGAAAAGGACCGTTTTTACAGGGGACTAATGGAATTGTTTAAACCTGTTTTAATGTTACGAGATCGTTCATTTTTGGTCACTGCGGGGATTGAGGCGACTGTCTGGCGTACTTCAGAGTGTTCTTCCTTGTCAGGTGTACGCCATCCACGAAATCCCCTCTGCCTAGTCGCCTCAATTCCCGCAGTCACCAAAAATGGATATTGGCATGGGGTGCTGCTCATAAACAGAGGCTAAAGTGGAGTTGATATTTTCAACTAAATTGTTGTACGCCCTCGCCGACATACCACGCGGTTTGTATCTATAAAAGATACTACCTATATTTATGTATGATAACCTCGGGAGGGTTTGGTATAGCCATAATTTCAGAAATCAAATTACTCAAATTAGTTTTTGAAACTTGTGAA
This sequence comes from Argopecten irradians, assembly GCF_041381155.1. Taxonomy (NCBI): domain Eukaryota; kingdom Metazoa; phylum Mollusca; class Bivalvia; order Pectinida; family Pectinidae; genus Argopecten; species Argopecten irradians. The sequence continues at coordinate 45,558,551 of NC_091136.1, forward strand.
GCAGAAAAAGGAACTTATATCTTCTACGAATGGAATGCTAACTATTCCAAAAACTGCAGCCATCGTGAAAAAACGGGTACGCGAAAACGTGTGCGTGGAAATCGAACAGAATCGCACAGTCCGGCTAAACAGAAAAAAATGTCCTAGCGAAATCTTTTGTGCCCGCAGGACGGGATTCAAGACATTTACGGGTTGTGTTTCTCCTAAACAGTTAGACTTTAAACGATACGTTTGCGAAATTAACAGTTGGAAATTTTACGATATGTTTGCGAAATCTTGATGTATACTATCGTGTGCCCGCAGGACGGGATTCAAGATGTTGTAACAGTTTAAATTCGTTTACCTTCTAATACTTTTCAAATGAATTACACGTATGTATGTGTCAGTAAAAATCATTCAATAAATAAAATATGTAAGTTCAGTAATAAAAAGTGTTAAATAAACGTAATATTTGTAAGCTTCCCGAAATTAAAATTTACGATACGCTAGCGAAATCTTGGTTGCCCGAAGGACGGGATTCAACATACTAAAAGTTAAAGTGAATAGTCGGGCAAATTTAGCACAGTTCTAAATATAAATTCGCCAAACTCTTTGAAAACGAGGCTGCGTGGAAATGTCAACATGGACATGTGTTTCTCAGTCGTGTCGGTTTCGTTTCGTGTGATAAACCACTAATGCGGTATGCAAATTGTTGTTTTGAGATGATACATTTGATGCAAATGAAGTATTCTTACATTAATGACAATGCTTTGTAATAATTTTTCGATAAAAGCATCTTGTACATGGAAATCGACACAAATATTCGGCCGATGCAGAGATGGGGCCCCGGCAAGGGGCAATTATTGCAGCATCGCATTCGTCGTATTTTACATCAACCGAATCATGAAGGTTAAATACAAATAATCGTAACATAATTTCCCATTTAAAACCACACGAAAACGTTCCATAGAACGTCCATGCGTGTAGCTGTCAAAGATGTGAAAATAAATTAGCTCATACATAGATATTTTACAAGTACAATATATGTGTTCAGTTATTCGTGTAGTTTTTTGCAAAGATTTAATTAATTATCTATGTCTCTGGTTGTTTTTTTTTTTTTTTTGTAAACAATATTTGAGTTCTGGAGAGAGATGACATGAATGTCCAGCTGGAAGGAAAGAAACTTTTATGATGTATATGTATCGTACAATGTATATATATGTAAACGTACATTCCATGAAGCTGCTATAGAATTACAACTAGGAAATTCTCTCAAACATTGATAATATTTAATTCTTCACATTCATGTAGGCCTATGCTGTGAGAATTAACACATCATATATATTTCCAGAAAACATATAGGCCTACATGTATGTTACTTTCCTTTTCTGTTGTTTCCTGTTCTTTTTTTTTGTGCTCTGGAGAAAAAGATGATTGAGTTGAAGAAAAGTAATTAATTAAGAGAAATGTGTACCACAGTACTTTGTCTGTAGCCGAGGGGTTCTATACTGTTTTAATAGTCCAGTAATTAATAATTAAATTGAAAATTTCAAAATTAAGATGAAATTGTAAATTACATTTTTGAATGAAGTGGTTCCCCTCCTTTGAGAGTACACAGTGTGTATACCCTTTTTGTTTTTAGGAATAATACCTGAATAGGAACCTGAAATAACATGAAAATCAATCAGGTATGTGTGTGTTGGGGGGGGGGTGGGGGGGGGGGGGGTGGGGGGCTAAAAGACAAGAATCATGAGGTTGGGAAGTTGTAACTTGAGTGGGGGGTTGAAATATAGAAGAAATAGCTACAGATAACTGGAAGTGGAATGGTGCTTTATCATTGATCTGGTCATTGGATATTTGGGGTTTACATGGCTTTTTTTTTGTTATTTAGTCTCATTGATTTTGGAGCAACTTTGAATCCATATGGTACTGTATATCTTTCTTTTTTCCATGTGTAGCTATTTCTTCTGTATTTCACCCTCCGCCCAAGTCACAACTTCCCAATAGGTACCACTTTTTTGTTTAGAACTCAAATCAAAGACAGATGTACATAGTACTACATACTACATTTTAGTCTATGTGTTTGTAATCACTGTTACTACAGTATTAATACATAAATGGTCTATGTACAAGTTACACATAGACAATAAATGTGAAATTTGGTTCAGAAAAGAAGATTTGTAACATTTCAGATAACTTGCTATTTTTATGGTTTTATTTATATGTTGAGTCTACTCTCTTGTAAAGTAGAATTTAGAAATCCTAAGACAATGGTATCTATATTGCTATATGTAAAAAAAATCCTTATATTTTAAAAGTAATTGAAAAGCTATCTCACAAGCCCTGACAAACAAATGGGCCGGCATATGGATGCAAGAATTATAATCACTGGATCTAGAGGACTAATATAAACAAATATTTCTACAAAGTTAAACAATGAAAAAGTATTGCATCATAATTTTATTTAATGATTACAGTTGAAAGGAACATTTAATAAATTAATACTGTTTAAATGTTCTGTTCATGATCTTCTAGGTCCATATTGGAAAAGTTTACTTTCAAGAGCACTCATATCAACATTCTTCAGTCTTCATATGATGCTAATTGTATGTATATGTATACATACACTTGTATACAGGTCCAAGGGATGAACTTTCTGTATTCATGTCACTATGCATGCATGGTGCCTGAAAAAAGAACCAACAATTTTTTATATCTGTTGAATATGACAAAAATTGAAATGATCAATTTCAAATATATATAAATGAATAAATGTAGGTTCATTCTACAGGTTTTTTTTTTATTTTAGAGAAAACATTTTATAAGTTGTGAATGTGTCACTGATGCATTTGATAGAATCAAATATTGTTTCAAAAAAGATACAAAATTCATTATCTATAGTTCCAACAAAAATTCAGAATAATTATAAATGATACATGGCTGCAGTACATTTCAACTCTGTAAAGTTTGTCATATACACATGAACCAGGTACAGTTGTAATAAATATACAAACACTATTTATTATTATGACCAGAAATAATACTGTATGTGTCCTCCAAATATATCTAAAGAACAAGCTAAAACCTACATGTACATATGTATATGTGTATATCAGAACATATACAATACAATTTTACCAATTAACCTACAATGTAAATCTTATATACAATGTATGTGTATAACACTACCAGAACATGTACAAAACAAAAATTTACAAATTAAAAATCTATAAATATATACATCAGAACTGTATGTATTTACCGGTAGCATAATATTATAGATTAATTGAAACAAATCTTAGCTTGATAATGCACTAGCGGTTACATTCTAACTGTACATATACAGGGCATTCATTACCCCTAAAGAGGCCCCACGAAAGAACCGCTATTTACCCCAGGGTTACGTTTTACGCGATTGGGGAACAGGTATGAAACATGTGACCATATGTGACCACTCATTTATGAAAAAATACTGCTAGGGACTATTTACATAATGATCAAAATACGAAGACTCACTCACTATCAGCTGAGCAGGGAGTACCGGGTAGTAGGCCTAGGTACGTACAGTAGCGGTCCGGAGCCGCGTGCTCGTTTGAACTGTTCTCTTCACTATAACAAGTTGTATTAACACTCTCCATGCGTCGTAATGTTTACCGAGTCAGTTGTTGGGATTGTCGCTGCTCCATTGCCTTTCCTTTCGCATTTTAGGTGAGTCAGTTGGTTGTTTTGGCGGAAACCTTTTGGTTCAAAACTACGGTAGCCATGCTTTGTTTACTACGGACAGTGGTGGATGTTGCGCATGCGTTAAGGTTGAACTGCACTTATAGCCGGTCGGGAGGACTTTTAGGATTCCCATAGATATTATTATTTTCTTCGCATGTACAGCGATTTTGACGGAAAGTTTTATTTTTCTTATTCATAAGAAATTATACCGGATATATTAATACCATTTTTACCGATTTTACAGTCACTTGCCCGACTATTCGCTTTAATCTTTCAAATAAAACGTATTAAATAAAGCAAGGATTTATAAGTTCTCATATACGTCCTTGAATAAAGTCAAAGTCACCTCGTCAATAAAATAGTGAATTACATCAACATATAAAGGACCCTGAGTAGAACCACGTCCACGTTCGTAGGGTCTGGAAACATATTCGTGTATTGAGTATGGCCGAGAGTTCTACACCGACTATAATGATGTTTATACAACAATATGGCTTAGACAAACAGTATCGAGACCCTATGCACTCGTATACACGCGTGTACAGGCGTGTGTGAGTCGTCGATCTGTTGTCGGTAGTAAACCTGACCAGTCGCCGATCTCTTAACATTAAAACAGGTATAAAGTCTTCATTTTTATTCCAATCTTAATGAAATTTTGTACATAGATGCATTAGAGTATGACAAATAGCATATCTTCTGTTGTCGTTAGGTTTTAAAACACTTTCGATGTTACAATGTGTTGTCGTTATAGTCTACCGTCACGGCAAACCTCTTGTCACTCGATCTATCGTTGACCAGCGGCCGATTTCAGAATATTCAAATCGCTCTAATTCCTTCATATTTGCACCAATCTTCATAAAACTTAGTATAAATATTCTTTTTAATGTACTGAATAACATATCTAGTGTTGTCACCAACTTTTCCTTGTATTTAACGTGTTGTCGTTTGTTGTCGTTATTACATTTAAGTGTGACCGCGAACCAATATTTTCCTTCGCCCTAATATTGTTGACAAAATTCTAATAGACAAAGTTCTATTTATGAACTGAAACTGCAATGATAATTATGTAGTGTAGTGAGAGGGCTTTGGGAACTTGCTTTTCTCTAACATCTTGGAATTAGTAGTGACAAAACAACACGTCTATTCAGTTCCAAATCTACCGTGAGGGAAAATAACTCTTTATACACAAAAACTAAATTATCTCCCTTCGACTGTACATGTTATACTATAATCCTGTAACACCTTTATATGATATACCGGTATAAATAGGTCAAGAGTTAACTTACCTCTATCATCACCTTCAGATCATTGAACTCCTCAGAGAGATTCCACACAGGGACTTCCATGGTGACAGTTGGGTACCAGTGGTGCTTGGCATTCACAATAATTGTGATTTGTAGCTACTGAGAGCATATGCCCTGTGTTGGTGTCGGGGACTTCTTAGACAACATGGGTTTTCCACTTTCGTTTTACCTTCTGTATATATATATATATAAAGGCATTACGTATAAAGGGAAAACCATTTGAATTTAACACTTATTAACTAAAAAAAACGTTTCTGGAAATGTGATTTTAAAGTCATTGTGTTACGAAAATTCAATTATTTTACCTAATGTAATCACATGGTTTTATTTACAGCATTTGACTTTATCCTTCTTTGCATACAGTTAACTAACGTGGGAAGGGAGGTAACTCTCAAATCTCTCATTGATTTGTCATACACAAAAACTGATGATATTTTATGTTTCATTTTACAAATTATTTTTCAAAACTCATTTCTACTACGATTTCACGTTTTAATTACAAATGATATTTCAAAACGTTAAATTTTTATAAAATATACAAATGTACTATAGTTTGTTTTCGTATCGCTGATGTGCCTGCATCGATATTTTTTTCGTTACCGAGGTCAGTACTACGATGATACGACTCAAAATCGACACGGTATAGAGTTCATTGTCATTTTATTCTAAAAGATCTACCAATATCTGCTTACTATAATAAAGTGGTTTTTAATGAATCCTCCCATTCATAACGGTATCTTTTGGTTAATTGAGTTTTTAAGTCATACCGTTTCGAAGTATGTGTTCTCTAATGAAGTGCCATTGTAATGGATGTAGTGTGTCCCCTAGACTTAAATCTACATTTTATTCGATCAATGAAAAAAAACACAATAGAAAAAATATTTAGAAGGCTAAAGAAGAATTCTCTAGGTTATGTGAAGTTCGCTCGATATACAACATTCGACATTCAACATTAAAAATTTGAATGGCTAATGTCGTACATGTATGTCGAGCCAACTTCACACAACCCCTGAAAGTACATTATCTACAAATGTATCTAGTTTGATTTTAATGTGCCTTTTTTGTAAATTTACCGGCATTACTTGAATTTAATTATTTTTTTTCATTTTGATTTAAACATATTTTATTGTGTAATTTTTATATACAATGGGATTGGGCACAAGTTTTCCAACTTATATGAAGCCCTCTCCCTACAGAATTATAATCAATTTTATAACAAAGAATACAAAAATGGCAAAATATACATATTTACATATTTACAAGATTTTAGAGAGAGAGAGAGAGAGAGAGAGAGAGAGAGAGAGAGAGAGAGAGAGAGAGAGAGAGAGAGAGAGAGAGAGAGAGAGAGAGAGAGAGAGAGAGAGAGAGAGAGAGAGAGAGAGAGAGAGGAAGAGAGAGTTTATTTAAATAAATGTATATAATTACTTAATTTATTGAAGTGTATGTATTTGTGATCACTCCCGATGCTGACGACTGAAGTTGTACTGATCGCTGTTCTTGTCTCGCTGCTTTACTTAAAGTTCATCACATCCCGTGCCTTGGTATCTTTCTCCTGTCAATCTGTTGCTTTCTTAATTACGTTTCTCTTCGATCGTCAGCATCGGAAGGATATTAAGAAACATTTTTTTTATTACATGTAGTTCATATTATAAATAGGAAACGTAAAGGAGGAGGGAGGGGGGTTAAAACCTATTACATTCAGTAAATATTTTTTTCATGTTGTTGTTATTTGTCTAGCCATCGAAATACATATGTAATAGTGAAAATGCTTATAATGTTTAATTTAATTGTATGGTGTAAACCACAGGGACCTGGCACGAAAAATTTTAACCGATAGTATACATCAAGGATATATAAGTACGTCCTTGTATACATCTAGGCCTATATATTATAGTATCAAGGGTATGAACTCGGCGGTCGGCATTATTTTTCTCTCGGAACGCTTCTCGACTTTACATATAGTGAATACATTATGCAAATTATGTAATGTTGTGCTTGTGCGTAAACTCGAGAAGCGTTCCGAAGAACAAATGAACATGGCGGTGACGGTTAAAGTACAAGTGAGCTACACGATGTTTAAATGGAGTTTCTACAAAGTACGGGTCATGACACCTCCAAAGAAGATTGTGGATGAACACAGTTACATGGGTACTGTTTACCAGCACAAGCGTAGATTTTGTGATTTTGGCTTGGTTTTTGAGGTGCCCATTAGAGCCGGGACAACATTTCGAGCGGACAGCGAAATGTCTACCTAGCATATTTTTCGTAAATTTCCCGATTCATCAAGCCATAACTTCGTCAATACTTGGCCAATTTTGTTCATCAAGCACTCAATGGAAAGATAAATTATTTCTCTTTAAGGTAAGATATCCGTCAATGTTGTATAGAACCCATTTATTAAAATAATCACGTTTTTTTTAAAAATAGGTCCGTTTTTCTCTACTGCCGAGTTCATACCCTTGCTACTATAATATATTTACAATGTATATGTATACTGTTAGTTTAAAAAAAATCATGCCAGGTCCCTTTGTTGTAAACGTATTAATTTCAAAGTTAGTTCTTTTTTGTTACATATACGTGCCTTGAATTTATATGTTCCATAACTGGGCCCAGATAAGGGATTCCTTAAAGTTAAAGATGATCCACTGCCAACCTTTGGTGCATGCGCTATCAGTACATCATTCCATATAGGATATAGTGCCATGATTTTTTTCAGGATGCAATTAATTATATTTGATATTTTTTAACTTGAAATAAAATAAGAAGCTCAAACATTTCAACGATGGTAATGGTGTAAAATAAGTAATTTTTGTAACTGAAGAAAAATACTAAGTCGTCTGCTGCTGATAGTGAATAAATACCATTTATCCCATAACTATATATGCATGTTTCACAATGGAAAACCGATGTGATAAATCCCATAGCAGTTGGTTATCGTTTATGTTTACACACCCCAGTGTGTAAACACCTACGGCGCCTCTGATTGGTCAACACAAAGATCTCTTGATTCCGATTGGCTCTCAACTTCGGGCTACTTTTCACAGCGCGTTTTATTTTAAATATCATTGTATTCACTGTTTAACAGGTAGTTACTTATTCAAAGTAGTAAACAATAGAATAATGTCTCTCTATTTATGCACTATATTTTATGGCGGGAAGTTACCACTACGCACTGTATGGTGGTAAGTTTCCCTGAATGAAGACGAGAAAATGGTCACCACGGTATAAATATAGAGTTAAAGTTATGGGATAAATAAGTTCCCCAACGCGTGACTGTTGTTTATCATGTTTATCTAAACTCTCGTTAGTTAATCTTCAAATTTTTAAAAGACACTACCTAAAGCTCGTGTCTTTTCAAAATTTGAAAATTAACTAACTCGAGTTTGATAAACATGATAAACAACAGTCATTTGTTGAGGAACCTCTATTTGTCAGCGGTGGAGCATCTTTAACCTTACTTTTTAAATATATCATTTATAAATGGTATTTTTTCACTATTAAAAACAGGAGCAGACGATTTAGTATTTTTCTTCAGTTACAAAAGTTACTTTCTTTACACCATTACCACCATTGAAAAGTTTGAGCTTCTAATTTTACTTCAAGTTAAAAATATGAAAAATAATTAATTGCATCCCGAAAAAAATCCGTACCACTATATCCTACATGTATATGGAATGAACTACTGAATGCGCATGTACCAAAGGCAAACTAAATTATTTTATATTATTTTTTGTGTTAATTAGACTTATGTATACACGATTAAACACTAATTATTGTTCAAATAATGAATATCATTTATGCTCTGTCGGCGGTGGAGCATCTTTAAAATAATATATACAGTATATAAGGTAGAGTGAAAAAAAGTATATATGGTTGGGTGTTGAATGAATCTCCTCCTGTGTGAGAACACTTAATGTTATGTAATATTATGGTTTTTTTTTAATAAAATTTGATTTGAATCTAAAATATATATATATATTTGAGAATCATTCAAATGGACAGAAAAAAAACATGTATGATGCCTCATTAACGTTAGCTACAACACCAAATTGATGCACTGTAAAATTCTTGTTTTTATGACTGACGTATGCTTAGAAAGAAACATATCTGCAGAAATCACTTTACAATTACTAATAACACTGTACAAATGTGAAAAGAAATGGTAGTCCACAACGTGGCTTCATGGTCTGACCATATGTACTCATTTCACAAAAGTTAAACTGTAGATGTAATTAAAATGATATTTGGCAGTACTTCCTAAAATCATTTTCAGCTCTTATTTTTACTTGTAAAAGCAAAATCATATGCATTGTAAGTGTTACAATTCTCAACATGTTCGTAATTCGTCTTGGTTCGGGAGTATGAATAATACGGCACACATTATTGACCTTAAATTATCAGCACCAATATATTCTAGAGAGACAAATTACAGCTGTATTGTGCAATCTCAAAAAACATTGTTAATGATGCTTAGAACCTTGTCAAAACTAATTGATTCATAACTTCAAACTTCAGAAAAGGGATATCAATCAAATCACGGTCATTCAAATGCTTGAAGAGCTTGAGGCACTGTTATAACTCACGTCTGCATGAAAAAAATCATGAGCTGTCTCCCTTATCATGAGACTACATTTTGAAAAGAGGATACTGCATATCGTCCCAAATATGACAAACGCATGTGATCGGGGATTGGGTATTGAATTAGCTAATACATAATCTTCTAAAAATGAAAACATAAATAAACAAGAGGCCCAAAGGGCCTTAACGGTCATCTGACTACCTTGACAATAGTAAAATTAATTATATATGGTGTCACTTTGTCAGGATCATGTCAGGATCATTTTCAATTTCTTTCAACAAATTTTATTTCAAACAAGAGGCCCAAGGGCCTTTAAGTATAGGAAATTAATTAGATATAGTGTCATGGTAGTCATCTTCGATTTGGGATCAACCAGAGATGTAACAATACTTTGTCTGGACCATGTCAGGATCATTTCATGCAAGTTTCAGCCAAATCCCTTCGGTAGAACTTGAGAATAAGTTCAAAATGTGTTTTCAAGATGGCGGCTGTGACGGCCATCTTGGATTTCGGATTGACCCGAAAAATAACAACACTTTGTCTGGACCATGTCAGGATCATTTCATGCAAGTTTCAGCGAAATTGCACCGGTAGAACTTGAGAAGAAGTTTAAAATGTGTTTTCAAGATGGAGACTGTGGCTGCCATCTTGGATTTCAGATCGACCCGAAAAATAACAACACTTTGTCGGGACCATGTCAGGATCATTTCATGCAAGTTTCAGCCAAATCGCACTGGTAGAACTTGAGAAAGTTCAAAATGTGTTTTCAAGATGGCGCCTGTGGCGGCCATCTTGGATTTCGGATCGACCCGAAAAATAACAACACTTTGTCGGGACCATGTCAGGATCATTTCATGCAAGTTTCAGCCAAATCGCCCCGGTAGAACTTGAGAAGAAGTTCAAAATGTGTTTTCAAGATGGCGGCTGTGACGGCCATCTTGGATTTCGGATTGACCCGAAAAATAACAACACTTTGTCTGGACCATGTCAGGATCATTTCATGCAAGTTTCAGCGAAATTGCACCGGTAGAACTTGAGAAGAAGTTCAAAATGTGTTTTCAAGATGGAGACTGTGGCTGCCATCTTGGATTTCAGATCGACCCGAAAAATAACAACACTTTGTCGGGACCATGTCAGGATCATTTCATGCAAGTTTCAGCCAAATCGCACCGGTAGAACTTGAGAAGAAGTTCAAAATGTGTTTTCAAGATGGCGCCTGTGGCGGCCATCTTGGATTTCGGATCGACCCGAAAAATAACAACACTTTGTCGGGACCATGTCAGGATCATTTCATGCAAGTTTCAGCCAAATCGCACCGGTAGAACTTGAGAAGAAGTTCAAAATGTGTTTTCAAGATGGCGGCTGTGGCGGCCATCTTGGATTTCGGATCGACCCGAAAAATAACAACACTTTGTCTGGACCATGTCAGGATCATTTCATGCAAGTTTCAGCGAAATTGCACCGGTAGAACTTGAGAAGAAGTTTAAAATGTGTTTTCAAGATGGAGACTGTGGCTGCCATCTTGGATTTCAGATCGACCCGAAAAATAACAACACTTTGTCGGGACCATGTCAGGATCATTTCATGCAAGTTTCAGCCAAATCGCACTGGTAGAACTTGAGAAAGTTCAAAATGTGTTTTCAAGATGGCGCCTGTGGCGGCCATCTTGGATTTCGGATCGACCCGAATAATAACAACACTTTGTCGGGACCATGTCAGGATCATTTCATGCAAGTTTCAGCCAAATCGCACCGGTAGAACTTGAGAAGAAGTTCAAAATGTGTTTTCAAGATGGCGCCTGTGGCGGCCATCTTGGATTTCGGATCGACCCGAAAAATAACAACACTTTGTCTGGACCATGTCAGGATCATTTCATGCAAGTTTCAGCGAAATCGCACCGGTAGAACTTGAGAAGAAGTTCAAAATGTGTTTTCAAGATGGCGGCTGTGGCGGCCATCTTGGATTTCGGATCGACCAGAAAAATAACAACACTTTGTCGGGACCATGTCAGGATCATTTCATGCAAGTTTCAGCCAAATCGCACCGGTAGAACTTGAGAAGAAATTCAAAATGTGTTTTAAAAATGGCGCCTGTGGCGGCCATCTTGGATTTCGGATCGACCCGAAAAATAACAACACTTTGTCGGGACCATGTCAGGATCATTTCATGCAAGTTTCAGCCAAATCGCACCGGTAGAACTTGAGAAGAAGTTCAAAATGTGTTTTCAAGATGGCGCCTGTGGCGGCCATCTTGGATTTCGGATCGACCCGAAAAATAACAACACTTTGTCGGGACCATGTAGATCATTTCATGCAATTCAGCAATGACGTAAACTGAAAGAAGTTTTCATGGGCTTGATTCATCGCCGAAAACACTTTGTCGGACCATTGTCACGGATCATTTCATGCAAGTTTCAGCCAAAATCGCACCTTATGGTAGAACTTGAGAAGAAGTTCAAAATGTGTTTTCAAGATGGCGGCTGTGGCGGCCATCTTGGATTTCGGATCGACCCGAAAAATAACAACACTTTGTCGGGACCATCTCAGGATCATTTCATGCAAGTTTCAGCCAAATCGCACCGGTAGAACTTGAGAAGAAGTTCAAAATGTGTTTTCAAGATGGCGGCTGTGGCGGCCATCTTGGATTTCGGATCGACCCGAAAAATAACAACACTTTGTCGGGACCATGTCAGGATCATTTCATGCAAGTTTCAGCCAAATCGCACCGTTAGAACTTGAGAAGAAGTTCAAAATGTGTTTTCAAGATGGCGGCTGTGGCGGCCATCTTGGATTTCGGATCGACCCGAAAAATAACAACACTTTGTCGGGACCATGTCAGGATCATTTCATGCAAGTTTCAGCCAAATCGCCCCGGTAGAACTTGAGAAGAAGTTTAAAATGTGTTTTCAAGATGGCGGCTGTGGCGGCCATCTTGGATTTCGGATCGACCCGAAAAATAACAACACTTTGTCGGGACCATCTCAGGATCATTTCAGGTAAGTTTCAGCTCAATCCCACTGGTCAAACTTGAGAAGAAGTTCAAAATGTGAAAAGTTAACGCACGGCGGACGGCGGACGGCACACGGCGGACGGCGCACGACGACGGACGAAACATGATGACTATAGGTCATCCTGACCCTTCGGGTCAGATGACCTAAAAATGCCATGTTGTAAAACTATTGACCACAGTTACAGTTGCAAGGATTCAACGATTTTATTTTACACCCAGACCCATGATAATATGTAACACGAGGGATATAACAAATACAAATATATAGGCATGACAGGATAGACAAGTATATGTACATAACATTATTATAGCAATTACTCTCAACATTTGTACATTACACATATATGAAACATAAAGTATACTTATTTCATGGTTCAATAAGAAAAAAACTAAATGATAAATATAGAATAGTTTGATTGCATAGTATTAGCATCATTTTTACGATAAAAGTACAGTAGATGATTAAGTTGTTTTAAGAAAGAGTGAGGGTCCATTAGGACCTTCTTATTACATACGATAGCAAACCTTTCATCTTATTATCATTTGGGTTAATTTGGAAGTAGTTTGGAATATACTTTCTTTGCAAATTTTGGACAACAACGAAACTCAATTGCAACATGTTCCAAGCATATATTACAAAGTCTATTTTATTTAGGAATATTTCGCCATCTGCCTGTTTCAATGGGAAACTTTAAGTTACAGGTACGTATTTTGGTTATTTGCAATCTGTTATTTTCGAATAATATTGTCAAATACTTCTCAAATTTAAATTTAGTTTTAAAAATCAAATAGAATTGTCCTCTCCTCATGGCATGAGAAAACCTGTTTTGGATGAACTGATCTTGGAGCCTTTGTTTTAATTAGTGTTTGAAAAATATCTTAGGCATGATAATTTGATTATAAAATATATATGAAAAACCAGTCTCATCAAATATACTCTTAATATGGCTAATCCATTTGAAGGAATAAGTTCCATTTTCTTGTAGACTAAGCGCTGATTTCATTAAAATGCTACTGAATTTATCGTCATTACTAAACAATTTATTAAAACAACGAACCATTCGAAGTTTTACATTTAATTCCAACAGAAACCGACCAGGTTCTCCATATACCGTGAAATTAGGGGTTCTAGATCTCACTCTCAATATCCTTTTACAGAATTTCAAATACATTTGTTTTTGTTTCTTTAGATTTTCAAACCCCCAGAAGTCCGAGCCGTACAAGAGAATTAGCTCGACTACCGAATCGAAAATCTTTAATTGTAAGTCAATTGGGATAGCCTGGTTATGAATGCATGTGCAAGATCATGGAGTTAACGTGCTTTTAAATAGAAAGGTCTACACTAGTACTGTTGTTATCATGAGTATTATATATATATTGTTATTACATGACGGCAACTTTTCGCAGTTCGACGGGTCGCGAGTGGAGCCCTCTAAGACTGAGAGATGACGTCATGTACTGCGTTATAAAACCGACATGTGAGCGTAATTGCTACGTATTTACCAGAATGAAAAATTTTGCCAATGAAATAAAATTTTATATTCCTTGTAAGGGAAATAATTATTAACACTTCAAAAAATAGCAGTTAATATCAGCAATTCAATCGATCATTGAAGGTTGTAAATGTTAGAAAGACTATTAGAATCAATAACATTTACAAACTACAAAATTGATTTTATAACAACCCCCTCCTCCCCGCCCAATATTCCTTTAAATTTCTCTTACACCTGCGGGTGTTATATAAGTTTATTCCATGTACAAATTTAATATAACCTCGTGACGTCATTGCGTTAACAGAATTACTATTTTCTCGTTACAATTTTTAACGTTATTTTCAGTAAATAGGCTTGTTTTACTATATAGAATACAAACAACAGGATTTGTAATAAGGATATAAGGCGATTTTATATATAGAGAATTGACTTGTAGTTGCGGTTTTATTCGATTTTATTATAATTAACGAAAGGTTAATTTAAAAATTATACGGAGGTATAAGAAAAAAACTCATTAAAAAGAGGAGGGATTTACAACATTTTGTGATTCCTGTGGTAGGATATCCCTATCTTTTACATCCACATATGATATTATAATGATAGTATAATGTAATATTACAGGCAACTGCACTCACAAAGCTTTATTCATATTATTGTTAAGAATTCAGTAGCAATTCATGTTCTTTCTTTCTATGCAAAAATGAAACGGTTCAAATTATTAAATGAAGTAACTAATACACACAAAACATTAAATCAAATGTTGTCTGAAAGGTTATGCACCAGGATACAACAACGCTGTCGAATTGTCGAAAAGTACTTCAAAGAAAAGAAAATGGGAATGTCAAAATAATGATTATTCTTTTGCAAATACATGTAGCTGTAAACTTGGAAATTCCACCTGAAAGTGTTTACAAACTACATCTTTCTTTTTGCGATATATTCTTAGCTCTACACTCCTGGCTCAAACCAAGCTTTCGCCGCCAGTCCTCACACCGATGTAAAACTTTGTCTATAGAAACATCCATAACCGCGATATGTTCTTTCCCGTCCTTTTTATATCCTATAACAGAAAATGGAAGGTGATAAATTAAGAGTTAAAATGTCGCAATTGTTAATATGTTCATTATATGATTAGACAAAGCTCTTACCTGTATTGAAAGAAAACCTCCTTAACACTATACGGTTACTATAAACACTATTACGTCCATATGTACCCGTTAATTACACGTTGCGTTGTATTGTATTCGAGGCAACATAACAACAGACACAGTTTATCAAAGGAATGTGTGTTACAATGTCATTTGTAAGTTTATATGCTATCTAGAAAACTAAATAAGTATCACAAAAGCTTTAAATGCATTTTTTCCATCTACATCAACTGAAAACAACTTATCGTCCCAGCCCACATATATATTTAACTATGCCCTTCTTTTTGGGCGATATGACTATTTCCTTTTGACGGCCGTAATCTAGAGCCCCACTGAGAACCTGGAAAACTAAATAGTATTTTTATGAAAGAAGATGTTCATCACTATATAACGAATCAATATCGATTCGGTGATTGCATTAGTGACGTCATACATGCCCAACTAAGTCAAAATTCGAGGTCTGAAATCCAGATTTTAGTGTGTGCCCGGAACCTGTCATTGTGAGCTTCATTATTATGATACTGATATGCGGATGGTCTCAAGCGATAGAGTCCATACATATGTTGTTATTTTTGACTACATTCGTGTTACTGATTTGATTCCAAATGTTAAAAAATGGTCCAGGGACCTGTCCTCTCTGCGCCTTAGCAACATTATAAGTAATGAAACGGAAAAGAAAACTAGAGAAATTTTTATTCTGACTTTTTCATTATTTAATGTAATAACTAGTATTGTTAAATGCTCTATTTAAAATTATTTGATGGAGAAATGTAAAATATTCATTTAGATAATTGCAAACGTGCGTGTCAACTGTGCAATGTTACGTCATCAGATGTCATTGAAACGTTCATGTTCATTTGAAACATTTGTATAACATCGTACACAATTGTATCTTTTCCATAGCGGGCTACTGAATAATGGCCAGTATTAACTCCCATGTGCAGCTCTTGCAAACTATTACTTCCTATATTCTGGAAGTAACAATTTGATTGGTCAATTCGAAAGGTGGAATGAGATTATGGATCTGCATTGAACTAATTTGGTACTTGATACGATGTAATTGCTTGGTTTTCACTTGTTATGCTGTTATATTTACATTTCCGTTTTCACTTTCCTATATAACCTTACTAACCGGGCAATCGTTTACACCTGCGTAAACGCAGAGGGGCTACCGCGCAAGAACACAAACCGAAACACTAACTTCCGCCCATATGTGAATGCGCATCCGGTTAGGCCAAAATATATGCCATGACAAAGGTTCCATATCAAAATCAGTTTGAATGCAATGGAAAGCATTGTGTTAATATTAACCAATAAGAAAAATGGAAACATATGGAATAAATGGATTAAAAACGATAAAATTATTATGGAATTATATTTTATTTACTCCCGGAACTTGACACATTTTCCCGCCAAATTGGAGCCAGCTGTTTCGCGATTCCATCAATTACTCAGCTGTTCCACCAATCGTATAACGTTGAAAAAACGAATGTTTATTTCACTGGAACACTAAATTTAAATGAAATGGTCGGTCGAAATGTAAATATAAGGAATGTTTTTAATTTTTTGTTGTTTACTGGTGTGTAAACTGCATTTTTTGTACATCCTGGACATATCCAGGCACAATAAGACAATCATCCCTCTCGGGATATCTGTCGACGTCTGGCACAGAGTCACAGTCAAACGTATATATCTCTTTCATTGATGCGCCCATTCCACTGCTTTCGCCTTGTTTACCCCGAACTTAAAGGACGAAAAAATAGATTTCAATGCGTTATAAGTTGAAAAACTATGTTGTAAAATTTACTCTTGATGAGATAGCGAGTAAATGAGTGTGAGCAATCGAGCGAGCGAGGGAACTTATGGATGAAACAGTGCATCTCAATTCAAAATACATAGAGACATTCAAACATCATACACTTCGACTACGAGGACTTGTTTTTCCATTAGCTCAGTTTGCAGCAACAAGGGAGGGCTTCTTTTGAAAGTGTCAATCCTCAATCCTTGGTGTATACTTAATATCTAACATGTTATTGTTCAATGATAAAAATATATCTATATATTTAGAAGATTTTCTTACTTATTTCTCCATTTTTTGCTGTTTGTCTTCATCAGGTTCCATACAAAGTCTGCGTAATTTTTCATCTATTGAATCTGTAATAAAATTGTCGTTGGATTGTATTTAAGTAATTGTTTGATTAAGGTAAAAAAATTACTGTGTAGGTAACATGAAAGAGACGCTCATGAACAATATATATATAACATTTCAAGCGTTTTAAAATACTAATGTTCTAAATATAGTATGTAAATACTTACTCATTTCACTTTGTAATGTTTTAATCTGATCCCGTAAACATTCGTTTTCACGTTTGGTTGACCTTTCATCGGCTAGTTCCAACTTGACCTCACACAATTCCTCGTCTTTTGCAGCTACATGGAAAAAGTTATGCCTTATATTGAATGTTAAATCAATCCAATCGTCCATGTCTCAAGAGTATTTGCAATCCGAGCAAACGAAGTGCGAGAGCAAGCAAGCAAGCGAGAGAACCAATGAAGCAATTCAAGTTAAAATATTGTACATAAGGATATTAGAATATTTTTCACTTGATTTCTTTTTATTTCCTTGTTTTATCTTTTTATTAACCATAGCTGTGGTGCAACAAGGAACGCCTTTATTTAATAATATCAAATTGCAATCCTTAATATCAATCTTATATCGAACATGCCATTTTGAAATAAATACAGAATGATTTTAAGCTTATTTTCCTACCTATGTCCCTTTTCTGGATATTTACAAGTGATTGCTCGTTATTTTGACCAAGAGTAGACAATTTTCCCTCCAGTAATTATTTTTTCTCCTTCAGATGAGTTATATCTGATTTTAGTTTCAATTCCTTTTCTTTCATCTCGTCGTAGTTTCTATTGAACACGTTTACTTTCACTTCAATAAGTAGTAGTAAATTATCTACAATGGGAATTCCATCTACAAGGGATTCATAGCTATTGTTTTCTTTTTGCGAGGTATTCTTAGCCGGTTGTCATGCCAATGTAAAACTTTCTCTAATAAATTGAAAGATTTGTCCAAACCCGCGATATTTTTCTCCCCGTCTCTTTTCATATCCTCAAACAAGAAAATACGATGAACGTGTTATTGACAAAACCTGTGTAGTCAAAGTAGTTCGATTAGACATCTCCCATTTTGCCCGAAACGGAGTATGGACACCGACATGACTTCCAAAATTCGGGGTTTGTCTCAAAAACCAAATTCAACAAATTAAAACTTGCCTTACTTTTTCATGTTCATTCCGTGATTTTACTTACTTTTATTATTAAAAAATCGAGTTGTGGCGCATTGATATCTTATCCAATAATTCAGTTTGTCCAATGACGGCGCCGCTTTTAAAATTCCCCGCGAAAATGTTCTGTATTAGGAAGTCATATTCACTTAACGTACAGTTCTTTCGATCGATAGAAAAATAATCTCCACGGTTTAACCAATAGAAATGAGCGTAACTTATGGAATTAATTTATAAGGAAATAATTAATTTTTCTTTGTTTTCATACCAAATCTGGCTTTCTGATTGGCCAATATTTTTTTTTTGCATACCACTATGAAAAAAAAAATCCGAGAATGGCGCGAAACCCCGACGTTTTGTGACGTCACAATAGAGACATTGACGTTGCGTATTGATTCGGAAAAAAGAATCCCTTGAAAAACCACTATAACGTTACATTTAAACATACTTCATTTTATCAAATAGAGAATAAAATTAATTATAAGTATTAATGTCACTATTTTTTAATTTTATCGGGTTATGAAAAAAAAATTGTTTGCAAACTTTTGTGAGAATCCGCTACGCGGATTCACACAGTTTGCAAACAATTTTTTTTTCATACCCCGATAAAATTAAAAAATAGTGACATCAATGCTTAAATGAAAAAAATACGTAGCTATCTATTTATCCATATGGTATCCATTGCGTAATTCGTCCAATCGTCTAAATGAAATGTGCTCACATGGTCACCTTCACTATATGTATTTACTATACGAAAGCACGTGTTATGTGTTCAATTATTTCTTTTGATTTCAGGTATGTCAATAAATAATAAATTATATAATTATAATTAAGAATGTCAAAAATCTAGAGGACCTTTGCCCCTCATTACGTTTTATCTTTCTGATCAATTTTTTTTTAAATTTTTGTATCTAAACCAAACAAATAAGATATAACAGACATCGGTACCGGTCATGCACTGTCACTATTGATACACAGGCTTTTGACTCTGTAGATACTGGGTACACCTATAGAGGTTGTCCGTATATCAATAGTCAGAAGCCTGTGTATCAAATCGAAAATTATACGATATCGGTCTGGATATGCACTCAAGCATAACACAGGTAGGTCAGCTTTCACGTGCATAGAGACAGGACAGTGCTGTAGCAGACGACTATTTACCGATGGACTATTTCATCTACTAATTGTTTAGTCGGTAGTCACTAAACTGTAAATTATAACTTTTATTTTCATACTTTATTTTTCATCCTTTTTTATAACGGGGATGACTATATGAATGTAAATATAAGCATCGGTTGTCATATTTTGACATGCATTGGTGTGTAACAAACATTGGGTATTCTAGCATATTTTTCATGGTGTGCTACCGTGCACCATTGGCTATATTAGGTTTCATAATAATGTATGTTACACACCAATGGATGTCAAATATATGACAACCAATGTTTAATAACGATTCAGAAATTCGGAAATGAATCGCAATTGTAAAAAAAAAACATGAAAACATTAGTTTGCAACAGTGTCCATAAATACCACTTCTATAACAGATTTGTGTCGTGGGAAGGTTTTTTTAAATTATGAATAGCAATAATTTTATTTGATCTAACATGTTACGGGTTTTTTTTTACACAACAACAAATGTCTGATAATTAATGAAATACACAAACATTAAATAGTGCAGTATATCTGGTTTCCCTTCACCGCCAGTCGCCGAGCTTGACCTAAAGACACAACTGGCTTTCTATATAGGTCAGGAGTCAACTTACCTCTACCATCACCTTCAGATCATTGAACTCCTTAGAGTGATTCCATACAGGACCTTTCATGGTGACAGTTGGGTACCAGTGGTGCTTGGCATTCACAATAATTGTGATTCGTAGCTACTGAGACCATACATCTCGTGATGGTATCTGGGATGTTTTAGATAACATGGGTTTTCCACTTTCGTTTTACATTCTGTATATTGGCATTACATATCAAGGGGAAACCATTTGAATTTAAAACTTACACACTTTAAAACTTTTACTGAAAATATGAAAATTTAAATGACAAGATAATACCTGTATTCACTTAAGTTGAGTACTAGCATATCATTCATTGTACATGTATACGGTTTGTTGACGTTGTAAGGGAGCTCGAGGCAACTCTCAAATCTCTGCATCATTTCTACACTTTTCAATGATTAATTATTCAAATTTCAAACCATTCCATTTTTATTAATTAAATAAATTATAATTGGAAAGACAATGAATCGTTGTGTGCGTGTATCGGGTTTATCGATGTTGTTGTTATCGCTGTTACATAGATATTATTTTTTTTGTTATCGAGAATTATAAAAAGATGGTACGACTCGAAATCGACACAGTAACATTTTTATCTAAAAGTCAAATATCGACTTAATATATTAAAGTTTTTTAATTAATGCATCTTTCCATTCAAAATGGTGTAAAATGGTTATTTTTTGTGTAAATTTCTAAATCTAGTTTTATCGTTTCTCAATATGTGTTCTCTAATGAGGTTCTACTGTAATGGGTGTAGTGTGTTATCTTTACATAAATCGACATTTTACCCCATCCATGAAAGAAAAGTCGGAAGGTGAAAAATGTTTTATTTTAATGTACCATCTTCATCTTCTAGACAGACAAATTACAATGATGCCTAGTGCCGTATTTGTCTTTAGCACATTCTGTCTATGGCTTATCTGTGATATACATTGGTACAAGTGTCAGCGCCTGTTTTTGTTTTAGTCAAAATAATTTTCAACGTAATTTCATGTTCATTGTAGAAGAAACAAATCATGATAACAACCATGTTCATGTATGTTATTCAAATAAAGTATCGCTACTTGTTAATAGGAATGTTCTAAATGTAATAAAAAATATTACAAAAGCAATATATTTATGTGTACCTGATATTAAAGTCAATGTATACATTGTATAATGGACATCCTTCATACTCTTTCATACGATTTTATTTCATTACGTCTTTCCAAAAACAGCAAATAGACAGAATCCTAATATAAGAAGCAAGTGAATGATAGTTATTAAAATAATAAACTATTGATTAAAATAAGGATATGCATATCCTCCAAATTATGTCAAAGCACGTATAATCGGGGATTGGGTATTGGATTGGAAAATGAATAATTTGCTCAAAATACGACGTTCAAGAGCATGTGCAAGAGCATGGTGCTAATAGATATCCGTAACTGAAATCTTGCCATCTTTTAAAAGTATTTGATTGTTGTAATAAGAGAGCAGTTGGTCGAAGCCACGACTGTAATCTTACGTGCTTCTTAACTTGATGAGAAAACGAAAAGGATTCAGATTATCAATTATTAAATATACACAAAAATAGAATCCCAAATGTTGTCTGTGGGGCTATGAATATCGATACAATTCAAACAAGGAGCCTCAAAGCGTGTCATTATTCCCCGCCCCTCGCAGTTGGTATGAAAATACATGTATATATCAAGCTCAAAGTAAGAGTTATTAAAGTATAACTTTTAATGTATGTTAGTATTGTAAAACTGAAAATACAACAGCAGGTGGCTATTTAAAGAAACAGTAATTTAAGTTGAAACATTAACAAGAAGTTTTCACTCTGATAGTTTTCGACAATGATCCATATATCCATAGTTATAACGACAATGTGCTGATTCGGGGTAATTCGTTACTGACAATTCACTAACCTTGAATGAGACAAAATTCCACACTTCCTTTACAAGGTTATGACCAATGTTTTGTAAGTTCGAAGAGGACTTGTACGATATCCATGACTATCAGGTATGTTGGGAGTAAAAGTTCGAAGAGAATTAACACAACATAACACGAGAATAGATATTTTAGGTGAGAAACTGTTTAAATACCTAGACAATTAATTCCAAAAACATATTCTGGTAGTGATAATAAACACAGCGTTAAAGATTCCAAACGCAAAAAAGGGCATACTTAGATATCCAGATCTCAAAACGTATCACATATGACGTTTTATTATCCTAGTACGACTAATTTTGCGGATGGTCATTCGCAAAATTATCAAAAAAATGTATTTGAATTAAATCGAGGGATGGGTGTAATCAGCGAAACAAATTCAGTGAAATGTTGAAAATGTTGAATTTAATAGAAAGGTGAAGAAAATTAAAATACAAATGTCTTTAGATTTTGTAAATGATAAGTGATGTGACATATAGAATCGATTTCCAATAATTACTCCTAGGAAAAAATTAGCCTTATTTTTCTTGCCGTGAAAAACCTCGCAAAACAAACATGGTGCATTTACATAATGGACTTATATGACCTTGGTAATATACATGGTGCAGGTCGATTTTCGTGACGTTATTTTGTTTTCCTTTGCCCTAGTTAGATGTTCGAACTATTGTATTTAAAAGAATTTAACAAAGGACGAACAAATACAAATGATATTTTGTTGCATTTTACATCATTATCATCATCGTATCATAAACTTCACCATCATTAACATCAAAGCTTGCTTGAGAAGAACCTTATACCGTTTCAAATATATTTTTCAACAAAATGCTGATATTGATACTCTTTCAATAATTGTCGATAAGTATTTTATTTTTCAAACTGCTTGCGATATCCCAGTACAATGAAATTATTTGGTTGATTTGCATGACAATAGAAAACATTAATATAGTGTATTATTTGAAAAGATATATTATACATGATTTAACTAAAACAGATTTATCCCAAACCACCATGTATGACAAACAAGTAATTGACAGTGTCTAAATGCATACATGTATAAATAGACCATGTACAAAACCTAAAATATTGTACACAAATATATGTAATTTTAAATGATAGTCATACAGAAATATGTATCAAGGCCATGCAATCATTAGTCAACAACTTACCAGATAACTGCCTAAGTTAACATTTACGTTGTGCAGAAAAGTTTGTTGTTTTCTCTTGGTTGCTATATGGAACCAAGAATATAAAAAAAACTTATATAGTATCATTGTTCTATCGGCGAACCGCGAATATTTCTATGCACAAAATTATTTGAAATCTCTAATCCACGAAAGAAAGTACTCGTGAATATTTCATGTGATACAGTTCATGTTCGTAATGGAATACTGCTATTTAAAAGATCTTCGTGCGATCGTAATTGTGGGTATCCGAGCAGATCGTAAACATCAGAGCATTCATCGTTTGTCCATTTAATCACGTGCCAAGGGATACGCGTCCTCCATTTTCTAGCCGTCTGCTCAGAATTATTTCTAGCCGTGGTATATACACCCTCCGTTTTTGACGAATGTATCATAGAATTTATGTGAAGAAAGTCGTTCATTTCAGATGCAAATCCAACAAATTCAAATACTTTTGATGCTTCCATTGGGCTTGTCGCTATATCCTCGTAAAAAATGGTACGGATTCTCCCCGGGTACTTACGTTGCAACTGAAGTGAATCTTTACAGTCTTGTTTTATTTTTTGACAAAGAGATTTGATCTCATCCAATGTTGTGTTGCCACTTCCTCTTAACCTAGAGTCTATGATCGCTCTCGGATCTCTGACTAAATGTAAGATTTTTAAATGAGGCAGTGAGTTAAGTAATCGTGAGGCTAACCCAACAGTCAAACGTAGCACCTTACTTACTCTGGAATGCGATGTAAAGCATGGTAATAGTATCTGGTGCCAACACAATGGGTCACGGTGCTCACAATCGGACAATACGGTAGAGTTTACTTTACGAAATTGCCATGGTAACATAATTTTTTGAAAAGTGTTAAAGTCACAGTTGTAGATATTGCGGAGAATATCGATAGCTTCTGTGTCATTTCCACTGGAATCCCTGTTAAAAATAACAACAATATGTCAGTAAGGTTGGTTTATTAAATTGCATTGGAATCATTTATTTCATTGTTTCTGTTACATATTTATTTAATAAATTTTATTTATTCATTTATTTATTTATTCATTTATCTATGTATTCATTTATTTATTTATCAGAATTATATTGCATCCGGATAAATGACATTGAAAATCCACGCATTTTGAACAGAAAAAATACTTACAAACAACTTGCGTTCGTCATGCTGCACACAAACCCTTCTTTGAAGTACTGGTACTTGGCTATCCTGTGTAGAGGTTCGTATACATAAAACTGATCTTTGCGAATTCCCAGAATTTCACCCATAAAAGTAGTCCCTCCTCTCATGTACCCTAGCAACAAGACATCAGCGGCTGGATTTTGATGAGATTTCTGGAAATTTCTTGTTTGTATAATCGGTCGATGATCACTGCGAAAAGCAAAGTACTTGACATTATAGATTTGATCACTATAGCAAATAATCCTAGAACTGGTAAAACGATTATTCGAAACATGGAATCCCAACCAACACACAGTAACCGCCCTTGTGACGTCATTATTTTGTGACCGAAACTTATGCCGTTGTCTCTGAAAAGAATGACGGTACGCTCGCAAATTAAACGACGTCACAATCAACACCTACCCACAATGGCAAATACCTATATGTTTTATGCAAATATGGAATAGTTTTTTGAAGGAAGTCGTAGATAGAACAAAACTAAGAAGAAACAAATCTAGCTTAAACTCAAAATTATATGAATGACACTGTTTAGGAAGTCGTCGAATAATGTGTATTGTAATTGGTATGATAAATTCAAAGTACGGTGGTATAAAGACTGGGATTATATTCATGGAATAGTGCAGTCTGTGCTTCACGTAAACCAAAGATTCACAACATCAAGACCTACACAGTATTATCCACGCATTTCAAATACACATTTCTACTCGATGGTAATGAAACAAAACTCGCTCAGTGATATTGAAAATCCACTTACCAGGTGGTGTAGATAGATCCATCGTTGAATAGCACTATCAAAGACAAAGATATCAGAAGTATACATCCCACTAGTCGTTTCTCTTTCAATAACAAGCGTTTACATTGGAGTTTCATGATGTTGTAATACCGGTGAACCTCTCCAAATCGAGAACGCAAACTGTATGGTAAACATCAATCTCAATCGAAATCGGCCCTGGACACTATGTTGATTTACGTTTGAGCAAACACTGCCACCAGAATACCCTTATCATGTGTAAATAAAAAAGAAATGTGAAAAAAACACAAGACTGTGAACCTGTGCGAGATGTAGGTCGTAGTCAGGAAGGTACACAAATATTAATGTCTCTGTAATGTCGCTCTAGTTCTTTTGACAAGAACTCGGTATAATGTAACATTACTAATCAGCAACCCTAAGGTATTTAAAGTTGTAATTGGATATTCAACAATATACAGTAAGATTGCTTTTAATAATGGCACATGTGTAGTTTATATCATTTGTATTCAGCTTATTCAAAACAGCTCAATACCACTCAGTCTTTAGATCAGCATTTGACAGTTTTTACAAAAATCTATACCTACTCCAAAATGTCGTGTCATAACATGTGGATTTCTACATAATTAATGTACATTTACGTTTTAACATAAAAGGTTTTTTATAGAAGAACATACAATACAGTGTAAGCATGTTTTCTAAATCAATCATCATTATAATATATTCACAAACGTTCTAGAATTATTACATTTATTTGTTAAGAACCATAATAACAACAATGTAAAGAACACAAGTAATGTAAAGACGGTCCTGCAAGTAAGAAGTTTGAGTTGCGCCTGCTGCTCACTATTTTTAGGATCTGATAATCTTTTCTTTCGGTTTTCTATAGGTTCGGTTTCCATTAATTCTCCATATAAAATGGTATGATGCACTGGGTGTAAATTAAAGGTTAGCTTATACTCGGCTACATATAGAAGTAATTAATCCGGTCCGTTCAGTGTGCTCGGGAAAGAAACGTCCTCGGGAAACACAAATCCCAACCAAATAAAATGGACCCCAAACCACAGGAACTCTGTACGAATGTTAAATCGGTATGTTTTATTTATATAGTATCCTATAACACACATTTCTATATGCCAAATGCCTTTATCCAAGGCAAATTCACAAAACGTTATTAAAACATAATTAAACACTGCATGTGCAAACATATCGCCTGTATCGGTGAAAGGTTTATTTTAAAAAAGCTAGTCGGCTGGTTTTGTTGTTTATACTCCTGTCTATTTTATAGACATATTTATATTTGAATGATTCAAAACCCATTGAAAATAGCGTAGAGCAATTTCTATTCTTATCAATACTTCTACAGTGAATGGTATTATCTCTCACGGAATAAGATATCCATTATCTGTCACGCAAGTATTATTGCAGTGCCCTGTCTGGTTCTGAATTTTAAAGTATTCAATAGCTACATATGTGCAAAATGGAAATAGTTTGCTGGCGTGTTAAAAAAAATGTGTAAATATTTATATTTTATCTCAAAATTAGGCTCACATATTCCATGGTTTATACGATGGCCCATATCAGCCGACATGGCAACTGCTTTACTAAAAAGTGGCCCTGCAGGTAGGGCGTTAGAATTGTACCTGCTGCCCCTATTGTATGATCGTAAAAGGCGACTAAATTAAGGATCTTATCTTTTCTCCTTAAACTACCTAACTGACTTTATCTTTCCTAATGCTTCCATTGGCACCGCCTCACTTTTGGCCTTGAGCTGAGCGTTCGCCCCTGTGAGTCCCCTGGCCGAGACATACCAAAGTCTATAAAAGTGGTAGTTTCTGCTCCTGCTTAGCGCTCAGCATACAGGGAGTGGCACGACTGGTTCGCCCGTTAACAGTATAATGTGACCGGGTGGGGTGTGTTGCTTGGTGTCTTCGGCGGCATGCTTCAGTGATATAGCACTATAAAAAGGGCAACAGTTCCACTATACAACAAGACACAGCATGAATATACCGCAGTCTCCACGGACACGCACCTCGCATAACATACACGCAACACACCGCATACATGGGAGGCCGTCCTTAAATGACCATAGCTGTCAATAGGACGTTAATTAATCAAACAAACAAAAGCTTTACTAAACTGTAGTTGTACACACATTTGTGGTGATTGTCATGGTAACTGTTTTAGTAAGAAGCACTTGCCAACATGTTTTGTCATTTTACTCGATCGGCAACTGCTTTACTAGAGTAACTGTTTTGTCATCCTTACACAAGGTACATATCAGCCTTGTTGGTGAGTGTCTGGCTTTTGATACAATGAACATTCCACGCAAATATCAAACCGAGTTTGGCGCTGTACAGGTGATTAAATGACATTTGATACCAAAACGATTAGCAATAATTATATTTGCTTGACTTCGTGTCATCTGACATGTCATCATTGCAAAGACACCTGAATTATAAGGGCGCAGCCCTTCGTGCCCGAAGAGCACAAAGTGCGAAGCACTTCTAAGGTAACACATACATGAAAATATAAGAAAAAAACACAATCTTTCAAATTCAATCCTACACACTGAAAACTTCAGTTTGCGGCCGCCATTTTTCCCCACTGTAAAAATCCCATCAGCGTGAATGCGGTGCTTAGAAGTCAGCTCATTATAAAGGCGCAGCCTTTCGTGCCGAAGTGCGAAGCACTTCTAAGATAACAGATACACGAAAATATAGGAAAATACACAATCTTCAAAATTCAATCCAACACACTGACAGTTTGCGGCCGCCATTTTTTCATACATATGGGGAGGTTGTACGTTGCTCCGGTACTGCTCTCCCCAGTAAATATATATTTAACTAATGCAAATGCATAATAGGAGTAATAAAGCATTTTTTTTATTATTTTTTAAATAATAATAATAACACTTTGAAAATTAAAAGCTATAGAGTACAGTCAAAATATATCCACCAAGGTGAAGTTGAGCACAAGGAATCATAACGTCACATAACATCAACATTATGGCGCGAAATAATAGGATTCGCATACGCGGAACTCCAGGCCTTGAATGCACATAGAAAAATCAGAATCTTTGAGTTTAAATTCATTTCTTTGCGTTTATGCTAGACAATTATTACATCATATACTTCTATAGTTTAAATTGCATCCTTTTATTTCTAAATTATGTCTTCTACATGAAATAGAAAATAAAATAAACAAGTAGAGCTGCGCGCTTCCTATGCCGTGCGTGATTCATATTAAAACATCTGGCTGCGCCCTTTAAGGCCTTGGCTTTTATTAAAGAAATTATTGTGCATCGAACGCACCCGTCAAAACGCAACCGGAAACGGTCTACTCGAACGAGCCTTCAGTTCGTATACACCCAAACAATGTCCGCCCCAGAGAAGAAATTGGTTCGATCAAAAAGTGGTTTACGAATGATACCAGTTAACAACGTGGACGTCAGTCCATTCACAATTAGCGAACCACCCTGGGTTCCAGATAATGAGGTAACAGAACTTGTAAGATACCTCGGTATTCGAGTATTTTATGTCTATCTACAGTATCCTCGATATTATCATCACTAGGCCTACAGTTCGTTATATCCACCACTGGACTATGTCTTAGTTAACTCAGAAACATTTATGTTTCTGGTAAACTGTGCCATCACAGGAAAAAATTAACAATCACATGTCTTTCTTTTAGATCTTTGAGAATGATACAGTTACAGAGAGACAACTTCAAAAACATTCATTATTCAATTCTTTTGATGTTCAGCAGGTTGGGCACAACCCAGCATAT
This sequence comes from Argopecten irradians, assembly GCF_041381155.1. Taxonomy (NCBI): domain Eukaryota; kingdom Metazoa; phylum Mollusca; class Bivalvia; order Pectinida; family Pectinidae; genus Argopecten; species Argopecten irradians. Next base: position 45,587,696 of record NC_091136.1, read on the forward strand.
GGGTAACAGTTACCCATTTGAGTAACATTTACCTGTTTGAGTAATCAATAAATTACCCAAATGAGGAATTTTGTGTAAGAAAAATGCATGGAGTTGTTTTAAACTTTTTTTTATCAAAAAAGGGCGTAATAATTTTGACATGGCACCATTACTAACATAACATAGTACATTATTAATCAAAATGGGACAAACTTCATTGTCTCAATTTTGGTAAAAGTCATCAAATAAGCCACCGCCGTTGCTTACTATGGTGCTAAAAATAGAACTCAGGTAAAACTCATTCAACCATGACATTTGCACTGAATTTCCCAGATACAGTTGGTAGTAGACTAAAGGTTACACATTGTGCACACGGTGTGAACTACGAGTGGACACGGAGTGCACGAGGTTTAGACTACAGGCAGACACAGAGTGCACAAGGTTTAGACTACAGGTAGACACGGAGTGCACAAGATTTAGACTACAGGTAGACACGGAGTGCACTACGTGTGAACACGGTGTCCACTACAGGTGGACATCGTGTCCAGGTAATATGTCCACTACATTCAGACAACAGACAAACTAGATGATGTGTTACAGAGATATGAGAAAATGTCTATTTATTCTGCAGTCTATATGGACTTTGACAGATAGAAATATTTATTGCGATCAGAAACATACATGTAATATTTATTGCAACATAAAACTGCCCTTAATTACTAGAAACCATTCGCACGATAATGTTTATTTGAATTGATACATATAAAGTAAAATGTATCAATACATATCATACAATTTAATTTATAAATCAGGACGCTTAGTAGAAGTTATAAAAGCAAATTAACTGCGTAGCAAATTAACTGCGTACAGGTTGTTACAGTAAACCACGTACTGGTTATAATTATGTCTCATCAATGGATCGTTCAAGTCCGCATTTTCCCAGTAAAAACTTTTTTTCTGGCTAGTGATATATAGTTTAAACATTGACTTTTTATCTTATAAATCTTACTTTTGATAGTTAGATGAAATTCTTGTAAGAACACATAAAGTGATGAATCTTACGTGAACTAAGATTTTCAGTGTTCCAAGAGATATTTTGATCAGCATTTTTTTTATTAAAAAGGATACATTGATCGGCATAATAATAGCAAGGACATATATAATAAACATAAACAGATTATGTCCTTCATAAAATGTTTAACTTTGTATGCATCGAATATTGTTTTCAAAACGGCAAGGTGTGCGAAATAGTTTTAAGCCCTGTCAAATGTGTGTACGCAGAGACTTAGATATAATATATCTAAGTCTCTGGTATTCGTGTGCATTTGCTTCATGGAACCTGGTGCGTTGCAAAGCATTGGAAATATGAAAAATCGTCCATAGACGTTAAAAGACGACATTAGAAATTGCATTATATTGTGTCAACCGATTGAGGAACCTGTAAGCACTGGCTTAAGAAAGTAATAATTTAGTATTGGGCATGTGGCTGCTTGCTAGCATCAACACTGATCAATGGACCGATCACTAAAATGTAGGTCACATGCCTGATGATAAATTAAACACACAGAGTCAAAATAAAGTCAACTTCTGTCCATTTAAACTGTAAATACATAGTTGTTGATTAGATTATGAATTTGGCACAATTGTTTTGATTTTAGAAACTGAAAATTTGAAATATCCTATTCTAACCTTCTTTTACAAACCACGTGAGTTACGTGGTAACAAAATGCGTGATTCATACATGTACAATATATATTGTACATTGAAAATATGCCTGCTCGAAAGGTAGACCGCTAGTCTAGGACTGCAGTTGCCATGGTCACTTGGACTTCATACTGTTCCATCAACCACACGGGTATGATAATTTAAATTACCTAACATTGGTCAGACTGGGGCCTGGGGCCTTCATTGGCCCCCTTCAATATGTTCAGTCAGGTGTATCACACCTAACAACACCTGTATACGTACCTTATCCCAACCCCAGGAGGTCCTTTTATAGCATGCTGTACTTAGGTGGCATCCTCTCTACATATATACATTGTACTCATCATACAAATACGTACAGTTTTACAATGATGCTTGTCAATAGGGATATGTATTTTAACTGGTTGTTGCACTTTAATTGATTTGATAATGAAGCTTTATATATTAAAATTTTAAAAAAAATCAAAATACATGTATTATTGGGAAATGCATGGTTGTGACTGACATGCTTGATTAACGCGTTGTACAGCTCCCGTCATCTCCACTACACGGCTGCCTGTCATGACAATAATTGAGGTATATTCAGCATCACTTACTGTGTTTTCCCAGCTAGTTCAATCTAACCCCCCCCCCCCCCCCCAGAATACGGTGTACGGTGTACCAAGGCTCTCCAACATGTATGTACATGTATCTAATAAGAATGGTATTTATGTGTTTCAAATTCATAAACCTATATGATTTTTAAACGGTAAAGTATATTTGTTTGTCTTAACAAACTTCCATTGTAACAATTTCTAAAAATCACATGTACAAAGATAATACTGCCTCATTCTCATGAAGCCGTGCAAACATAGAAGGCAACGATTCTGCCCTCTGGCTATATCTATCGATGGTCACCGTGAGGTACCTATATAGCTAGATACTGGCTTACCTGTATGTTTGACAAGTTATAATTATTGGACCATGACGCAATATACGGTCAAGATAACTTGCGGGGTTGGGCATATTGTGTTTACCGGTGTCATATCAAATTTGTATCCCCCATCAAAAAAGTATCCGGATACTTTTTTGCCCATCAAAATAGTATCCGGGGATACTTTTTTGCCCATCAAAAAATATCCCCCCTATCAAAAAAGTATCCCCCCCCCATGACATCAATAGTGATTGTTATAATTTTAGTTGGCAGTAAATCAAATGGTCATAAAGATATACCAGGAGTCCCTTTACAAGTACCAGGTAACTAATTACACCTGGTCAGGTATTACCTAACTACCTAATTAGTGGTGGGACGGACAGGTACAGGTGTGTCTATATATAGGCACTGTCAGATAGTCACCTGTACACAGTGGTATTACCAAATGTTTACCTGTACAGGTACATCATCCCATGATTTTATTGTGCTTGCAAATTGATACAATTTATTTATGTTTTCATGCAACCATATGTTTAAAACGATATATATATATATAGCTCATTACTTGCATACATATTTTCAATTCATATAAATTATGATTATTCAATTATCAAGACCTTGGTTATATAGATACAAACACATTTATAAGCTTATATGTCTATATATGTACCAATTGATACATAGGGGGGATACATATTTGATTGCATGATTTTGGATCTGGAAAAAAAAATAAAATAAAACTTGTCATATATATTTCAGATAATATATTTACTAATTTGATGAATACAATGTAAATCATTTTATGAGTGAATATAAGTGTAAAATGGTGTGTCAATTGTAATTCAACTTTATATTAGGATATACACTATATATATGCAGGTATATATATATATAGTTGCATGAATCTGGAAATAAATCTACAGTTTTGTTGAAAACATCTCAGGGAGATACTTATATTAAAAGGATGTGCGTGTGGACAAAAATTATACAATATATCATGATGGGGAGGTACAGTAAAGTTATAATTATAATGTCCATCAGAGGGAAAATTAATTGATAAAATATCTATAGATTGAAATAAATATATATTTAAATACATGACCAAAAGAAAGTATTTGGGGGAGATACTTGTATTATCAAAATGTGGGATTAGGGGGATACATATTTCATGGTCATCAAAAAAGTATCTAGGGGAGATTTAAGTGTCATATCTAGAAGGAATTAATACATATTTGTATAGCCATAGAAAAAGTATCTATGGAGAGAAGTCTACTATCAAGGGGTACGTAATGTATATTTGATGACCATAGAAAAAGTATCAAGGGGGAGATGAGTCTAATATCTAGGGGGGATACATATTTGATGGCAATCGAAAAAGTATCTAGGAGGTAATTAGTATGATATCTAGGGGGGATACATATTTGATAGCCATAGAAGAAGTACAGTGTGTATATAGAATCAGATTTCTTTAATAACTAGGGGGGATACATATTTGATGGCCATAGAAAAAGTATCTAGGGGGGAGATGAGTCTAATATCTAGGGGGGATACATATTTGATGGCCATCGTTAAAGTATCTATGGGGAGAGTATAGTCTAATATCTAGGGGGGATACATATTTGATAGCCATCGAAAAAGTATCCAGGGGGAGATTAGTCTAAATTCAAGGGGGGATACATATTTGATGGCCACCAAAAAATGTATCTAGGGGGAGATTAGTATGATATCAAGGGGGGATACATATATGATGGCCATCGTAAAAGTATCTATGGGGAGAGTATAGTCTAATATCTAGGGGGGATACATATTTGATGGCCATCGAAAAAGTATCTAGGGGGAGATTAGTATGATATCTAGGGGGGATACATATTTGATGGCCATAAAAGAAGTACAGTGTGTATATAGAATGAGATTTCTCTAATATCTAGGGTTGGATACATATTTGATGGCCATCGAAAAAGTATCTAGGGGGAGATAAGTCTAATATCTAGGGGGGATACATATTTGATGGCAATCGAAAAAGTATCTATGGGAAGATAATAGTCTAAAATCTATGGGGGATACATATTTGATAGCCATCGAAAAAGTATCCAGGGGGAGATAATAGTCTAAAATCTATGGGGGATACATATTTGATGGCCACCGAAAAAGTATCTAGGGGGAGATTAGTGTAATATCTAGGGGGGATACATATTTGATGGCCATCGAAAAAAATATCTAGGGGGAGATTAGTCTAATATCTAGGGAGGATACATATTTAATAGCCATCGAAAAAGTATTTAGGGGGAGATTAGTGGAATATTTAGGGGGGAGACATATTTGATGGTCATCGAAAAAGTATCTAGGGGGGGATACATATTTGATGGCCATCAAAAAAGTATCTTGGGGAAATTAGTCTAATATCTAGGGGGATACATAATTGATAGCCATTGAAAAAGTATCCAGGGGGAGATTAGTCTAAATTCAAGGGGGGATACATATTTGATGGCCATCAAAAAAGTATCCTGGGGGAGATTAGTATTATATCTAGGGGGGATACATATTTGATGGCCATAAAAGAAGTACAGTGTGTTTATAGAATGAGATTTCTCTAATATCTAGGGGGGATACATATTTGATGGCCATAGAAAAAATATCCAGGGGGAGATTAGTATGATATCTAGGGGGGATACATATTTGATAGCCATTGAAAAAGTATCTAGGGGGAGATTAGTATTATATCTAGGGGGGATACATATTTGATGGCCATCGAAAAAGTATCTAGGGGGAGATTAGTATGATATCTAGAGGGAATACATATTAAATATTAACTAATCTCCCCCTAGATACTTTTTCGATGGCCATCAAATATGTATCCCCCTTGATATTAGACTTATCTCCCCCTAGATACTTTTTCTATGGCCATCAAATATGTATCCCCCCTAGATATTAGACTTATCTCCCCCTAGATACTTTTTCTATGGCCATCAAATATGTATCCCCCTTAGATATCACACTAATCTCCCCCTAGATACTTTTTCGATGGCCATCAAATATGTATCCCCCCTAGATATTACACTAATCTCCTAGATACTTTTTCAATGGCCATCAAATATGTACCCCCCCTAGATATTAGACTTATCTCCCCCTAGATACTTTTTCGATAGCCATCAAATATGTATCCCCCCTAGATATCACACTAATCTCCCCCTAGATACTTTTTCGATGGCCATCAAATATGTATCCCCCCTATATATTAGACTTATCTCCCCCTAGATACTTTTTCGATAGCCATCAAATATGTATCCCCCTTAGATATCACATTAATCTTCCCCTAGATACTTTTTCGAAGGCCATCAAATATGTATCCCCCCTAGATATCACAGTAATCTCCCCCTAGATACTTTTTCGATGGCCATCAAATATGTATCCCCCCTAGATATTAGACTTACCTCCCCCTAGATACTTTTTCTATGGCCATCAAATATGTATCCCCCTTAATATCACACTAATCTCCCCCTAGATACTTTTTCGATGGCCATCAAATATGTATCCCCCCTAGATATTACACTAATCTCCTAGATACTTTTTCTATGGCCATCAAATATGTATCCCCCTTAGATATCACACTAATCTCCCCCTAGATACTTTTTCTATGGCCATCAAATATGTATCCCCCCTAGATATCACACTAATCTCCCCCTAGATACTTTTTCGATGGCCATCAAATATGTATCCCCCCTAGATATTAGACTTATCTCCCCCTAGATACTTTTTCTATGGCCATCAAATATGTATCCCCCTTAGATATCACACTAATCTCCCCCTAGATACTTTTTCAATGGCCATCAAATATGTATCCCCCCTAGATATTAGACTTATCTCCCCCTAGATACTTTTTCGATGGCCATCAAATATGTATCCCCCCTAGATATTACACTAATCTCCCCCTAGATACTTTTTTCGATGGCCATTAAATATGTATCCCCCTAAATAGCATACTTATTTCTGCCTAGATACTTTTCCGATGGCCATCAAATATATATCCCCCCTAGATATTACACTTATCTCCCCCTAGATACTTTTTCGATGGCCATCAAATATGTATCCCCCCTAGATATCACACTAATCTCCCCCTAGATACTTTTTCGATGGCCATCACAAATATGTATCCACCCTAGATATTCACTAATTTCTATCTAGATATTTTCTCGATAGCCATCAAATATGTATCCCCCTTTGATATTACACTTATCTCCCCTAGATAATTTTTCTATGCATGCATGGACATCAGATATGTATCCCCCCAAGATAACACACTTATTTATCCTCCCTGTTTGTAAAATTCCAGTTAAAACATATTGAGGATTGAATTATTGATGTATATATATGTATATATGCTTTCCAAATCTTAAAGCTATATGGTCCATAGCGGGGTGAAATGTTTGATGGTGTGAAAATCATTCAGATTGAAAGATAAACATGTTTTTGATCTATGCAGGTTTAGATGAAAACATACCTACAGAAGTCCATTCACAATATTACTAAATAACACTGTGGAAATGTGAAATGAATTTGTAGACCACACCCACATTAAATTTTTTACCTAATTAGTTTTAATGCATATAAGTACGCATTTCACTGTATGATTGTTGCAGTGGTTGATTTACTGCCAAAATTCATTTTGAACTCTTAAATATTATTTGTACACGTAAATTGTGATATATGCATTCCATAATTGGATTTAAAGATATTTACTTTGTAATCTCCCTAAGATATTTTATGAGCACCATACATGCATGTACATACAGTAGTATTTTAGTTTAAAGATGATTTCATTGAAAAAAAGATAATGATTGATTATAATTGATTTTCAAATTCATTTATATATTATAGTAGATAGTCGGATGTTGACGCATATCAAACACAAAAAACCCTGAATGATGTTATAAAAATTTGTACAGGTAATTTTTCAAAACTCATATATTGGCAGCTCAATTAATGTTCAACCCCATCCAATATCTTCTGTCTGCCTCTGTGTCTCCATCCATAAAATGCTAAAACAAGTTCCCCACCTATTGTATTAATTGTTGTGTGGTATTGATAAAAACAATGCTAGCTACATGTATAGCCCTGAGATAATCCCTGATAATTATATCCTTTCTTCTACATGTGTATAATTACAAATTAATGTCAATTATTGATCATGGTATTGTATAATGTATTTTATCTTGATCAATGCAGACACTTTAACAAACAAATTGATCATAAAAAAATATATACATCACATTGTATACACCATTTATTTATTGGAAAATATTAGGTTTCCAATTTGCAATAACATTTATATCTGCAGGCATGTTCATAATGCTTCATTATATTGGGGTCTTCCCCGAACACCAACTCTAATTATTTTAATGATCGAATCATATTGGAACTCATATTGGAACATATATATCAGCATAATATACCATGATGTTAAAAAAGTTTCTGATTGTATTTAATTTAATTGTGTATTATTTTGTTGATCACATAAAATTAGTTAAAGCATTTCTAACATTAGTTTTTAGATATTATCTATTCTCTATAATCATTATTATTTCCTTACTATATACATGTATTTAATTACACTTATATGACTATAGTGCATGCAGTTAGTATACACAGCTGTCGCTTATTTAATTGTGTATACATAAAATGCAAGTTTCATGTTATATCTGTACACTAAAAAGTATAATTAGATAGTTACATTTCAAAACAAATTTTATCTCATAGTTTGGTTTTGGATTGATGCTTATTCTCACTGTTGTGATGATGTGGTAGCTATATATATATATATACACACAGGTAATTTTATAGGTGCCCTCTACCTGTATCAGTGTCAGGTGTGACCCCCCCCCCCCCCCCACTGTGCTGTTATGTAATACAGGTAGACCAGGTGTAATTTACTACCTGTACAGTCACTTTGTCACCTATATAGGCATATACTGCTGATTTTCTGTTTATTTTCTTAACATTACCAATCTTTATTTGGAAAGCATAAACAGACAATGGGGGGATACTTTTTTGATAGGGTGGATACTTTTTTGATGGGCAGAAAAAGTATCCGGATACTTTTTTGATGGGGGATACTTTTTTGATATGACACCGGTAATTAAGAATCAAAACAAGCTGAATTGGGTACTTGTAGGTAGACTTAGCCACCAATTAGTGGAGGACGTCATATAGTTTGAAGTGGATTTAATTCTGCATGGTCTTTTATAGATGTTCAGTTTTTAATAAAGGATACGTAATTAAACTGTTTTTACGTACACTACGCTTAGAACTTAAATTAGCAAAGAAAAATAATATACAAGTGTATATATATTTTAATGAAAGACGATCTAGAAGGGTATCGCTAGATAACTGATTGATATGCATCAAATCTTTTTTTTTATTTAAAAGCTATGTATTACAGGGTATATGATTGTATTACTTATAGTTTATTATGAAATATAAAGTGTCTCAAAAGCACAATAAGACTGGTTTATGCTGCAATTCACAGTTGTTTTTGACTTGTGAAAATGCTTGTTTTTCATGTAAATGATATATATATTTAATGCAATCTACCTACGTATAATACATTGACTTGAAAACGCAATATATTTTAGATATGAAATGGAAACTACAGATACAAAATCAAATAGACATATACTTAATGAACATATATTAATCTTTTTCACTTTTGCAGTGAAAAGGTTTTATTAATGTAGCAGAGATGTATTTACTAAGAAAAATAAAGTATATTATATGTACTGTACACTTCATTGTAGATGTTGTAATTAAAAAAATGAACTCTAAAGCATTATAATTATGTATTATGAACTCTAAAGCATTATAATTATGTATTCTTTTAAATTGAAGAATGTATTCCCCCGATCCCTAGCTATAACACATCAACTTGTCTGTCTAGGTCTGAATGTACCTGGACACCATGTCCACCCGTAGTGGACACCGTGTTCACATGTAGTGCACTCCGTGTCTACCTGTAGTCTAAATCTTGTGCACTCCGTGTCTACCTGTAGTCTAAATCTTGTGCACTCCGTGTCTACCTGTAGTCTAAACCTCGTGCACTCCGTGTCTACCTGTAGTCTAAACCTCGTGCACTCCGTGTCTACCTGTAGTCTAAACATAGTGCAGTCCGTGTGCACAAGGGTGTAACCTTTAGTCTACTACCAACTGTAGCTATACACTGAAGTCAATGGAGAGCACCTAAATTGTTATCTTACAACAAAGTTAGACAACAGAATTTGACATTTCACCCACAGAAACATAGAGTCTTTGATCAGTTGTAGGGCATTCTAAAAATTATGACACTCTTTTTAGGTCACATGAGACGAAGTCTCAAGTGACCTATTCTAATCGCCTTTTGTCCGTCGTCGTGCTTTGTATGTCCGTAAACAATCTATATTTTCGACTTCTTCTCCAAAACTGCTGAAGCAATTTCAGTGAAAATTTGCACAAACCTTCTAAGGCCTTCATAAGGCCAATCAAAATTGTGAATTATATGGTCGCCACCCCCCAGCGGGCTGTGGACGGGGCCAAAAGGGGTAAAATTGAGTAAAATTTCAAAAATCTTCTTCTCTACTCACAGATGTGGTAGAATCAAATACTCTTCATAGATAGAAAGGTCTTAAGTCCTTTATAAAATTGTGAATTATATGACCCTGGGGTCTCTAGTTCCCCCTGGGGAGGGGATTAAGTTTACTCTAGTTTATATAGGAAAAACACATTTTTGAGCATTAGTTGGTCACTTGTAATAGGAAATGAGTCAAATGTTGTCAGAATTATCAGTATGAGATGGCCATTAAATCCTATTAACAAATTTTCTATGACTGACCCCCATGAAGGGGCCTTAGGGGCAGGGTCAAAAGGGGTTAAATAGGCTAAAACTTCAAAAATCTTCTTCTGAAATTCTGGAAATGGTAGAATCAAATACTTTTCATAGATAGAAAGGTCTTAAGGTCCTTTACAAAAATTGTGAATTATATGACCCTGGGGTCTCACGTTTTCCCCTGGGGAGGGGTCAAGTTTACTTTAGTTTATATAGGGAAAACACATTTATGAGCATTTTTTGCTCAATTTTCATTAGAAACGAGTCAAACTTGGTTAGAATTATTAGTCTGAGATATCATTTTAACATCATATCCATACTTGTCAAGGCCGACCCCCTGGGGGCAGAGGGTTGGGGCCAAAAAAGGTCAAATAAGCTCAAACTTCAAAAATATTCTTCTAAAATTCTGGAAATGGCAGAATCAAATACACTTTATAGATGAAAAGGTCTGAAATTGTGTTTTATAAAAATTGTGAATTATATGACCCTGGGGTCTCATGTTTCCCCTTGGGGAGGGGGGTCAAGTTTACTATAATTTATATAGGAAAAACACATCAATGAGTATTTTTTGCTCAATTTTTCCTAAGAAATGAGTCAAACTTGGTTATAATTATTAGCCTGAGATAGCATTTTAATATCATATCCTTATTGGTCCGGCCGACCCCCTGGGGGTAGAGGGGCGGGGCTAAAAAAAGGGTCAAATTGGATAAAACTTCAAAAATCTTCTAAAATTCTGGAAACTGTAGAATCAAATAATTATAGATGGAAAGGTCCTGAGGTATTTTATAAAAATTGTGGATTATATGACCCTGGGGTCTCATGTTTCCCCTTGGGGTGGGGGTCAAGTTTACTATAGTTTATATAGGAAAAACACATTAATGAGCATTTTTTGCTCAATTTTCATAAGAAATGAGTCAAACTTGGTTAGAATTATTTGCCTAAAAAATAGCATTCCCCAGGGGGCTGTGGGAGGGGCCAAAAGGGGTAAAATTGAGTAAAATATCAAAAATCTTCTTCTCAACTCACAGATGTGGTAGAATCAAATACTCTTCATAGATAGAAAGGTCTTAAGGTCCTTTACAAAACTTGTGAATTATATGACCCTGGGGTCTTCTGTTTCCCCTTGGGGTGGGGGTCAAGTTTACTATAGTTTATATAGGAAAACACATTAATGAGCTTTTTTTGCTCAATTTTCATAAGAAATGAGTCAAACTTGGTTAGAATTATTAGCCTAAGAAATAGCATTTTAATATCCATATCAGTCCTCGATGACCTCCTGGGGGACCAGAGGGGCAGGACCAAACAGGATCAAAATGATTAAAATTTCAAAAAATACTTCTAAGTTCACATGTTCGATGGAAGCAAATACTCTTCTTATTCTAAAAAGTCAAATTTATAAATCACTGACCAACTTCAAGGACCAGCATATAATGTTTATATATCTTTAATTTGTTTCATTATTTGTTTCATTATATATTCTAACTCAGGTGCCCGTTAAGGCCCAAGGGCCTCTTGTTTGATAATAATTTCTAAAACAACATTATGCATTTTCTTTTCACATAATTATACTCAATTGGGTAACTTATTGATTACTGCAAACAGGTAACTGTTACTCAAATGGGTAACTGTTACTCAAATGGGTAACTGTTACCCATAAGCAGGGTTGTGCCCAACCTGTTCAGTAGATCTACATGTATAGGTATTAACAGGTCGGAGAAAACCACCAACATGCATATTTAAGTGGTCACACCTAAGTGGATAGAAGTTTAAACATAGTGCTTTAGAGTGTTAAGGCTAGCTTAGCTACTGTTGTAGCTGAATTTCTAAAAGATATCACTTTCTGACTGAAAAGTCAGTCAGAAGCTGAGATCTTTTCCGCTACAACTGTAGCTAAGGCTAGCTTACACTCAACTGTACATATATTCATATACATGTATGAAAAACTTTAGACCAAAAACAAAAACATAAAATATGAAGTCAGTGGCCCTACGATATATTATCAGAATAAAGTGTAGCCTAGTTGTTACACAGAAGCAATGCCAGGACAACTCATTAGTGCCTGTCTCATTTACAAAAATCATATATCCGATACAGAATTATTGTAATCACCAGTTACATTATATATGTGTACAGGTCTATTCTCCACGGTTTGTTGTAATTTCATATTTTTCAAAAGGAAATCATTTGTAAATTACTAAATGCATGTGGTTCTTTTTCAATTATAGTTATGATTTTGTAAGCAGAATAGAGTGTGCAAATGTTACAAGTACCTATTATATATAGCTACACACACAGCTGGTCAGTAATGATTTTCATTGATTGTATGATCCTGTCCGATTCTGCTACAAGGTTTAAAAATGGGATCATATTCATGAAAGCCTTGTACATGTACTTTACCAGTTAGACTATGTCTTATTATGTTTTCCCCATTTTTTAGTGTGTGGTATGTATGAACTCGTCCTGCAGGGCTAAGTTTGATTTCCGCAGGAGAAGGGTGAGTATATTTTCAGTACTTTAGCAACCAAGGCATCCAGTTGACCCTTGAGAGTATGTTTTTGACTCCCAAAAATCATATTTGACTCTTAAGTTTGAAGCATGTTTCTATTTGACTTATGATTTGACTCTTCAGATTTCTGAGAAATTGTGATTAGACTCCTGAATCTGCTAAAAGTCAAGTGCCAACTGGATGCCCTGGCAACTTTACTATTCTGAGGTTAAAATTTTTTCTTCAACATGATACAATCTAACTAGGAGGTGATGACATATTTAACTAGTAAGAAAGCTTTATACATGTAACATTTTGTCAATAAAAGTTTTTGGAAGCTATTACGTTGATGTTTTGCTTATTTCATCACTATCAGGATTCACATGTTTTTGTATTGTGAAGTGTCCATATTGAAACTTGTTATTATCCCCCGCCCAACGAAGTTGGGGGGGGGATATACAAATGGGTTCCGTCCGTCCGTCCGTCTGTCCGTCCGTCCGTACGAATGGTTTCCGGAGCATAACTCTAAAACCAGTAGAGATATTTCCACGAAACTTCATACACACATTGGTCTTATGGTCTAGTAGTGCCTTTTGCTATTTTTAGGTTTTCATTTTTTGTATTTTTTCCGTAACCATGGAAACATTGCTCAAAATATCATATTTTTGTACCAGGTTCGTTTCCGGAGCATAACTCTAAAACCAGAAGAGATATTTCCACGAAACTTCATAGACACGTTGGTCTTATGGTCTAGTAGTGCCTTTTGCTATTGTAAGGTTTCATATGTAGGTTCCCCTAGGACCCCAGTTGTGCATATTGCATTTTGGGACTGATCGGTCAACAAGATGGCCGACCAGCAGCCATCTTGGATTTTGATAGTTAAAGTTTGTTACGGCTATTTCTCAGAAAGTATTGAAGGGATTGTTCTCAAATTTCATATGTAGGTTCCCCTAGGACCCTAGTAGTGCATATTGCATTTTGGGACTGATCAGTCAACAAGATGGCCGCCAGGTAGCCATCTTGGATTTTGATAGTTAAAGTTTGTTACCGCTATTTCTCAGAAAGCACTGAAGGGATCTTTCTCAAATTTCATATGTAGGTTTCCCTAGGACCCCAGTTGTGCATATTGCATTTTGGGACTGATCAGTCAACAAGATGGCCGCCAGGTAGCCATCTTGGATTTTGATAGTTAAAGTTTGTTACCGCTATTTCTCAGAAAGCACTGAAGGGATCTTTCTCAAATTTCATATGTAGGTTCCCCTAGGACCCCAGTTGTGCATATTGCACTATTGCGACTGATCGGTCAACAAAATTGCCGACCGGTAGCCATCTTGGATTTTGATAGTTAAAGTTTGTTACCGCTATTTCTCAGAAAGTATTGAAGGGATTGTTCTCAAATATCATATGTAGGTTCCTCTAGGACCCTAGTTCTGCCTATTGCATTTTGCGACCACCATCTTGGATTTTGATAGTTTAAAGTTTGAAAAGCAGAAAAAAGAAGTGTAAGTTTGAAAAGCAGAGAAAAGATCCCTCTTTCATTTGTCAGACATAGATCAATCTTTGGTGGGCGCCAAGATCCCTCTGGGATCTCTTGTTTCTGTAACCATGGAAACATTGCTGAAAATGGCAGATTTTTGTGTAAGAATGGTTTCCGGAGCACAACTCTAAAACCAGCAGAGATATTTCCATGAAACTTCAAAACACATTGGTCTTTTGGTCTAGTAGTGCCTTTTGCTATTTTAAGGTTTTCACTTTTTGTACTTTTTTCTATAACCATGGAAACATTGCTGAAAATGGCAGATTTTTGTGTAAGAATCGTTTCCGGAGCACAACTCTAAAACCAGCATAGATATTTCCATGAAACTTCATAGACACATTGTTCTTATGGTCTAGTAGTGCCTTTTGCTATTTTTAGGTTTTCATTTTTTGCACTTTTTCCGTAACCATGGAAACATTGCTGAAAATATCATATTTTTGTACCAGGTTCGTTTCCGCAGCATAACTGGAAAACCGGTTGAGATATATGCACGGAACTCCATAGGCACATTAGTCTTCTGGTCTAGTAGTGCCTTTTGCTATTGTAAGGTTTCCACTTTTTGTACTTTTTTCTGTAACCATGGAAACATTGCTGAAATGACAGATTTTTGTGTAAGAATCGTTTCTGGAACACAACTCTAAAACCAGCAGAGATATTTCCATGAAACTTCATAGACACATTGTTCTTATGGTCTAGTAGTGCCTTTTGCTATTTTAAGGTTTTCACTTTTTGTATTTTTTTCTGTAACCATGGAAACATTGCTGAAAATGGCAGATTTTTGTGTAAGAATCGTTTCCGGAGCACAACTCTAAAACCAGCATAGATATTTCCACGAAACTTCATAGACACATTCTTTTTATGGTCTAGTAGTACCTTTTGCTATTTGCAGGTTTTCATTTTTTGCACTTTTTCCGTTACCATGGAAACATTGCTGAAAATATCATGGTAAATGGTAAATGTTACTTTGCAAAACTCCACCCATCTTTGTGTATATAGTCTAATATAAATGTCAAGGCTGTATACCTGATTCAACAATTGCAGCCCCGCTCTACTTGAATTATACTCCATCTTTCTTTAGCTCAACTTCCTTTTTCCTGTTTTTTTTCATACTTCAGCTTTGATATCTCCATTGGCGGGGGATCTGAATGACTATGTCCTTGTTTAAATTACATAATGATAGACTTTAAGAATTGATTGTTCTATGCAGCGTATGTTGATGGTAACTTTGGTTGTAGCATCTTGCGAAGGTGTGGACGGTAGACTTTTAGAATTGATTGTTCTATACAGCGTATGTTGATAGTAACTTTGGTTGTAGCATCACTGCCGAAGGTGTGGACGGTGTTTTTGTAACTCCTGCTGTGATTCCAAAGTGCCTCTAAACCGCATGTGTTTCGTAGACCCTGTCCGACAGTGCAATGTTTGTGTAGAGGTTAGCCGCAAAGAAAATGAATTCTTCGATAAACATCTTAAAACTCTCTGTAATGGTAAGACAAGCATCTTGTAACTGAAATGATATGATTTGTAATTTTGTAATTAACTTTCACATCTGTAGCTAGTTTATTTTCAAGCAATAAATTCATTTTGAAAAATGAAAGGGCAAAAAGAGGAAAATATACTCCCACAAGCGGTAAAGTAATAACACCATGGGAAAATACTGTTCATGTTAATGTTTCTAATACATATCATTTTATTGAGATTCACTGAAATCTTGATTATTTACTGTCATTGTACACATGTTCAGTGAGAACATTTATTTTAAAGGTGGAGATTTTGTGTTGAAGGAGTCAGGGGATGAGATAGAGGGCAGTTCTTCAACATTCCGTTGTAAACTATCAACAGATAATAGGTACATCATCTACAGTTATATATATACAGATAACAGATACATCATCTAAAGTTGTATATATACAGATAACAGGTACATCATCGAAACTTGTATATATACAGATAACAGGAACATTATGTATATATATACAGATAACAGGTACATATACAGATAACAGGTACATCATCTAAAGTTGTATATATACAGATAACAGGTACATCATCTAAAGTTGTATATATACAGATAACAGGTACATCATCTTAAGTTGTATAATTATAAATAGATAAAAGGTACATCATCTTAAGTTGTATATATACAGATAACAGGTACATCATCTAAAGTTGTATATATACAGATAACAGGTACATCATCTTAAGTTGTATAATTATATATAGATAAAAGGTACATCATCTTAAGTTGTATAATTATATATAGATAAGTGGTATATCATCTAAAATTGTATATATACAGATAACAGGTATATCATCTACAGTTGTAAATATATAGATAGCAGGTATATCATCTACAGTTGTAAATATATAGATAACAGGTATATCATCTACAGTTATATTTATACAGATAACAGGTATATCATCTACAGTTGTAAATATATAGATAACAGGTATATCATCTACAGTTGTAAATATACAGATAACAGGTATATCATCTACAGTTGTAAATATATAGATAACAGGTATATCATCTACAGTTGTAAATATATAGATAACAGGTATATCATCTACAGTTGTAAATATATAGATAACAGGTATATCATCTACAGTTGTAAATATATAGATAACAGGTATATCATCTAAAATTGTATATATACAGATAACAGGTACATCATCTACAGTTGTAAATATACAGATAACAGGTATATCATCTACAGTTGTAAATATACAGATAACAGGTATATCATCTACAGTTGTAAATATATAGATAACAGGTATATCATCTACAGTTGTAAAAATAAAGATAACAGGTATATCATCTACAGTTGTAAATATATAGATAATAGGTATATCATCTAAAATTGTATATATACAGATAACAGGTATATCATCTACAGTTATAAATATACAGATAACAGGTATATCATCTACAGTTGTAAATATACAGATAACAGGTATATCATCTACAGTTGTAAATATACAGATAACAGGTATATCATCTACAGTTGTAAATATATAGATAACAGGTATATCATCTACAGTTGTAAATATATAGATAACAGGTATATCATCTACAGTTGTAAATATATAGATAACAGGTATATCATCTAAAATTGTATATATACAGATAACAGGTATATCATCTACAGTTGTAAATATATAGATAACAGGTATATCATCTACAGTTGTAAATATATAGATAACAGGTATATCATCTACAGTTGTAAATATATAGATAACAGGTATATCATCTACAGTTGTAAATATATAGATAACAGGTATATCATCTACAGTTGTAAATATATAGATAACAGGTATATCATCTACAGTTGTAAATATACAGATAACAGGTATATCATCTAAAATTGTATATATACAGATTACAGGTATATCATCTACAGTTGTAAATATATAGATAACAGGTATATCATCTACAGTTGTAAATATATAGATAACAGGTATATCATCTACAGTTGTAAATATATAGATAACAGGTATACCATCTACAGTTGTAAATATATAGATAACAGGTATATCATCTACAGTTGTAAATATATAGATAACAGGTATATCATCTACAGTTGTATATATACAGATAACAGATACATCATCTAAAATTGTATATATATATAGATAACAGGTACATCATCTAAAATTGTATATATACAGATAACAGGTACATCATCTAAAATTGTATATACATGTATATATAGATAACAGGTACATCATCTAAAATTGTATATATACAGATAACAGTTACACCATCTAAAGTTATATTTATATAGATAACAGATACATCATCTAAAATTGTATATATATATAGATAACAGGTACATCATCTAAAATTGTATATATACAGATAACAGGTACATCATCTAAAGTTATATTTATATAGATAACAGGTACATCATCTAAAATTGTATATATACAGATAACAGGTTGTATATATACAGGTAATAGGTACATCATCTAAAGTTATCTACAGATACAGGTACATCATCTTAAGTTGTATATATACAGATAACAGATACATCATCTTAAATTGTATATATACAGATATATACAGATAACAGGTACATCATCTAAAGTTGTATATATACAGATAACAGATACATAATCTAAAATTATATATATACAGATTACAGGTACAACATCTAATGTTATTCATATTAGACTTTTATCTAAATATTGATAGACAATTTGTACACATTCTAATTAGTTTGATACCCTTCATGATCAGCTAATAAAACAGAAAAATATTAACAAGTTGTAAGTGTTTAGAGAAACAACACTAAGTTCAGATCGTATGCAGTAAGTATATGTGTATGGAATACATATGCTGCATGCAGCACTCTGTCAACCAATCTAAAGTCATTTAAAACGAAATATTAAAAAAAAAATTATATCAATTTTATTCCACAGAACTGTCACATTTGAAAGTAACCACGATAAACATGAGCCGATACAGATGGAGAGATTGGAGTCGGTACAGATATTAACTGGAGGAGTGGATGCTGAAGGTACACATGTGGCATTGACACTTTATCATTGTATCATTATGTATGGTAATCTCTATGCAGTCGCTATATAAATAGCAAACATATTATCATATAGTTCTATGTAGGTTTGCTAGCAATTACTTTGATAAGTAATTTATGTTTTTTTTATCTCTCTGAAGTCTTTCCCAGGTTGGATGATGATGGTAAGGAGATGTTTCATACCTGTATTTCTACTGTTTTCAGTTGTTATGATTACCCTCTGCTTTTTTCTGACAAGAGTAAAATTGCAATAATTTTGTATTCGCTTTTTTGTTTAAAAAATGTTTTGTTCATTGTGTTTATTATCAATTCTGTGCTTAATATATCTACAATCTAATATATCAACCAAAAAAAATGTCAACTTAGCAACAATTTTGTCCTCTTAAAAGCATGCTATTTTTGTCAGTTTGGATTAGATGCCATTTTAAATGTTCTTCATCACACTTTAGATTTTTGTTTATTTTATCACTGTTGTAAAGTATTGGCACATTGTTGAATTTCAATATTTGTCAAATCTTTTCAGCGTAATTTAATTCTTGCATTTCTTGTCTTATGTGAGGAAATTTATTCTACTGGCACTTGTATACTGTTTGTTGTCAATGAGTTTTTATAAATATTTTCCTGTAAATTTCATTTCTTTTCAATCGATCATTAGATTAGAAAACGTTAAGTATTGTTGATAAGAACAATCCCTTGTGTTAAAACACATCATAGCAATTTATAATAAAATCTTGTAATTGTTTTCCGTATGATGCCAAATACTTTAAAAATAATCACAATTTTCTATTTACAGCTCTGATAGTAGTACATTGTACTGACTTTCTGTATTTTGTTTGATAATATTACTTTTCTACTATTTGCTGTTGATCTTTTTGGCTAAAGATTTACCTTCATTATCATAAGAGCAGAAAAATCTTAACAATATCTAAACAGAAAGAAAATTAAGAGTTCAAAATTCATTAATTTATTCATTATTTCATTAATATTGTCTATCTTTTCAGGAAACATGGTAGCATCAGGTATAGCTATGAAGTACCAAAATCACAGTTCAGACAAAAACATGGTGAAGCTTGTTATAAACCCGACAAGTACAAACAAGCGTGAGGGACAGATGTGGATAGCTGCCATGCAGAAGGTGAGAGAATTTAAAGTTACTATTTTTATCCTTCTATATACCTGTTCTACATGTGTAATACTACTACTCTACAAAGTCATTATCAGGGCCCCATATAAGAGATCCATCTGTCTGGCCATTCTCAATTGATTTCTCTACAAAGTCATTATCAGGGCCCCATATAAGAGATCCATCTGTCTGGCCATCCTCAATTGATTTCTGGAGACAGCCATTATAGGCAAATATGGTTTTGAAGATGTTTGTAAATCATATGGCTGCAGTGGCCTCAAAATGGGTCAAAATGTAAAAATCACTGATTTAAACATGGTATCTAGAGGTATTCAGAGTTACTTAGCTATCCTATGATGGAAATAGTTTCTGTTAATTGCAATAATCCAAAACGACTGATTGAGTCAGTAATTATATAAGCCACGTTTACTTCACCTAAGGGACAACTTTTTGTTGGACATTGGGTGTCTGTTGTTTTCACGAATGTTGATCATTGTACGGTATGTAGAAAGCTCAAAGGAAGCTAATAGCAATTAGTTGTAATAATGGTGCTGTCTGAATTACCAACTAGTTTATATCATGGCTTCTAATCTTTTTCTTCAATAATGGAGTTGACCTCTAATTGCTAACAATTGATCTTGGCCTCTTTATGATAAGATTATGATATAAAATAAAATATCAGTTGGCATCTTTGACAAATAACAAACAAAAACATTTAAAATCTGCTGAAAGAGTTGTCTCCCCTAAAACACTGAACCATCTCTCAAAATAATAACCAGTCTTTCAGAAAAGACAGTTAGTTTTCCTGGTGGATTTAAGTGAAATAAGCAGTTAGCATGGCATATAAGGTATTATAATTTGAAACAACTTTGTCTACTACATGTACAATACAAGACTGGATTGTTTGTCAATTGCTTCTCAGCTGTGCACATAAGAAAACAAAAAAATGTTAAATAGTCATTTATATTTCTTGTCTCTTCATCTTTTCAGGCATTCAAACTGATACATGAAACTCGGATGTTGGACAAACCGTGAAATGTTGGTTTCAAATTAAATTGATCATATTGTAATTAAGGGGAGAAATTAACATACTTTGTTTTTTGTTTCCTATTATCAATGTTTCATAGATGTTAGATGTCTAAATAAAAAATCCAATTGTCTTGCATGTATTTTTCAGAGAGAATTTAATTTTTATGATTTGTTTGAAATTAAAAATGCATTATATTTCATATTTCTTTTTCTGCTGGTGTAATTGGCACTTTAAATGGAACTGGACAATAATATGATATACATGTATTACATGTATTAAATGACTGAAAATATGGTGATTAAGCTAGTCAGTTTTATTAAACTTGATATCAGTTTATACATGCACTAGCAAAGAGAAAAAAGTCTGGCGCACGCATCTATAAGGCTATTTAAGGTACATTTATTTATTTAAAAATGATAAACATATGTGTGTAGGTATGTGTGGATAAGAAAGAGTGAAAGAGCTAGGTTGCATGGCTACAGTTTTCCCCTTTTGTTGAACTATCCTCTTTTGAAAATATTTATATCAGGTAACTGGTTTAAGAAATTTGAACTTGTTAAAATGAACAAAAAAAATATCATTTCAATTGAAAAAAATCATTAATGTTATTCAATGTCTGATATGTAAGGGAGGTAACTCATGAAAAGTAAAATACCATGGGCGACAGTGAGATATATATTATAATACCTCATCAATGTCAGCATTGTCTATTTCTTACACATGATTATATGTATAGATCTATATATATATATATAATCTGATTCTCCCTAAACAGGAAATCAAACATTATATACCCCTCCTATATGAAATATATACTTATATTTTTTCTTGTATATCTTTTATCACCTAACATATTAGCATGTTCTTGAGTTGTATTTTGGTGTTTGAGATAATGATGTTGATAACCATCACTTGCAGAGTAAAAAGTAAAGTAGCTTATTTCACTGTGAAAAGATGAAAATTGTGATACTAAATTTTCTGGGTTCATCTTTGAAACTGTATAGCATCAGCAATTAGTTATTTTAACTGAGATAAGTATCGTGATAGTTATGTATGCAAGGAGAATTTTAATAAGTGATTCTGTAATTCATGATATAATGTATATTGGATAATGTTTGTTTGTGGTCAAAGACTAATTATGATGTTTAATTCTACACATCCCAATGGTCCACCCTTATCTTCTATAAAAAGAAAATGTTTCAGTGTGCTTTAGGTAATCTTTATGGTTTTACAATAGTATAAGGAGAGAACATTATTTGACTCCTATACATTACCACTTGATTGTAACACAAAGTATAATTCTGCCATTTCTTTGATGTAAAGACCATTGGGAATTATTGCATGGCCTAGTGCTAGATCATTTGTCTGTAGTTGTTTATCATATATGTGTTATGTTTTGAATTATTGTAAAAAATATATATATAAATTTTCTTTTTACTTTAGCATGATTTCATCTAAAATAGAACATGGAAGAATTCTAGCCATTTGGAGATTGTCACAATTAAGTGCAACATTGGTGTTATAAACAATGTACTTCTTTAACTTTTATTCAATACCACATGTTTTTATGCATTTCATGAAATCTTGTTCCAATCATGTGTTTTTTCCTTTAATGCGATTTTGGTGGTATATTATAATGATGTTAAATCCAGCTTTATTTCTATCTGGCTACATTGTTGGTCATGATCAGTATCATTTGTGACAAGTAAGAGGTTGGAATCTTGACATTATTCTTGAAAGAATCAAAAGTAAATATGCTAGTCATATTGAATAGCTTGCCTCTATGAATTATACTACCAATGTTATAAAATTATAATGTAAAGTTTGTGAATACTATAGATAAATGATATGGTTGTGAAATAGGACGTTGCTGTAATTATCTTTTCTACAGTCTTGCCAAGTTTTAATATATGTCTCTAGTACTGTTACAGTATTTAAATAGCATAATGTGTACGTAACCCTCTTTCGTGTAACAACAAAAAGGGATTAGGTATTTATTTCCCTTTGTTTTGGACTTAAAGGGTTAGTCAACTAATTATAAATGTTTCGGAGAAACATCACAGGAATCCCACCACTGTTTTGTAGTAGGCATATGTTGTATATCATTAACAAGGTTCTGGAAAATTACTTCTTTTTGACCTATAATATCTTATATAAGGGACCATATTTTAAACATTAACACATTCGAGTATAACTGAGTAACATAAATGTAGTATCACCAATGCTTCAACGCGTAAAGGTTATGTCCTATCATTATGTTATTATGTTTCATTGTAATGCATATATATATATATATATATAGTAGCGTCTTCCCTAGAATAGACATATCATTATATTTACATCTTTATTTGTTATTGAAATAACCGAATATTCTTATCAGAGTTTTGTAGATCTGTGAGAATTGACATTATTTTGGTGTAAATCCTGTGAACATCGCAGTAAACATAGATACAATCTAGCTAGAGGTCAGAGAAGCTGTAAAATTCAACATTGTGTATACTACATTCGGAACTGCAAACATATCTTGATAAGGTTTCCTGCTATTTTGTTTATTTAAAGTCTTGTGATACCTATGTTGTTATAATGTACCGACTATACTAATGGAACTGCATATTTTGAAATTATCTGTGAGTTTTTATTATCATTTTTTCATGTTAGATATTGAACATTGTCTTTTGCTTCTTTTGAAATGTAACAGGTAAAGTTCAGTGCACAAGAACGGTACCGGTTATAGAGGTATCTTTGAAAATTTTATTGTTTTTGGGAGACTATTGTAATTATAAATGATTCCACATTATAGATGTGTAATATGCCTTTCAACCCCATATTTTACATTCATGTAATTTCACTAGTTCACCCTTTAGTTTCTCCTATTAATTACCATTTCCTCGCCTTTTTGCATATATTTTATTGACATTATGCCATTGATCTTGAAAATATAAATAATATGCTTAAAAAGAATTAAATGAAAATCAAAACCTATATGTTTGAACCAAAATAATGCTAAGTTGGAATTAGTTGGAAGTATTTTGTTTAGTTGAAGGACGTCATAGAGAAAGTGATTTTCATAAATAAAAATGTTTTTTTTTGTAGAATTCTTATATTGATAAGTCTGATAGAAGTAAGTGATTACTTTAAGGTTTTGTTACTACAAGCCATGGAAGCATAATATCAGCAATATTGTATTTAGATAGCATAGTGCAATGTTAGGTCAGTAATGGTGTAAGCTTGATAGGAATTGGGGGTTTTAATTTGAAAGATCTTGCAGATTAATTTCCATCAATATATATGATTTGCATTCCGAAAATTCCTAAAGAACTCTTATTGCAGCATCTGTGAGATTTTTGGACTTTGAAAAACAAGTTTTCGTTTTGGTGCTCAATAAAATATTTCTGTGTACATATTGTGTATATATTTGTAAATAAAAGCTTTCATAATAATGTCAAAGTTCTTTCTTTTTTTTCTGCACATGCACTTTGGCTAAAGTTATTTTCTTTTTCATGTTCATGGTATACTTACCCCACACTTCTGTGTATGTCAACAATGAGGTTCATATTACTCGCCTAGGTTTTTCGGTCTTACAGTAGTGAAGGACTACTTCTGTTCGTTGCATGGCGTGACTCTAAATAAACTCCAGATTTTTCCCTTGTCCACATGTCGATGATTCACGCTCTATTAATTCATATCTAATCGGAGAATCTTGAAAAAGCTCGGTATCTTCTCTGTTGAAGACACTAACGATGGCTGTCCGATGTTACTGAATTGTAAGAAGATCGAAATGATCTCTGAATGACATTTGCTTGCCATGTTTTATTGACATTGACTCTGCTATGTAATGTGTCATATCTCTTATCCTGCTTAACTTGTAAATGCAAAGGTATTTTGTTGGTACAAAACAACCTCGGCTCTTAGTAGAATCAGATCTTCGAACCTTCATGCTGGGAAGCGTCCATGCTTCATTTCTTGATATGGTGCGAGATTAAGCTATATATCTGGATGACACATGCGCCAATGAAACTGGTTTCATCTGTTTACCTGGTTACTTGGTACTTGTTCATGATAAATCTACATTAAAATAAATAAAAACTTATCCTATGTTGAAACCGATTTGGAGTTTGCCTAATGATTTAGATACCACACACACATCTTGATGGAGAGTTTGAAGCCCATAACGTCTATACTGCAGGGCAGTTAAACCTGTCACTTTTGCTTAACATAGGACGTTAAACCAAACAAGCCAACCTAACACCGTCTATGGAGGGATGTGTGTCATGGCATACCAGTAACAGTGTACACAATTTAGATTAGTTTAGCTCCGATCAATTATTAGCTCGCCTATTCGAAGAAGAGAGGGAGCTAATGTTGTCACCCCGGCGTCGGCGTCGGCGTCAGCGTTTGCGTCCAATTTCACGTTAAAGTTTTTGAGCAAGTTTCTATTTTGTCTATTGTTTAAGCTTAAGTCATCATAAATGTTTATGATTTTATTTTCCTAATGTGTATGGATGCTGAACGTGATAATACAACCAATTTGGGGCCCTTTAGGGGGTTTTTGAGTCTGTTAATTTGTCATATTTCCATGTTAAAGTTTTTGAGCAAGTTTCTATTTTGTCAATTGTTTAAGCATAAGTCATCATAAATGTTTATGATTTTATTTTCCTAATGTGTATGGATGCTGAACGTGATAATACAACCAATTTGGGGCCCTTTAGGGGGTTTTGAGTCTGTTAATTTGTCATATTTCCATGTTTAAATAGTAAATACTTGAACATCAACTTTTCTGAATAGGCGAGCTTTGCTGTTCTCCAACAGCTCTTGTAATAGCTTTATAGTCAAGTGGTAGATTATCGGCTTGTATAACCACACCTAAAACAATGATGATAGCTGTCCTATTTGTCATAGTATGAAGTATACAATATCAATAACTAACATATCATTCCTACTGCCTGCATTTACATACAAGACCATATTCATGCTGGTACTGTACAATGCTGGATGTGTGGTAATCAACTGTACAATGCTGGATGTGTGGTAACCAACTGTACAATGCTGGATGTGTGGTAATCAACTGTACAATGCTGGATGTGTGGTAACCAACTGTACAATGCTGGATGTGTGGTAACCAACTGTACAATGCTGGATGTGTGGTAATCAACTGTACAATACTGGATGTGTGGTAACCAACTGTACAATGCTGGATGTGTGGTAACCAACTGTACAATGCTGGATGTGTGGTAACCAACTGTACAATGCTGGATGTGTGGTAACCAACTGTACAATGCTGGATGTGTGGTAACCAACTGTACAATGCTGGATGTGTGGTAACCAACTGTACAATGCTGGAAGTGTGGTAACCAACTGTACAATGCTGGATGTGTGGTAACCAACTGTACAAGGCTGGATGTGTGGTAACCAACTTTACAATACTGGATGTGCGGTAATCAACTGTACAATACTGGATGTGTGGTAACCAACTGTACAATGCTGGATGTGTGGTAACCAACTGTACAATGCTGGATGTGTGGTAACCAACTGTACAATGCTGGATGTATGGTAATCATCTGTACAATGCTGGATGTGTGGTAACCAACTGTACAATACTGGATGTGTGGTAACCAACTGTACAATGCTGGATGTGTGGTAACCAACTGTACAATGCTGGATGTGTGGTAACCAACTGTACAATGCTGGATGTGTGGTAATCAACTGTACAATGCTGGATGTGTGGTAACCAACTGTACAATGCTGGATGTTTGGTAACCAACCTGTACAATACTGGATGTGTGGTAACCAACTGTACAATACTGGATGTGCGGTAATCAACTGTACAATACTGGATGTGTGGTAACCAACTGTACAATGCTGGATGTGTGGTAACCAACTGTACAATGCTGGATGTGTGGTAACCAACTGTACAATGCTGGATGTGTGGTAACCAACTGTACAATGCTGGATGTGTGGTAACCAACTGTACAATACTGGATGTGTGGTAACCAACTGTACAATGCTGGATGTGTGGTAACCAACTGTACAATACTGGATGTGTGGTAACCAACTGTACAATGCTGGACGTGTGCACGTGGTAACCAACTGTACAGTGCTGGATGTGTGGTAACCAACTGTACAATACTGGATGTGTGGTAACCGATTCGACTGATTCTCTTGTGTTAAGTGACGTCAGTTTTATTTCACCAAACGGCAGTATGTCAATATTTGCCTTTCTCTCCAGCGCTGTCGTAATCCGAACATTTTGGCTTTGTGGCGCTATAAACCCATCCGAGCGATCCGTGTTTGATGGCGTTTCTATGAACATTTCTGGCAAATTTACATGTTATCAGTCTGTAAATTCAATTTATCAATATTATTGAATACGTTTACATTGGGGTGATATATTGGAAGCCTATAAAACACTGACAATTGCTGATAGGATGGGTTTTGTAGCCTGCCAACAAAGCAAGATACCGACATACGCCACACAGTACATCAGTTCTATAATATACAGCGTCCCAATAACACACATAACGTTTTAATACTTTCACTAATACAAATAAAAACCAACAACTTGTTATCTTGTCCAGACTGCCGTATTTTAATTTAGGAAGTCTACGGTATCTCATTGCTTTTAATAACATTAGTAATGTTTTGGTTATGAGGATGATTGAACGCACTCTTGAGTATACGCCTAGGGGCCTGGGATCTATATTTTATTCTGATTTCTCAGAGTTACTTCCCTTCGTGTCATTCCGTCACAATCGGAACTCCTCGGATGTAAAGCATTACCTTGGAATGTGTATATATATGTGTGTATGAAAATCAAACATTTTCTTTGCAGGATAACCTAATTAAGCCCTAACTGTGCGCAAGAAAATTAATAGTTATTGAAATCTTGAACGTCTAAGTTATAGTCGTATTTTAAGAAATTGAATGTAACCATTTCTCCTTCGAGACGGACAGCACACAGCATCAGTAAACTGACACTTTTAGAGGGGTTGTGTCAACGTTGACTGACAAACCGTTGTTATGAAAATAGCCTCTTAGTTTAAAATGGCTGTCCTTGTTTCGCATCCGAGGTCAATGTACGACGGTTACATCCACTGAGTTCAAATTGGATTCCGTCCATACTAAGGGAAATAACTCTGATGCTGACGGAGTGCAACGAGGAGAAGTGACTCTAATAAATGCGTTCCCTTCAGTGTAATACTTACCTGCCGTAGCTTTTGGACTCCTTGATATGCACTATTATAGTGATTCTAAATTTCTAAATTCATTGGGGATTAAATAAAGGTTTGTTCGTTAAATTAACGGCTATTATATAAAACGGTCATGGTCATAGGACGGCGTGTTGCGTGTGTGAAGTGTTCGCGTGTTTCGGAGGCTATGGTATAGTCATGTCGCGTCTCCTTCTAATACTTGGACGTTTGGCCATTTTCTAGTGTTATCTCACTGAAGCCTGCCGCCGAAGGCATCGAACAACAAACGCCACACGGTCACATTATGTTAAGAACAATCGCCACACGGTCACATTATGTTAACAACAAACGCCACACGGTCACATTATGTTAACAACAAACGCCACACGGTCACATTATGTTAACAACAAACGCCACATGGTCACATTATGTTAACAACAAACGCCACACGGTCACATTATGTTAACAACAAACGCCACACGGTCATATTATGTTTACAACACACGCCACACGGTCACATTATGTAAACAACAAACGCCACATGGTCACATTATGTAAACAACACACGCCACATGGTCACATTATGTTAACAACAAACGCCACATGGTCACATTATGTTAACAACAAACGCCACACGGTTACATTATGTTAACAACAAACGCCACACGGTCACATTATGTTAACAACAAACGCCACACGGTCACATTATGTTAACAACAAACGCCACACGGTCACATTATGTAAACAACAAACGCCACACGGTTACATTATGTTAACAACAAACGCCACACGGTCACATTATGTTAACAACAAACGCCACACGGTCACATTATGTAAACAACACACGCCACACGGTCACATTATGTAAACAACACACGCCACATGGTCACATTATGTTAACAACAAACGCCACATGGTCACATTATGTTAACAACAAACGCCACATGGTCACATTATGTTAACAACACACGCCACATGGTCACATTATGTTAACAACAAACGCCACACGGTCACATTATGTTAACAACAAACGCCACACGGTCACATTATGTTAACAACAAACGCCACACGGTCACATTATGTTAACAACAAACGCCACACGGTCACATTATGTTAACAACAAACGCCACATGGTCACATTATGTTAACAACACACGCCACATGGTCACATTATGTTAACAACAAACGCCACATGGTCACATTATGTTAACAACAAACGCCACACGGTCACATTATGTTAACA